>NC_066618.1:258838529-259165391 GCF_025201925.1 Gopherus flavomarginatus
TTGACTTCAGTGGAACAGGATCCGGCTGGTGGAGTCTAGGGGTGGAGTCACCATTCACTTACACAGGTGTGAATTGGGAGTATCTCCACTGGTATAAAGTGAGAGGAAAATCAGACTCTGTATCTTGTATTTAATAACTGACAACAAATTGTCCATGACTCTAGCTTTATTTATTTTCTCTGAAATGAAAATGGAGCCTATCCTGCAGTTCATACTCAGGTAAAACTCCTTGGGGATTGTCCTCTTCCTTGGGAACAATAAATAATTACCTTGCATCCATTTTCACAGCTGATGTTATGGAATTCTACACATTTAGTTCTAGAGTATTTTCATCACCAATATATTTTAAACAGGTGTCAAGGTTTGTAGCAGAAATTATCAAATATAAAAACAAGATTCGTGGCAGCCTGAAAATTCCTTTCCCACTTTCTTATTTAAAAGGATTCTTTCATTGTAGCTTCTGGGGGCATCAAAGACTCATTTCATTGCCCCTCCCCACAAATCCTGAGACTAAACCTGAAAGCTAAGGAGCTGATTCAGTAACTCAGCCAGAGGTTATGGGTCTAATACAGGAGTGGGTTAGGGTTGTCAGTTTTGGTTGGACGTATTCCTGGAGGTCACATCACATGAAAATATTTAATTAAAGATTAATCTTTAATTCCTGGAGACTCCAGGACAATCTGGGAGGACTGACAACCTTAAAGTGGGTGGATGAGCTTTCGTGGCCAGCAATGTGCAGGAGGTCAGATTAAATTTTCATGATGGTCCCTTCTGGCCTTTAAGAGTATGGTTACACTTGAAATTTCAAAGCGCTGCCCTGGGAGAGAGCTCTCCCAGCGCTGCACGTAAACCACATCCTGTACGGGTGTAGCTTGCAGCGCTGGGAGCCGCGCTCCCAGCGCTGTGGCACTGATTACACTGAGGCTTTACAGCGCTGTATCTTGCAGCGCTCAGGGGGGTGTTTTTTCACACCCCTGAGCGCGAAAGTTGCAGTGCTGTAAAGTGCCAGCGTAGCCAAGGCCAAAGTCTATGATTCTGCAGCCCTGTGCATAGAATACTCCTGAAAAAATCTATGGGAGTTTTGTTTGCACAGAGCCTGAAGAACTGGGCTCATTACTGGGAAGAAAATAAGGAAAGGAAAATAAGATGACTACCTTAAACATCATCCTAGTAAGGAAGACCATTAGACCATGGAACAAGTTTCCTAAGGGATGCACCATTTCTTGAAGCTCAAACCAGGATCATGAAAGTAGTTTAAAAATGAAACTAGATTGGAAAAAGCAGTAGAAATTATACCATAGGGAAAAGTCCTACCCTGGCAAACAACTGTGTCTTTACTGCATCTGAAGTCTTTGGTTCTCTAAGAAGAATCAAGTTAAAATGGTGATGATTAAATAGTTTGGGTTTTACTATAGTTATTCATTACATACTAAAGGAACTTTAAAAGATCCTACCTCATTGCTGCTCAGTTGGGATTATATTTGGCAAATATGAGAGTTATCGTTTGGATGGAAACCGTAAGGGAGATTAAAAGATTGAGATTTCAGAGACAACAGTTTGTTTGTGTCTGAGCCAAAAAGGTCTGAGTGTGTGGAAAAGTAAATTTTATTGTAATACCAATAAGTCAGAGGAAGGGGAGAGAAAGCCACTAGTGTAAAGAAATGGGTTTGGAAAATAAAATGAAAGATTCCTTTTTGTTTTACTGGGATCTGGCTTTTATGTTGTCATAAAAAGGATCTGGATATTACAGATAGTTTTATGTAGAACCACAACATGATGGCTGCCATGCTGCTTGGGAAGAATTAAATTACATTTTAAAATCTAAATTTCCAGTCTACAGTTTCGTGGCAAACATAACTAATGAATAAACTTTTGCTATAGATTTAACAAATGTTCCAGGCAAGGAATGAATAGAAGATACTGTGCTGCACATATATTTTACAAATGTATGATATCTTGATTGATATGGAGAGGAACACTACCCTGTTCAGAATAATGAGAAAATAAAGTAAGATTAAAATAATCATACAGACATCCCAATTCTAGGTGCCACTCGGACAGAATTAATCTTCCAAATGAAGACTCCTGTTCCGATGCCCCAGACAGTAATATGAATATTTCAGTAGTAGGTTCCAAAGCAGCAAAGGCCTTCTCCAAAGCCCACTGGGATCTTTCCATTGACTTCAATGAGTTTTGGATCCAGCCTTACCACAGGACTGTATTGAAAAGCTTGCCACTGCTGTAGAGAACAGAAGGACTTTTCAAAAGTGTGTTTAATTAACAAGCTTGTGGGGACGTTTTAGTGGGAGACTCAAACAGCAGCAGAACGTCATTGAACAGCCTGTCGGTCTGCATCCATGACTGCTGTTATTTTTATTTACTATTGCTATAGCCCCCACAAGGTAATAAATGCCTATTTTAAAAGTGCCCAATGTACTGTGCTCAGTACGAGAATCCAAAGCAGCAACACCGGGTTTCCCTTTTGGTTTGTGAGTGTTTATTTAGAAAGTATAAGCAATTTTACACATCATTACTACACAAGTCTCACAGACCTTACTGAGCATCCCTTCCTAACCACCCCCTCGAACGGCAGTGAGTGAATCCACACCTCTGTGCTCTGAATCCCCAAGGTGTTTCAAACTCTAAAGCCGAAATAGAGTCCAGTCTCAGGGTCCCTAGGCACACTCGCAGGGTGCAGACTTTCTATCTGGCACCCCCACTTTGAGAGTTGGAACCCACTGTCCAGCTGCCTCGCCCCTCTGGGTGCAGTGCTGACCTTTCAGACTGCCCTGTACTTTATACACTCCTCTCCCAGAACTCCACCCCAAAGATGTGAAGCTTCTGGTTTTCCATTCATCTCTCTCAGGGGTGTACACTAGTTGTGGAGGATACCACATACATTACTTTGTACAGTCTAACACCTTCAGGCTCTTTTATCCTTAATCATGTAAAGCACAGGAGAGTACAGATCATACAAAACAATGAACATCTGTTGCTGCAAACATCCCTCACTTTCTAGCTCATTCTTCCCTTAGGAGTCCTTGGGGAACCATCGGGGTCCAGATAGGCAGGATGTCCCCTCCTCATACAGGCTGTCGCATGCTGGCTGGTCTCTGCACCTCATGGAGCCTGTGATGGTATAAGGGAGACCATTCCTCTAGGGTCAGAGGCTGGCAGCTGGCTGGCTTATTAACCCTGCCTGCTGCACCTGGAAAAAAAGACCTGCAACTGAATTGGCTGATCCTCAAAAAGAAGGCAGCAGGAAATGGAGAAGGGAGCTTCAATATCTGATGGAAAGCTGAGGGGCTAGTGGCTGTGTGTGTGCTGGACTGCAGCAGGAGCAACTGTTCCAAGACACAGATGAGCAGAAGGGAGACTGTGGGACATCCTGTTATCACTAAGGAAAGAGCCAGGACATTTTGGGTTGATGAACTTCTGGGTGGTGTGAGGGATAGGCTTGGGGAAGGGACTGTGTGGACACTGAGGGAAGAGTCTGCAAAGCTTTGGTCTTGGTAAGATGGCTTGAAATAAAAGGGGGAAAACCCCACAACAACTAACCCTGCTGGAAATGACCGTCCCTGGATTCTGTGAGCAGGCTCCTGATAGAATTTCCACAGGGAATGAGCTTGCTCAGCAAGAGCCAACTTGGGGCTTGCAGGAGGAGAGTGCTATAAGACAGCCCCCAATCCTTTACGGAATCCCTTCTCCAGCTTCTGTGATCTTGCTCTCTTTTGCCCCATGCCTTCCTGTGTGGCTCTCCTGTTTTTTTTTCATGGCTTGGGCCCAACTTTATTTCTAGCTGTGATACAACAAATGGAAGATAAGAAGCCGATGATGATAGGATAGGATGCGGTTGAGATGGATTATGGTGGCAAGTGGGCAAGAGAAGCAAATGAAAGGATCAGCCAGGTGAGACAGGGGAATAGAGGCCTGGGAGAGGAAGGAGGGTTCAGTGGTTAGGGCATGAGTCTAGGACCTGGGGAACTTTGGTTCAATTCTCTGCTTTACCACAGGCTTCCTAAAAGACCTTGGACAAGTTACTTAGCCTCTCTGTGCCTCAGTTCTCCATCTGTAAACTGGGTATAATACCATCCACCTACCTCACAGAGGGTTGTGAGGGTAAATACATTAAAGAGTGTGAGGTACCTCAGATACGATGCTGATGAGGCCAGTTCCTGGGTGATTTGCTATTTCAACCCTGGCTTCCTTTGTTCTGTTTTGTCAGTAACTTTTCACTTATCCTGCCTCTTCCCCTGCCCCCCCTCTTTCAGGAGAGTAAAGTTAAAATTGGTTTTCTAAAGATTCAGTTCACCCATTGTTCAGGCATTTGCACCTGAATAGGGGTGCTGAGTCCTAAGCACCATCCCCCCATTGAATCTCTGTGTGGTGTGTATGTGCTATAGAACTTGTCAGCAATGCTTGATCCCCAGACATATCGGCACTCAGAACAACAGATTTTCATAACAGAACTTCACAATATCAATCAGAATTCATGAGTTCAGAATTCATGTACAGATATAGCCCCGATTCATCACAACAGGTAGCTCACTGCCATTACAACAGTTAATGTTCCTCTTCTAGTTTGAGAGTCATCATCGTACAAGGACAGAGCTGAGCTGAACTGACCTGTTAGGACAGGTATTCCCATGTTAGAGAATAAACCTTCTCACAACAGTGAGGGCATGTTGCTTCTGGAGGATATCTAACACAGGGGGAAATAATTCTGGTTTTACTCACTAACAGCATGAACAGGTATTCATTGAACAGCCTTGTCCCCCACAATACAGCACCAAGCATCACTTTCTCCAATGCCCTTACAAAAAAAGAATCTGTGAGCACATGCACAACTAAGGCAAGATACAGAGTTCCACCTAAGATGGGGATGTAAATTACTTCTGCAATGTTAGAACGAAAGGGCCAATATCACTGCTAGTGTAAGCAGCTGCAATATCCCAGAGGGTTCTTTAGCAGAAATAGACCTCGGTAGTGTCAGAGTGTCTCACTGTGATTTTGTAGAGTCTTTTTGTTTTGTTTTTCTCCATTCTCTGCACTCTGTCTTGATGTGCTCAGGAGGGAGGCAACCACTTTATATGTGACTTTTGTATGGGTTGTCATTCTGGTCCTCTGTGTTATAAACAAACAAGATGTCTGCTGTTAGTGGGGTCAGGAGCAAAGGGCTGGTGGGTGTTGGGATGGATCGATCCATCACAGCAAGAATGTAGAAAGGAAACTAGCAGTGGTCAGGGTTGAATTGGTTTGTTACCACAGGTGAGGCTGTTTCAGTAATAACAGCTTGAGGCTCACACAGACCCAGCAACAAACTGGCTTTTTCACATTGCCTTTCCAGACTTCAGACTGTGAGCTGCCTGCCCTGCTGGGCCCTTCTCCGCCTCTGGCAGCAAAGTAAGAGCAAAGGGAAAAGCAACTCTGAAATCTCCACCCGACCTACTGGCAGTGGGAACTGAGGGAGAGGCAAACTGAGTCCTTCCTTGCAAGTTGGAGAAGCAGCCCTGCCTATGAAATAGCAACTTTTCCCTCTCCAAGTGGCTGTGGAGCCAAGACAATTATGTTGGGAAGAGAGAAGCCCTCGTGACACTGAGGAGAGGTTTAAGTTGGGCTCAACTATTAGACTTGGGTTGTTTTCTCTCTATATAGTATTAAGGCATCTGTGTTCTATTACAAAGGAGGGAAAACCCTTCATACCTAGTGTCCGGCTTGTTAAATGTACCGGGTGTGCTGGCTTATGTCAGTCAGCCAGACCTCTTTTTAAGGGTAGAATTGTCTTTGATTTTGGTGTGATGGTGTAACGAGGCGGTGTGGCTCCCCTCCTCATCCGGGTGGGTCGAGCCCCGTCAATCATCCATAGGGGCGGGGCCTCGAAGCGGAAGTCCCGCCCCCAGAGGGTCAAGCGGTGACCCAGAAGAATAAAAGCCGGCCCTTGGCCCTCAGTTGGAGCCCAGCCACTGTCAGGAGCAGATCTGTCCACGGGAGCTCCTGACTGGGAAGCTGCTGAGACCGCAGGCCGGTGTCCGGACTGGCCAGAACCTCCCCGCTACGACGAGGAGCTGCCGGAGCTGCCCCGCGCCCACTATGACAAGGAGTTGCCGGAGCCGCCCCACCCTTGTTGCGGCCCCGAGGACCCCCTGAAACAGGCCTGGCCGGACTTCCCAGAAGAGCTGCTGGACCTGCCACCCAGCCCTGGCCGTGAGGAGCCGATGTGGTGGGACGTCCCTGAAGCTGATCCCACAAACCAGGTAGGCTCAGAGGGGGATACTGGAAGTTGCCCGGGAGCAGTCGACCCGAGTCAGGCTGCAGACCTCCCGATACCCATGGCAGTGTGTTGCGGTCAGGATCCCCACTGGCAGCGGTGATCAGCGCTACTAGGGCCCAGGCTGGAACGCAGTGGAGTGGGTGAGCCTGCGTTCCCACTGCCACCCGTAGCCGGGTGGCAGAATCCCTCTCCCCCTGGCCTGAGGAGGCCATTAGGCCTACTGTGGGTTTGCCTAACCCTGACGCAAGAGGATCTGAGCTGTTATAACTGTGTTTGGTGCCCTGCCCGAACTAAGGGCTGGGCCCCCATCGCATGTGCCACTGCTCGGCCCTGTCCCAAAGGGCCCGAGCAACACGCACTCCTGCCAGCCCACCCTGAACCAAAGGGCCGGGGCTGGGATAACTGTATATTGTTACTCAGCCCTGCAGCAGAGGGTCTGAGCCCCAAACTGACTGTATATTGTTGTTCAGCCTTGCAGCAGGCGGCCCGAGCTCCTAATTAACTGTGTGTTGGTGCCCACCCGAATCCAGGGCCGGGCCCCCGTTGACTGTACCACTGCCCGGCCCTATCCACAGGGACTGACTACCCGCGCGGTGGGCGACAGTCCCAAGACAGAGACCCGCAGACGACAAGTCGAGGCCGGTGTGGCTCCCCTCCTCATCCGGGAGGGTCGAGCCCCGGCAAGTCTCGCTTACAGATGGGTTTATGGAATATATTCCCTTTGTGAGCCAGGGGCTGACCCTGGTAGGTGATTCAGGTGCTTACTTGTGTTAGTGCCAGCCTGAGGCAGAGGTTTAACTTGGTGGGTTTTGTTTGGGGGGAATTTTCACGTACACTTGGATACTGGGTCAAGATGATGGTGAGACTTTAAGTAAAGGAAGAATTCTGCAACTGTGGGAGGTGCATGTTGCACACTGAGGATTGGTCATCTTAAAAGGAGAAGACAAGACTGTAGGATAGGAATTGCTGATCCAGCCCCCAAAAGTGGGCATGTCTTAATCCAGGACTCTGTTTGTATATTAGGGTTCAATACTCCCCCTCTTGCCTTCCCTCCAGAGGAAGTGAATATCAAAGACTGGCTTCACTCTGGGAAGTTCCTTTCTATTTATGATTGTTAGGATTTGTATATGAAAGACTGGCCAATACAGAGTCCTTCTCTCCAGCTCATTCTTTCTCAGATTCACCTTGTTCATTTCATTCCCAACTCCTAGATCTGCACAGAAAAAATATGGCATGCTGGGGAAACCTTTAGAGCTCATGAGGGGATGGAGTAAAGTCCTCTGGAGAAAACAGGCATGATGTAGCCCATTAGAGTTTTCTGGCTGCACACGTGGCTTGCAGGGATTACTCACAGACCAGTCACAAATAGGTGACATTGGTGATGCATGCAACGTGCACTTCTCCTCACTTTCATTTTATTTTTATATTTGGATTCCCTTGTCTATAACCCATAAGTGATGATAGAATGGGATTAGACCAGCAATATAAACATATCTTGAAAAGTGTGGCTACCCCATGAATGACACTGAAAAAGACCAGAAAAATATATCCTAAACCAATAGGTAGGAGCCTAGAACATCCCACCATACACCTTCCTGTGGGAAATCTCCATGGAGTTCTCCAGTCATCCCATGGAATAGGCCACAGGGTTGGCTCCCGAGCCCTAAAGTTCCCAGGGAATCAGCAAGAGCATCTGCACTTGTGCCTAACACTGATGCTGGGTCTCTGGTATATGCCTCCATTGCTGCTAGAAGCCAGGCTGCCTGAGCTTCCTCAGCCTATTGCTGCCTCCAGTGCTCCACCCTTATAGGAGTATCCCCACTGCCCGGGGTGGGGTGTGAGGTCACACACATGGTAACGCCACGTCAGGTTCTATCATATTTTTCTCTGGGTTCCACAGGTTTGATAGAAAGATGGTGGACAACATAGCCTCCACCATTGGCCTGCCCCAGCCAGGCTGTCTGCCCCCTTCCTCCACATTTTGCTCTGGACCCTGGAGAGCCCTCTGTATGGTGCAGCATAAAGGAGAGATATTGCTACTAATGCAACTAACGCAACTGTGGTGCTCCGCTGTGGCTGGCAGTGATCTGAGCACCCGTCAAGCCCTTTGCTACTAAGCATTGGAACAAGATTTCATGACAGGTCACCAATGGAGAAACAATGTTTGACTCTGCCATTAGTTAGACTGTAAAAATGCCCAGATTGTGGGACTGCAGTGAAAGGGAAGGGTTACCTTAGGGAATATCTAATGAGATTAATGGTTAATAAGTGCCTTAGACCATAAAATAGCTGTGCTGATGCAAATTAGGGGTATTTGAGTCACACAGGTGTTCCAGCAGCACCTTTGTGTCTCGCCAGCCAAACTAGGCCCCTAAGGGACACATCAGACGCTATTCTGTGTAACTGTTTCTGACATTAATGCTTAACGTAGGTCAAAACCTACCCCTGCCTTTTTGCAAAATAGGCTTAATAATTATTAACTTCAGTCTGGCTTAGTAGAAAAAAATGTTAACTAATGACCTTGATCTCCCAATAAACAATCAATTATTCAATCCCCTTTTTGAATGTCTGCAGTGATTGCATGTATATTTGCTTGAGAAATACTGGATCTGATGCGTCACTGCCTTACTCCAGCTTTACACCAGTGTAACCCCACTGGAATCAGAATTACACAGGTGTAAAACTGGAGTAATGCATTGGCAAATAAAAGTCATAGGGTAAAATTCTGGCCCCACTGAAGTCCCTGTGGATTTTGCCTTTTCAGTGGTGGGAACAAAGATTTCATGCATAGTCTTTTCCTCTGTGAATTTGCCATCATGTTGATTTAGCTGTAACTAAACTGATCTTTTTATGGTGCACTCTACAGTGCTTATCACTGTCTTAAGGGTTAGAGTGGCATGTATCCAGATATCCCTCTGAAAGCTACATTCTGCCACACAATCACCCTCCTCTCCTAAGCTTTAAAGCCAAAGCACCATGTGAATTGTAGCTTTTACTTCTCCACATGAGGCTTGCACTTTAGGCTTCTAAATTACATTTTGTCAGCCTGTTAACAGAGCAAGATAGGAGACCATTAAAATAAGCATTAGTTATATAAGTGTTCATGAATGTCTAAATATTAAAGGCTTCACATAATGGAAGTGCTCTAAATAATCCTTTTTAGCTTTTGTAGCTTAATCTTTATTCATATTTTATCCACTAGTTACATTTAAATGGCATGCTTCTTCTGAAAACCAAAAGCATTGTGAATAATGCTTACTGAAATTACAGAATTCTTGACTGTGGCATTGAAAGACAAGAATGATACCACAACATTGACAGGACTATTGTCTTGGACATTTTGAATTGCAAGTGAACCCCAGGACTTGCAACAATTTAAAAAAAATATTCCAACATCACTCGACCCATCTTCCTCCTTTGTATATTGTCCACAGAGCGGTTTACAATCCTAGCCCACTCGCATTATAAATGCTTACCTCATAACACTCTAGCAGACAGTGTTTTATTGATTTCTAACACTTACCAACTAAACACTGTTTAAATAATGTTGAGGTTCTGAGGTTCAGCAACAAAAACCAGGAATTAAAAGCTTACAGGCTGTTCCTAACTAGCTGCCGCAGTCCACAAGTACTCAACTATGTTTCAAACTCTGCAATTCATTGACAAGGGCACACTGATACATACCAGGGGTGTTGCAAAACCAGCTACAGAATCTGAGATAGTTATTAACATTTTTATTTGTTTGCAAGGGTACCCATGATGTACTAGATCAGTTTCTCAACAACTAATCTGTGGACTGGCACTAGTCCCTAATATTTCCCTGACACAGTTTAGGAAGGGAGCAAGCCGGTCCTTGGTATAAAAAAGGTTGAGAAACACTGAATTAGATAAGAGAAGGCACAATTCGTACCCTAAAAAGCTTACAATCTAAAAGACACATGGGCAATTGGCCGGGAAAAGGAAGTACAATATGTACATATATAAAGAGCTCAAGGTGGTGGTTGACCATATCATGGTAACAGATGTTTAACAATTGTTTTTAGTATAAATCACCATATAAATACATAGATTATCACTAAGTACCCACAATCTCGCTGTAGTCATCTGACCTCTCCATTTCCCAGTGAACACATTTAAAACCTCAATTGCGTAGCTTTTAAAAAACCCACAATTCTAACTAGAATATGGCATTCATTTGTCAAATTTTGAAATATGCTTTGTGATCTATTACACGGTTCCTTTTATTTAGACTTGTGTCACTTTACAAAAATTTTTTTGTTTTTGTTTTCTTTTGGGAAAGTGATTTAAATACACCACCACCAACAACTTGGCATAGCTCACTTCTGAGTAAATGCTTATGGCTATGGAGTTTATAAAGAAACTTGTACAATCTAATCCAGACCACCATGAAAGATATTTCTACATAACTACTGCCAGCCAAGAAAGAGCTCTTTTTATGAATTAAACACAATTACGTTATGGGCAAACAACGGGTGTGGCATAAATGCATCTCTTCGGGTTGAAGTGCAGTCTGAGAATCCTACTGTGAGAGCTACAGTACTGCACATAAGAATAGTATCAGAGGGGTAGCCATGTTAGTCTGGATCTGTAAAAGCAGCAAAGAGTCCTGTGGCACCTTATAGACTAACAGACGTTTTGGAGCATGAGCTTCGTCGGATGCATGTAGTGGAAATTTCCAGGGGCAGATATATATAGATATAGATATAGATATATATGCAAGAAAGAAGCAGGCTAGAGATAACGAGGTTAGTTCAATCAGGGAGGATGAGGCCCTCTTCTAGCAGTTGAGGTGTGAAAAACCAAGGGAGGAGAAACTGCTTTTGGAGTTGGCAAGCCATTCACAGTCTCTGTTTAATCCTGAGCCGATGGTGTCAAATTTGCAAGTGAACTGAAGCTCAGCAGTTTCTCTTTGAAGTCTGGTCCTGAAGTTTTTTTGCTGCAGGATGGCTATCTTTAAATCTGCTATTGTGTTACGAGATTGAAGTGTTCTCCTGCAGGTTTTTGTATATTGCCATTCCTAATATCTGATTTGTGTCCATTTATCCTTTTCCGTAGGGACTGTCCAGTTTGGCTGATGTACATTGCAGAGGGGCATTGCTGGCATATACGTTGGTGGATGTGCAGGTGAATGAACCGGTCGGTGATGGTGTGGCTGATCTGGTTAGGTCCTGTGATGGTGTCATTGGTGTAGATATGTGGGCAGAGTTGGCATCGAGGTTTGTTGCATGGATTGGTTCCTGAGCTGGAGTTATTATGGTGCAGTGTGCAGTTACTGGTGAGAATATGCTTCAGGTTGGCAGGTTGTCTGTGGGCGAGGACTGGCCTGCCCTGCCAACCAAGGCCTGTGAAAGTGAGGGATCATTGTCCAAGATGGGTTGTAGATCCCTGATGATGCGTTGGAGGGGTTTTAGCTGGGGACTGTATGGGATGGCCAGTGGAGTTCTGTTGGTTTCCTTCTTGGGTTTGTCTTGTAATAGGAGGCTTCTGGGTACACGAATGGCTCTGTTGATCTGTTTCCTTATTTCCTCGTGTGGGTATTGTAGTTTTGAGAATGCTTGGTGAAGATTTTGTAGGTGTGGGTCTCTGTCTGAGGGGTTGGAGCAGATGTGGTTGTACCTCAGTGCTTGGCTATAGACAAATGGACACAAATCAGATATTAGGAATGTTTTCCAATGTGCATTACATTGCATTTATCAACACTGAATTTCATCTCCCTTTTTGTTGCCTAGTCACTTAGTTTTGAGAGATCCTTTTTTAGCTCTTTGCAGTCTGCCTGGGACTTAACTGTCTTGAACAATTTTGTATTGTAGGCAAATTTTGCCACTTCACTGTTTACCCCTTTTCCAGATAATTTATCAATATGTTGAATAGTTCTGGTCCCAGTACAGATCCCTGGGAATCACTATTTACTCTCTCCATTCTGAAAACTGACCATTTATTCCTACCCTTTGTTTCCTATCTTGTAACCAGTTACCAATCCATGAGAGGACCTTCCCTCTTATCCCATGACAGCTGTAGACAGATCACTAAAAAGAGAGTGAGGTCAAGAAGGGATGATGGGAATTCATTATGCTATGTTGCCAGCTGATTCAGAGAATAGCACTAGAGTTTGTTTTCTGAAGAAGCTACTGGTATACCAGAGGGTTCCCAGTTGTGGCCTGCAGATAACCTGTTAGTGAAGTGGTACCATGTTACTCCTTCCTTGTTTCCAATTGCTACACTGCATTAGAAGAGAGCTGAAAATACATAAATATTTCCTAATATTACTCTTCCGTGTAAGTAATTGCAGTAGCTGCTAGTGGAATTTTACTGGACTGACAATTAGAGGGAAAGTGATCCATTGGGCAATCGCTCTAGCAAGATATAGTCCACTCTATGAAAAGCTTTGAGAATATTCAACAAGCCTGCTCTGCTGGATTAAGGTTAAATTAGTCTCATCATCTAGGAAAGGAAAAATTAAACCTCAAAATGAGGCTCACTAACAATAAACAAACTAAACTGGAAAGGTACAGTGTTCAGTTCAAGTAAAAAAAATACCAATTTCATAGTACAATTCTAAAATGGTTGTGTAATGTACAGAATCTCTCTAAATCACTTAAGTCAAATTAGGCTTCATCGTGTCTGAAAACCCACCACCCATTTCATATGATGTAATTAGTGAAACAACTCTGGGCCAGTGGCAAGGCATGTTTAAGTAAACAACTAGAACAATGCAGTCTCAAAGATTTCTGGCTTGTAGAGAGGAGAATTGCCTAAAGAGACCGTAACTTTTCAAGTGAAAAATATATTTGGCATGACTTGTGGGGAAGCAGGAACTGAGAATTGTAGCTAATCAAGCATTTTTATAATTATTTGGCTAGACTCTGGAGAAGAAGGAAAATTTATGTAACTTAGTAGAGTAAAGACCAGCATATGGAGGCTAAGAATAAAATAATTGAATTTAGTCTAGAAGTAAGCACAATAGAAATCCAGTAAGTAACCTGAAGGTGATTATGGGTAGAATAAAACCAGATTCATTGGTCCAAGTTTTGCAAGAAATTGAAAAACAACAACAGAGTTTTGAAGGTATGTATGGGAAGAGGTTCTACTATATAGGCTTGACAAGAATTTCTGGCACTAGAAGAGATACTGTGAGCTAGAGCCTCATTGGAGTAAATTGCCATATAGTTCCATTGACACTAATGGACCTATGTTGAGTTAGACCAGCTGTGGCACTGGCTCTGCATAACTTTGGTCACTTTATTTTCAAAAAGAAAATTGCATAGATTGAAAAGATGCAGCAAATGACCATGGAGGATTTGAAACTACATGCTTGGGATTATTAGCCAGACTTGGCCTATAATTCTAATACATTTCATAGAGGTTTAGAAGACAAGCAAAAGGAAACCATGAATTCCTGACAGTGGGCAGGTTGTCATTTTACTTATTCAAAAACAAAAAGTCAGACTGAAGTTACAAAGGGAAGCAAACTAGAAATCAGTCAGGGGAACTGCATCAATATATTTGCAATGCTATTCCATCTTTGACTGCACATAACTTTCATGAATGTTAGAGATGCTAGCGCTGATTCTCCTCTCACAAACACCAATTTTACCATTGCTTGCAATGGATTTACTCCTGATTTATAATGGTATAATGGAGGACAGAATCTGGCTCATTAACACGAAGACTTACAGAAGTGCTGCATGTTCAAAATGCTTAGTTGATACACATGCATCTCTGGGAGAAGAGTTCTAAGAGAGATTGAAATATAGAACAAACTGCTGAAAATAATATGAGCAAGTAGTGTATAAATCAGCCCAAGAGAGGGGCTGCTGTACTGCTTTTCAAGAAAATAGGAACCGCCACTATCTAGATTTTTGGGGATTGCAGAGAACGAATAAGTTGATTTGAATTTCTTATGTTCAGAACAGTTCTTCTGATGCTTAAATGTTCCTCTGTATTCCATTATTCATCAAATGCGCGGCTAATATTTCATGTTGCAAACTTTTTACACGTAACTTACCTCTCAAAATAGTTCCATAGTGTGTTTTCACTTCTGTTATAATACTGAATAATAATACTTACATTCAATGCTAGGCTCTCCAAGCACTTCAGAAACATTAATGAATTAATATTAATGACCTCTCTAGGAGGTTACCTGGTAGTAGTATTGCCATTTTATGGATGAGAAACTGTGGCATAAAGAAGTTCAGTGACTTGCTTAAGGTCACACTGCACATCATTGTCAGTGGAGGTAATATAACCCCCAGCTCTTACTCCCTGTTCTAGACATTAACCATTAGAATGTGCTTCCTGCTTTGTAACAAATGGAATGGGACAAATTCTGTTCTCTTATACCCATGCAAACCAAACGACTTCAGTAGAGTTACTGAATGGCAAATGAGAGCAGACCTTGTCTCCATGACATTATAAAACATTCCCTCCTTCCTTACTAGAAAGCTCTTGTTGATATAGCGATGGATTGTGATGGAAGTCAGCTGGTTCTAACCTATATTAAACATCTGTTTAATTCATCATGGTCTATTAGACTGCAGTAGAAAAGTCTTACAAGGAAAGTGGTGGATCAATTGTCATCTGAAACAAATAAGCTAGATTAGAAAAAACTAGGGCTGTCAAGTGATTGAAAAAATGAATCGCGCTGTTCAACAATAATAGAATGCCATTTATTTAACTATTTTTGGAAGTTTTTCTACATTTTCAAATATATCAATTTAAATTACAACACAGGTTACAAAGTGTAGAGTGTTCACTTTATATTTATTTCTGATTACAAATATTTGCACAGTAAAAAACAAAAGAGATTGTGTTAGGTGAATTGAAAAATACTATCTCTTTATCATGAAAGTTGAACTTACAAATGTAGAATTATGTACAAAAAATAACTGCATTCAAAAATAAAACAATATCAAATTTTAGAGCCTACAAGTCCACTCAGTCCTACTTCTTGTTCAGCCAAACACTCAGACAAACAAGTTTGTTTACATTTGCAGGAGCTAATACTGCCCGCTTCTTGTTCAGAATGTCAGCTGAAAGTGAGAACAGGCTTTTGCATGGCACTGTTGCAGCTGATGTCGCAACATATTTACATGCCAGATGTGCTAAAGATTCATAGGTCCCTTCATGCTTCAACCATCATTCTAGAGGACACGCGTCCATGCTGATGATGGGTTCTGCTCGATAACAATCTAAAGCAGTGTGGACCAATTCATGTTCATTTTCATCATCTGAGTTAGATGCCATTAGCACAAGGTTGATGGTGGTTTTGTTTTTGTTTGTTTTTTTGGTGGTTTGAGTTCTGTAGTTTCCTCATCAGAGTGTTGCTCTTTTAAGACTTCTGAAATCATGCACCACACCTTGTCCCTCTCAGATTTTGGAAGGCACTACAGATTCTTAAACCTTGGGTCAAGTGCTGTAAATATCTTTAGAAATCTCACGTTGATACCTTCTTTGCGTTTTGTCAAATCTGCAGTGAAAGGGTTCTTAAAATGAACAATGTGCTGAGTCATCATCCAAGACTGCTATAACATGAAATATATGGCAGAATGTGGGTAAAACAGAGCAGGAGACATACAGTTCTCCCCTGAGGAATTCAGTCACAAATTTAATTAATGCATTATTTTTTTTAACAAGCGTCATCAGCATGGAAGCATGTCCTCTGGAATGAGGCATATGAATGTTTAGCATATCTGGTGTGTAAATACCTTGCTACACAAGTGCCTTGCGAACACCTGTTCTCACTTTCTGGAGACATTGTAAATAAGAAATGGGCAGCATTTTCTCCCATAAATGTAAACTAACTTGTTTGTCTTAGCATTTGGTTGAACAAGAAGTAGGACTGAGTGGACTTTGTTTTATTTTTGAATGCAGTTATTTTTTGTACATAATTCTACATTTGTAAGTTCAACTTTCATGATAAAGAGATTGTATTAGGTGAAATGAAAAATACTATTTCTTTTGTTCTTTACTGTGCAAATATTTGTAATCAGAAATATATTGAGTGGACTTGTAGGCTCTAAAAGTTTTGCATTGTTTTTGAGTGCAGTTATATAACAAAAAAAATCAACATTTGTAAGCTGCACTTTCATGATAAAGAGATTGCACTACGGTACTTGTATGAGGTAAACTGAAAAACACTACTTTTGATTATCACTTTTACAGTGCAAATATTTGTAATAAAAATAATATAAAGTGAGCACTGAACACTTGTATTCTGTGTTGTAATGAAATCAAAATATTTGAAAATGCAGAAAAACGCACAAATATTTAATTTCAATTGGTATTCTATTGTTTAACAGTGCAATTAAAACTGCAATTAATGTTTTTAATCACGATTAATTTTTTTGAGTTAATCACGTGAGTTAACTGCAGTTAATCAACAGCCCTAGAAACAAACAATGGAAAACATACTAATGGAAAGAATCCAGGACTTGCAGAAGTAGAGACATAATTCAGAGAATGTGTACTTCACTGTGGCACTGTGCACTTCCATAACTGAATTGTCTGGTATCAGTATCCCTCTTTCTGGAAATATAGCATAGATAAATATTCCTTATTTCCTTTCAGGGCTTTTGTTGATGGTAATAGTCTGGTTTTAAATGTGATAATATGTTTTCCCTCTTATTATCTAAGATCTCCAGAGCACCATAGAGTCATGAATTAAGGCAGAAGGAGTAATTAGATCCTATCACGCTGTCTAAATATTATTTGATCTGGAACACAGACATTAAGAAACTCCAAGAAATAAAAATGCAGTTCTTTGGCTTGGTATGGCTAGAAATACTGGTTGTTAACAGCAGTAAATCAAGGGCTCCTTCAGTGAATTGACACTGTCATTGGTTATGTTAAACATTTTTCAGACTACGTGCAAGGTTGCAAAATCTATTTTCATAGCAAAAGCACTGTATTTGCACAGGGTTAATATTTTCTCTCTGTCTTTGTAACTACTACAGACACTCACAAAAAGTAGCTAAATCGTAAAAGAGCTCTAGATGTTTGAATAAAAGCACTGAGTTTGATTTGCTATATCTCTGTGGGATTATATTATTGGGTTTGGACAGTATTTGGACAACTGCTTGTCCAAAGTTCTCTGAATTTTAGAACTCATGTTTCTTTGAAACAGAAGTGCATTGGTTGCTCTGTGCTATCTTCTACTGGGTTTTCTCTTTTTAAAATACTTCAGTCATCTAATCAGGGAGCAGAAACCACACAATAGGAATAAGGAACAGTGGATAGCTGAAGCAAACTATTAGCAGTAAATATGCACAATGGCCTGTGATGGGATGTTAGATGGGGTGGGATCTGAGTTACTTCAGAGAATTCTTTCCTGGGCGTCTGGCTGGTGAGTCTCGCTCACATGCTCAGGGTTTAACTGATTGCCATATTTGGGGTCGGGAAGGAATTTTCCTCCAGGGCAGATTGGCAGAGGCTCTGGGAGTTTTTTGCCTTCCTCTGCAGCATGGGGCACAGGTCATTTGCTGGAGGATTCTCTGCACCTTGAAGCCTTTAAACCACGATTTGAGGATTTCAATAGCTCAGACATAGTTTAGGGGTTTGATACAGGAGTGGGTGGGTGAAATTCTGTGGCCTGTGTTGTGCAGGAGGTCAGACTAGACAATGTTAATGGTCCCTTCTGACCTTAAAGTCTATGATTCAAACAATCTATAATCTGAAAAATATTTGTCCAAGCAATTCAGTCAATACTTATGAATAGCAAATACATTTTTAACAAAATCAGCATTGGTTTGTGAATGATCCAAAAATAGTAACTAATATACTAAGACTAGTTGTAGTACATGGCATTATATACAAGCCAAATTATTTCACCTAGAAAATAATGATTGGTAGAGATCCCTTTATTTTGGCTGCCTCACACCTCTCTTTGAAAAAGACTCTCGCTATCTTTTTCTGAGAAGCTCTAACACCTCCATTGTATTCAGAGTGATAAATCCCGTGCCTCCAGTCCAAAGCAGTTCTGGTGGTATCTTTCCATGTGGAACAGAGGTTGCCCATAATAAAGATGACTGCCGCTACCATTGTTTTCAGTGTGACTGAAGTCAGGTTGTCTGCAGTGGAGACAGCTCCCCCTGATCTTTGATTAGGGGGCTGGACAGGAAACTATGAAGACACAGGAATGTGACCTCAGAAAGGCACCTGAGACAGGTACAGGAGGGATACTGAGGGCTTGTAAGAGAGATGGAATTCAGGGTTAGGCTGGAGGGGGTGCTGGGGATCCAACCCACTTCAGTAGTTTAATGGAACTACTCATATGAGTAAATTATTTGCACAAGTAAGAGTTGGAGCACCATATCTTAGTGTGCGGCTTCAAGACAAACTTCAGACTATGGAAACCTCTCCCTTGTTCATCAATATGTTTTATGCACTGTCTGTTAAAAATACAAGTCAGGAGGGCTTGAACAGAAGGGTTGTGGAGCTTCCGAATACATGTTTTTCATCAAATGCTGTATGCCAGAAATATACTTTTTTCCTTGTTGGTTTCCACTTTTTATAAGAAAATAAAGTTTAAGTGATTGCTGAAGACAAACTATAGTGAATGATACAAGACTAGGATAGTGTGTGGAAGGTAAATGGCAGGTCTGACCTGAAAAACAGCATGAATGTGGACTGCGTAGTACCTTAGGGATCTCAAAAAAAGTGCAATCACTGTCCACATATCACATACTTTCCAAAGATTTCAAAGAGAAAACAGCATTTTTTTTCCATTGGGAAGATGGAAACTCTGCTAAAACACATTTCCTAACCCTGTTTGAACAAGTGTAATTTTATAATCTTGGTGTTTGCTTTGAGTTGCATTACAAATCACCATATCATCTCACTTGGAAAAAGGCTTGTGTCATAAACAGATAGTTAAGGGTTAATGTCTCCTTTACCTGTAAAGGATTGAGAAGCTCAGTAAACCTGGCTGACACCTTACCAGAGGACCAATAGGGGGACAAGATACTTTCAAATCTTGGTGGAGGGAAGTCTTTGTTTGTGCTTCTTGTTTTTTTTGTTCGCTCTCGGGACTGAGAGGGACGGGACATCAATCCAGGCTCTCCAAATCTTTCTGAATCAGTCTCTCATGTTTCAAACTTGTAAGTAATTAGCCAGGCAAGGCGTGTTAGTCTTATGTTTGTTTTCTCAACCTGTAAATGTTTCTTTTTACTGGAAGGATTTTACCTCTGTTTGCTGTAACTTTGAACCTAAGGCTAGTGGGGGGGGGACCCTCTGGTCTATATGAATCTGATTACCCTGTAAAGCATTTTCCATCCTGATTTTACAGAGATAATTTTTACCTTTTCTTTCTTTAATTAAAAGCTTTCTTTTTAAGAACCTGATTGATTTTTCCTTGTTTTTAAGATCCAAGGGGTTTGGATCTGTGTTCACCAGGGAATTGGTGAAGTCCCTCAAGGCAACCCAGGGAGGGGAAAGTTTTGGGGGGACAAAGTGCCCCAGACACTAAAATTCTGGATGGTGGCAGTGTTACCAGATCTAAGCTAGTAATTAGGCTTAGCAGTGTCCATGCAGGTCCCCACATTTGTACCCTAAAGTTCAAAGTGGGGGAAAAAAACCTTGACATGGTGAGCAGCGGTTTGGGATTTTTTTTAGGAACCAAAAGCCAGTGGGATTTTTTTCTCTCTCTCCTTCCTAGCTGCTTGGAAAGCAGCCTCAGGGCAGAGGTGCTAAGTTTTTTTTTAACAAGGGTCTTTGTTAAGAGGAGGCTTCAAGCTGTGAGCAAGCAGCCAGCAAAGGGAATTTACAAGCTGAATTGTTTTCTTTCTTTCTACCTCTCGGGTATAGCTAGTTAGAAAATCTGTTAACCAAGCAGCCCTGAGCTAAGTGCAACCCAGTCAGTGAGCTGCAGGGGTGTGTGGCCAGCACAAGAAAGCAGGAAAATTAGTACCAAGGAAGCAGTTAAATAGGAATTGGCTAGGCTAGGCGCAGAAGAGAAAGCCAAAGACGCTGACCACAGGAGAGCTATGAGAGATGGAGAGGGGAAGAGAGACAAAGCATGAACTGGACTTAGCAAAGACTAAGCCAAATGTACCAGCCAACCCTAACAACCCTTCCCCAGGTACTGTTTCCCATCCCAGAAAATTTCCCACCTACAAGGCAGGTGATGATACTGAGGCCTTCTTAGAAAATTTTGAAAGGGTCTGCCTTGAGTACAACATCTCTGCAGGCCAGTACATGATAGAACTGAGGCCACAGCTCAGTGGACTCTTAGCAGAGGTGACGGCTGAAAAGCCTAAGGAACACATGAATGATTATGATCTTTTTCAAACCAAGGCCAGAATCAGAATGGGGCTAACACCTGAGCATGCCCACCAGCGGTTCAGAGCCCTAAGGTGGAAACCAGATGTGTCATTTACCCGACACGCCTACCACATTGGAAAGAATTGGGATGTCTGGATATCAGGAGCAAATGCTAAATCTCTGAAAGAGCTGTCCTTCCTAATGCAAATAGAGCAGTTCTTAGAGGGTGCTCCTGAGGAAATAGAAAGGTACATCCTAGATGGGAAGCCCAAAACTGTAAACGAGACGGGGGAGATTGGAGCCAGATGGGTGGAAGTGGCAGAAAAAAAAAAACTACTAGCAAGGGGAGCGAATATCAGAGTGGGCAAACCGGAAACAAACCCTATCACCGGAGACAACCCAAGACCCCATCTACAACCCAAGAAAAGCCCCAGACACCCTATTGTCCCACCTCACCAGTCTCCAGCAACCCACCTCGGCCCAGTGACCAGTCAGCTGGGTGATGTTTTAAATGTAATGAACTGGGACTTATGAAGGCCAACTGCCCCAAGAACCCCAACCAAGTGCAGTTCATTACACCACCCTCACACCAAAGATCCCCAGGCCCAGATGCCTCTCAAATATCCTCGGAGCAAAGGGAAACCTTGAGAGTGGGCGGAAAGAAGGTTATCGCATGGAGAGACAAGGGGGCACAAGTACCAGCTATCCACCAATCTTTAGTAAACACCAAATTCATCAACCCAGAAGCCCAAGTGACAATTCACCCATTCATGTCAAAATCTGTAAACTTGCTGACAGCTGAATTGCCTGTCCAGTACAAGGGCTGGTCAGGAATGTGGACTTTTGCTGTCTATGACAATTATCCCATCCGCATGCTACTGGGGGAAGACTTGGCCAACCATGTGAAGCTGGCCAAGAGGGTGGGAATGATCACCCGCCGCCAGGCCAAGCAAACTTCCAGACCCATCCCTGTTCCTGAGCCGTCCACCAGGGCCCCGTCTGCGTTACCGGAGACCCAGACAGAGGTGGTGGAACCAGATCCTCTACCAATGACTGCAACAGCCATAGTGCATCCAGTCCCAGAACCAGAACTGGAAAAGCAACCAGCACCAGAACCATTGCCAGCACTGACGCCAGCGCTTGCAAACCCATCTACAACTCCAATGACAGATGGCACCAGTGGGCCTGAACTGGCAGAAGCAGCAGACAACCTTACCCAAGAGTCTCAGCCAGAGCCTGAAATATCACATAGTGCACCAGCAGAAAACGGTTCACAATCAACAAAAACAACCCCATCACCTACATCGCTTCCAGAGGGACCAAGCCCAAGCCCACAGTCTAAGGAGGAACTGATGTCTCCAGCCTCAAGGGAACAGTTCCAGGCTGAGCAGATGACAGCCTTCAGAAAGTTTGGGTGGTGGCATGGAGCACCCCACCGCCTCTCAGCTCTTCTAACCAATCCCAGTTTGTTGTGGAACAAGGACTTCTATACAAGGAGACGTTCTGATGGACACCAGGAAGACTGGCGTCCTCAAAGACAGTTGGTAGTTCCAACTAAGTACTGGGTAAAGCTCTTGAGCTTAGCTCATGATCATCCCAGTCGCCATTCTGGGGTGAACAGAGCCAAGGACCGGTTGGGGAAGTCTTTCCACTGGGAGGGAATGGGCAAGGATGTTGCTAATTATGTCTGGTCTTGTGAGGTGTGCCAACGAGTGGGGAAGCCCCAAGACCAGGTCAAAGCCCCTCTCAAGCCCCTTCCCATAATTGAGGTTCCATTTCGCGAGTAGCTGTGGATA
The DNA here is from genome assembly GCF_025201925.1 of Gopherus flavomarginatus. NCBI lineage: Eukaryota > Metazoa > Chordata > Testudines > Testudinidae > Gopherus > Gopherus flavomarginatus. The sequence goes on from NC_066618.1 coordinate 258,860,874, forward strand.
TTCTGGGTCTTTTCCCAAAAAAGACCCCCGGGGAAAGCAGTACATACTGACTTTCATGGATTTTGCTACCCGATGGCTGGAAGCAGTAGCTCTAAGCAACACCAGGGCTAAAACTGTGTGCCAGGCCCTAGCAGACATTTTGGCCAGGGTAGGTTGGCCTTCCGACATCCTTACAGATTCGGGAACTAATTTCCTGGCAGGGACTGTGAAAAATCTGTGGGAAGCTCATGATTGCCACCCCTTACCACCATCAAACCAATGGCCTGGTGGAGAGGTTTAATGCAACTTTGGGGGCCATGATACATAAATTCGTAAATGAACACTCAAATGATTGGAACCTAGTGTTGCAGCAGTTGCTTTTTGCCTACAGGGCTGTACCAGATCCCAGTTTAGGGTTTTCACCATTCGAACTTGTGTATGGCCATGAGGTTAAGGGGCCGTTACAGTTGGTGAAGCAGCAATGGGACGGGTTTACGCCTTCTCCAGGAACTAACATTCTAGACTTTGTAAGCAGCCTACAAAGCACCCTCCGACACGTTTTAGCCCTTGTTAAAGAAAACCTAAAGGATGCTCGGGAAGAGCAAAAGACTTGGTATGATAAACATACCAGAGAGCGTTCCTTCAAAGTAGGGGATCAGGTTATGGTCTTGAAGGCGCAACAGGCCCATAAGATGGAAGCATCATGGGAAGGGCCATTCATGGTCCAAGAGCACCTAGGAGCTGTTAACTATCTCATAGCATTCCCCACCTCAGCCCTAAAGCGTACCATGTTAATTCTCTAAAGCCCTTTTATTCAAGAGACTTAAAGGTTTGTCAGTTTACAGCCCAGGGAGGAGATGACGCTAAGTGGCCTGAAGATGTCTACTACGAAGGAAAAAGTGACGGTGGCGTGGAAGAGGTGAACCTCTCCACCATCCTGGAACGTCTGCAGCGACAGCAGATCAAGGAGCTGTGCACTACCTTCGCTCCAATGTTCTCAGCCACTCCAGGACGGACTGAATGGGCATACCACTCCATTGATATAGGTAATGCTCACCCAATTAGAACCCTACCCTACCGGGTGTCTCCTCATGCCCAAGCTGCTATAGAACGGGAGATCCAAAGCATGCTATAGATGGGTATAATCTGCTCCTCTAACAGTGCATGGGCATCTCCAGTGGTTCTAGTACCAAACCAGATGGGGAAATACGCTTTTGCGTGGACTACCATAAGCTAAATGCTGTTACTCGTCCCGACAACTATCCAATACCATGCACCGATGAGCTACTGGAGAAATTGGGACGTGCTCAGTTCATCTCTACAATAGACTTAACCAAGGGGTACTGGCAAGTACCGCTAGATGAACCCACCAAAGAAAGGTCGGCCTTCATCACCCATGCAGGGGTGTATGAATTTAATATGCTTGCTTTTGGGCTGCGAAATGCACCCGCCACCTTCCAAAGACTTGTAGATGGTCTCCTAGCAGGATTGGGAGAATATGCAGTTGCTTACCTCGATGATGTAGCCATTTTTTCTGATTCATGGGCAGAACACTTGGAACACCTGGAAAAAGTCTTTGAGCGCATCAGGCAGCAGGACTAACTGTTAAGGCTAAAAAGTGTCAAATAGGCCAAAACAGAGTGACTTACCTTGGACACCAGGTTGGTCAAGGAACAATAACTCCCCCACAGACTAAGGTGGATGCTATCCAAAAGTGGCCTATCCCAAAGTCAAAGAAACAGGTCCAATCCTTCTTAGGCTTGGCCGGATATTACTGGCGATTTGCACCACAATACAGCCAAATCGCTGCCCCACTAACAGACCTGACCAGAAAGACACAGCCAAATGCAGTTAAGTGGACTGATGAGTGTCAGAAGGCCTTTACCCAGCTTAAGGCAACACTCATGTTTGACCCTGTGCTAAGGGCCCCGGACTTTAACAAACCATTCCTAGTAACCACAGATGTGTCTGAGCATGGTGTAGGAGCAGTTTTAATGCAGGAAAGACCGGATCAAGAATTTCATCCTGTCGTGTTTCTCAGCAAAAAACTGTCTGAGAGGGAAAGTCACTGGTCAATCAGTGAAAAAGAATGCTACGCCCATACATTTGGGGATGGCGTTTCCAGCTACAAACCGACCATGCTGCGCTAAAGTGGCTTCATACTGCCAAGGGGAACAACAAAAAACTGCTTCGAAGGAGTTTAGCTCTCCAAGATTTTGATTTTGAAATTCAACACATTTCAGGAGCTTCTAACAAAGTAGCTGATGCACTCTCCTGTGAAAGTTTCCCAGAATCAACTAGTTAAAAATTGTCCTTGAAATGTGAAAAATCTTGTAGTTTTACATAATTAGCAGTATATGTAAAGGTACATGTGTTTTATTAATCTGTTTATTCTAAAGTTCTAGGAAGAAATCACCGCCAGTGTGGTTCCACACTGTCTGAGATTTGGGAGGTGTGTCATAAACAGATAGTTAAGGGTTAATGTCTCTTTTACCTGTAAATAAGCTCAGTAAACCTGGCTGACACTTGACCAGAGGACCAATAGAGGGACAAGATACTTTCAAATCTTGGTGGAGGGAAGTCTTTGTTTGTGCTTTTTGTTTTTTTTGTTGTTCGCTCTTGGGACTGAGAGGGACGGGACATCAATCCAGGCTCTCCAAATCTTTCTGAATCAGTCTCTCATGTTTCAAACTTGTAAGTAATTAGCCAGGCAAGGCGTGTTAGTCTTATGTATGTCTTCTCAACCTGTAAATGTTTCTTTTTGCTGGAAGGATTTTACCTCTGTTTGCTGTAACTTTGAACCTAAGGCTGGTGGGGGGGACCCTCTGGTCTACAGGAATCTGATGACCCTTTAAAGCATTTTCCATCCTGATTTTACAGAGAATTTTTACCTTTTCTTTCTTTAATTAAAAGCTTTCTTTTTAAGAACCTGATTGATTTTTCCTTCTTTTTAAGATCCAAGGGGATTGGATCTGGACTCACCAGGGATTGGTGGGGGGGAAAGGAGGGGGATGGTTAATTTCTCCTTGATTTAAGATCCAAGGGGTTTGGATCTGTGTTCACCAATTCCTGGTGAAGTCCCTCAAGGCAACCCAGGGAGGGGAAAGTTTTTGAGGGGAGAGAAAATGCGCCAGACACTAAAATTCTGGGTGGTGGCAGTGTTACCAGATCTAAGCTAGTAATTAGGCTTAGCAGCGTCCATGCAGGTCCCCACATTTGTACCCTAAAGTTCAAAGTGGGGGGGAAAAACCTTGACAGCTTGTGATTCAAATGCATTGAAGAGCTAAATACAAATATTTACTTTTCTGATTAGATTAACAGCATTTCATTTAAAGTGCTTATGAAATCAAGAACATCTCATAAGTGCACTGAATAGCTATATAGAGTGCATAGTTTTAGGACCTTGAGAAACAGGTCTCTAGCAACCATGTTAACTAGGGTACAAGAGGAAAAATATATGTAGAAGACTCAGGAAACTGGATCTCCCATGAGGAAAAAACAGATTGTATGGAAAAGAGATACTTGGGTATTAAATATTTCATTTTTTTAAATGGCCAGATGTTCCCATGAAGCATATTGTATGTAGTCCTAAATCAATCTCTTCTCTATAAGGTGTTTAATAGATGGACCAAACTACCCTGAGGCAATAGGATAAAAACTTCACATACCCCTTTGGAATTAACAGTGCAGCAAGTTCCTGCAATCTCCTGACTCAGTATGTGGAAAGAGCTCACACAAATTATTCAGGGAACACATTTACGGTGTGTCACTTTTGGTTTCATCAGTCTGTGCACATGTTTGGCAAACCTACGGTTTTTTGAAAATGTATTTCTAGTAAAAGTACTGTTTATGTAACTCCATTTCCTATCTCATTGTGTCATTTTCCTTCACCTGCTTGACATGAGTGTAACATCAGTATAGCTCTATGATCACCAAGAAATAAATATAAAAGACCTTTTGGTTTTATATAGCATCTTGAATATGAAAGGTATCTCAAATTGCTTTGCAAATTTATCGGCTGCCAATAACAGAGTGACTCTGTAGTATAGGTAAATAGCACTCTTATTACATGTTTCAACTTGTTTTATTGAGAGGGTATGTCTTTACTGCCAAAAAAGGTGTCTACTCAAACTGGCATTGAACTCAAGCTGCTAACCTCGGTTAAAAACTGAGTTGCTGTGTCTTTACTGCACTGTTATCCTGAGTGAGTTAGTTAACCTAAGTTAAGAAGACATTTATATTTTTTTTCTCACTGAGGACATCATCAGAAAAAGAATCTTTTTACCATATTACTGGGGTTAGGAATTGACTATTTTTTCAGTAGTGCCATGGGATTGAACTTTGACCTGGAGAGCTACACAGAGACCTTAGCCTATAACCTCATTTTATGCAAAAAACCTACCTAAGTAACTGTCAGTGCAATTTCTTAACAGCACTATGCTGCAGTGTGAGCATGGGGTGTAAGCTCGAGGCCAGATGTGACACTTGATTTTTAGTTGACAAGACAGCTAACGATTAAGCCAGTCTTCAGTAATTTCCTGTAGTTGAACCAATCCAATGATCCTCTGTGACAGAGTATGTAACCTACACAGGTCCTGAGGGGGCTAATGGAGGCCTGAGAGGCCTTTTATGCTACTTGGCTGCAGCTGGAGGATGGGCTAGACTTAACTGGGGAAGGATCTGGGAGGTTACTATAGAGACAGAAAGTCTGTAGCGGAAAGTTGCTGCAGGGAGGGGAAGAAGGAATTCTATGCTCACTGCCTGGGACTAGAGACGTTTTGAGACACAAGCCTTGGGACAAAGTGAGGCTGTGATCCTTGCCTGATTAGAAAAGGTTGGCAAATGGCTAGGGGAGAGGCAGCGGCTAGCTGAGGAGTGAACTCTTCTACATGCAGCATTGCCAACCTCAAATGCTCAAAAATCATGAGCCCAGCTCACGAACAATCATGGGATTGGCTTTAAAATCACAGGATTATGTAAAAGTAATAGATTTGGTATTCATTTTTTTTTTTTTTTGCCTTCTGCTTTTTGAGCCTTTAGGGTGCACTGGGGTCACATTTTAAAGCTTTCTCCATAGCCACGAGGGCTAGATAAACTTTTTCTTTAAGCAATGAAAGATGTGAAATCATCACATGTGACTCCAGGAGCTGGGGCTTTAAGAAAAACAGCAATAATTCTCATGAGACTCATGAAAGTTGGCAACATGGTGATATGCCATGTTTGGCAAAGCAGCAGCTCTCCCGCAGTTTGTCCACTCTTCTCCATTCTTAAATGCATTTCCCACCCCCAACCTCTCCGTTTATCATTTAGGGCCAGATTTATGAATGTTGTGAAGCTTGTTCTGTGCTCCACTGCCAGTGGAATCTGTCCCTAAAAACAGTGTAACTGGCTCAGGCATGATCACGCGAGATCTCCTTCAGTGATGTAGAGTCATTGTAAGGGCACATACGCCACTCCCCCTCCAGGCTGCTGACAAAGGGGGGCATGGCTGGAGGAAAGGGACTGGCTTCGGACACCACTGAATTGTAGCAGCAGAGGTTTGGGTCCCTTGGGGTCATTTATAGCTGGTGACAACCTTTAGATTGTTCCAGCCTTAAGCAGAGGGACCAGCCCTGCATGGTGGCAGCACCAGGAACAGCAGCAGAGTGTAAAAGTGGGCTTAAAATGATGGTTGCATATGCATTCCTGAACTGTACATGGATCCCCGCCCCCACTGTTTGAAGGGGAAGGGGGGTTAAGCACCTCTATAGCCCTTTCCTTGGCCCCAGCAGGTCTGGGATCTGTGCTGAAGGGTGGGGGTGGAATTGGGTGAACTGGGGTCAGGTACGCATCATCTCCACTTTAACTTTTCCAGGGGATTGCTGTGGGGTCAATGTGGACCTAGGGCAGCAAAATCTATGGTGAATCTTTGGTATCACAGTGTGGGGCCTAGTACCAAGGAGCTGAGGCTGCTAGCTATGGAGCTGCTATGAAAGCAGAGGTTTACTCATCAATGGCCATGGCCTTCTATGAATCTCTTTATTTGAGGTGGGCCCTACATTCATTTCCATGGGAGGACAACTGCATCTTTTCCAATGGGATGCTATGGAGAATCCCTTGCAGGAGATCCTCACAGAGATCTCTCCCTGCAAGCGCCCTCCAGCAGACTTTACCAAGGAGAGGATGGTCTGGGCAAGGATCAGGCCAAGTCCACAGGAGTTCTTGACTCTCAGTACTACTATCAGACCACTGTCCCGACTATTAGTTTATTGAGCAACTTCTCCAAGCTCATGTGTGATTAAGCTCTCTAATGTAATGCTGTGGCCAAAAGAGCTAATGAGATTCTAGGATGTATAAACAGAGCGATCTTGAGTGGTTGTCTTACCTCTGTAATTGGCACTGGTGCAATCACTGCTGGAATACTGTGTCCAGGTCCAGTGCCTGCAATTCAAGAAGGATGTTGATCAATTGGACAGGGTTCACAAAAGAACCATGAGAATGATTAAAGTCTTAGAAAACATGCCTATAGTGAGACTCAAGGAGCTCAATCTATTTAGCTTATCAAAGAGAAGGTTAAGGGATGACTTGTTTACAGTCTATAAATATCTACATAGGGAACAAATATTTAATCATGGGCTCTTCAATCTACTAGAGAAAGATGTAACATGATCCAAGGGCTGGAAGTTGAAACTAGACAAATTGAGTCTGCAAATAGGGGGTACGTTTTTTGAGAGCCAGAGTAACTAACCATTGCACAAATTGCCAAGGGTGGTGGTGGAACAATTTACCCACTGACCATCTTTAAATCAAGAGTGGATGTTTTTTCTAAGAGATGCTCTAGGAATTATTTGAGGGGAGCGAGAGGGGAAGTTCTATGGCCTGTGTTATACAGGAGGTTGGACTAGATGATCACAATGCTCCCTTCTGGGCTTGAAATATGCTGAAATATTACTTATTTTATTGGGATAATCATCACCAGGCTGCTGTAGACTGGAACTTCAACCCACTAGGTCATAACTTTGATGAAAATCCTATAATCCATTCTACCTCTTTCCCCTCCACCCCTTTTCCACCTTCCTGCCCAGCATTCTTAGAATGTTTGCAGTCCATTTGGGATTAATCTCAGAACCCCATTAAAAAGACCTACTGCCTATCAGGTATGTTTTTGCCATCTGGTACATCTTACTAATTCTTCAAAGAGCAGGTCTTGTCTTGAAATATATAAACTTTTGAAGTATAGTACGTAAAATGCTTTGTAGCAGTTTCACCAGGGGAGTCATATCCTTGACTTGTAATTTTTCACTTTTTTTATTATTTAATTTTTTATTGTTACCATAAAAACTTGTAAATTCATATCAGATCAGTGATAGCTTACAGGCAGTGTTACATCATTCATAGTACATAGAAAGCATTCATTCCATAATAGCAGGTTCAGACAGATGGCGTGAGGCCCAACCACAGAGGCCGTATTTTCATATTATCATGCACCCCTGGCAAGAGCAATTCACAGGCTGTCACAATATCAATAGCATAGTAACAAAGGCAACCAAACACACTTTACAATACCTAGCCGGTATGTGAATGTGAGTGCGTGGAATATAGTTACATTTCGTCTTTACAGAAAGAGAGATGGTTTTCCTGTTTGTTCACAAATTTTCTTGGGGAACAACAAATCTTACGGTGTTAGAGGTTTTAAGAATCCCTTAAACTTTATTTGGGAGGAAAGGAGTAAGAAGTGTGAGGGTCACAAAACTCAATGGGGTTCACTAACTTTTTCCCCTGTAATTTTAAAGCAATGCTGTTTTCTCGATGGTGATTCAAATGTAAGGACAACCACGTTTTCTAGAATAAGGGAATCCTCTCTCAACAACTAGTCTGGCCTACCCATATAAAGGCCATCTATAGCAAATCAAATCCTCGGCTGAGGTAGCCAACCTACATCACTGAGGAACTGGTCCACTGTACTTACTGTTTTATTGGCACTTTCTTTACCCCCACGTGTCAGTCCTTTTTTTTTTTTTTTTTTTTTTCCCCCCCCATAGGAAAGGTGTAATACAAACCCATTAATGTCTGATTTGGAAGCCCTCTATACCTGAATGTTTGAAATTAGACAAAATGAGTTCATACGGCCTTATGCTCCGCAGCGGTGGTTTAAGCAAGGAGCTTGGAGTCATAAACTTGCCACTGAATAAAGTGACTGGGGCATATCCTAGACACTGGCAAATAATGGATTTACAGTGAGTCTGAGGGCCCAGTTACCCAGGGCCGGTGCAAGGATGTTTCGCACTATAGGCAAAACTTCCACCTTGCGTCCTCCCCCCCCCATGCGCCCACCCTAAGGCGCCCCCCCACGGCAGCTCCCCTTCTCCTCCCTGAGGCACCCCACCCTTCCCCACCTCACCCCTGCTCCACGCACGAGCATGAGCACCCCAAGCATGCCATCGCTACTTCACTTCTCCCGCCTCTCAGGCTTGCAGCGCCAATCAGCGTAGGCACCGCAAGCCTGGGAGGCCGGAGAAGTGAAGCAGCCACGGCGTGCTTGGGGAGGAGGAGGGGCAGCGGTGAGCTGGGGCGGGGAGTTCCCCTGCATGCCGCCCCTTCCCTTACTTGCTGCAGGCAGCCCTCCCCACGCTTCCCTGCCCCAGCTCCCTCCACCTAAATGCCGGCGGCGACCGGGGCGGCCGAAGATCCGGCCACCACAGTCGCTGCAGAAGAAAATAGCGCCCCCCAAATCCTAGTGCCCTAGGCGATAGCCTAGGTCGCCTAAATGGTTGCACCGGCCCTGCAGTTACCCCATTCTGTGGTATCTGGAGGAGAAACAGTTAATTGGGGATTAAACCCAGCTGGAGATGATGGCAGCCATATTATCATAACCAGAGCACAAGATCGATGGGATATAACATTTTATTATTAGCGCTCAAATGTGGCCTTTTTGCTATTGTGAGTTGAAAATCCTGGTCCTATAGTCCCCTTGCAGCAGGCTGGTGTAAGCCTCAGGGAAAGGGGCAAAGACTATGGAACACAGCCCAGGGCTGAAAGCCTGTTATGTGGTCCCTCTGGGTGTTCATCTGGACTCTTTGTTACTGCAAAAGGGGACTTCACTGAAAGGTGACCAGGCTAGAGGGCTACAATGTGGATGATGCTGACCGCAGTAGAATTAAAACAGCAATCAACAGATTTTAGTAGTGAGGACCCCTGCAATGCACTGACCTGGCACCAGGCGGAGCTATGCTGATGTGGGCAACCGATTAAAGTGATCTCCTGTTTGCTATTCCTTCCCCACTATCTGTAAAATGGGGTTATTAATGTTTCTCCATTTTTGCACAGTGTTTTGAGGCTGTTTGATGTAAGTTCTACAGGGTGCAAAGTAGTAATATTAATAGACATACTGAATTAAATTGTCACCAGCTAAAAACACTGACATGCAGAAAATCAAATTTAATTTCTTGCCAACATTTGTTCTGATTTTGTAATGTTTTAGCAATGAGGAAGAATAAGAGTCTTGAGAACCCAGTCAAGTGCAATGATCTGAGATTCTCTGGCTCCCCAGTTGAGTGGAGGTACATCCCCAAATACCCCTCAAAAGAAACCAGTCCTAGGGCCAAAGCTATTTAGAACCTTTGCAGATATTGGACTGTATGTTAGAAACAGTGCGCTTCTTCTACTCCTATAGAGAGTTCCATGTTTCACCTGGCTGGTGGTGACTCAAAATGTCACTATCACCTGGTCTTTTCGTGCCCTATCTAAGTGAGCTGGTGATATCAGTACAGTTTCCAATAAGCATGTATCTGTCTCACAAAAGTCATAATTGCTGTCCATTCTGGTGGTGTCATCATAGACTGGGGACTGAATGAGGATGGTAGTTAAAATGCTGTGTATTTATATCATGCTCAACCTCAGTACTTTCCACAGCTAAGGGTGGTCCCTGCATACCTCCATGCTTAACATCACAAAGAGTAAATTCAGTGTTTTAAGCAGACAAAATACATCAACCTTCCAAAATGATGGACTTGACAAACACCAAAATGAATCTCCTGGAATATGAAATAATATTCAGAATATCTTTAATAGAGGCTCTTGTAGAGTCCAATTAATGTGCGTGATTTCTTGAAACAGATAAAAATATTAGAATTCTTCAGGAAGGGAGATTCTGGAAATTGCAATAATTTATTTGGTTGAGTGTTTCTAGAAAAGCGGCTGCGTGAGCGAACAAGGGATTGAACTGTGGCAGATGGTGCTATAATAGAGAAGAAATTCGGTCTTAATAAAGATTGTAATAGTGTGAACCAGATGCTCATCTCACACTTTATCTTTGAAAAGAATTGGGAGTGTGCCAAGCAGATCCATGTATGCATTGTGCATCTGGAAAAAACATACATCTGGATCCTGAGAGGCTTATTAAGGGAGGAGTAGCTTTTGCAAGCCATTGAGCTCTTAATTAAAAAAGAGAATATGACGGGTTGGATCACAGAAACCCCCTTGAGGACTGCCAACCGATGTGCCAAGACTACTTCTGCCCCTGCTTTCCCTGCCATCTTGGGACTCCAGCACCCTGTCCTGTTGAGCCAGACATGCCAGTCTGCTCCAACCCAGACCCAGGGTCTAAACCACGTGCCCTAAAGCTGCAGACTTAACTGAAAGCAACTTAAGAAGTGTTCCTGTCTTTAACACTCAGATGCCCAACTCCCAGTGGGGTCCAAACCCCGAATAAATCTATTTTACCCTGTATAAAGCTTATACAGGGTAAACTCATAAATTGTTCACCCTCTATAACACTGATAGAGAAATATGTTCACAGCTGTTTCCACCCCCCCCCCCCACAAGTATTAATATACTCTGGGCTAATAAATAAGTAAAAAGTGATTTTATTAAATACAGAAAGTAGGATTTGAGTGGTTCCAAGTAATAACAGACAGAACAAAGTGAATTACCAAGTAAAATAAAATAAAACACGCACGTCTAAACCTAGTTTAGTAATATAACTGAATACAGATAAAATCTCACCCTCAGAGATGTTTCAACGAGCTTCTTTCACAGGCTGGACACATTTCTAGTCTGGGCACAATCCTTTCCCCTGGTACAGCCCTTGTTCCAGCTCAGGTAGTAGCTAGGGGATTCCTCATGATGGCCGCCCCTTTTTGTTATGTTCCACCCATGTATATATCTTTTGCATAAGGCGGGAATCCTTTGTCCCTCTGGGTTCCCACCCCCTCCTTCTCAATGGAAAGACACCAGGATAAAGATGGATTCCAGTTCAGGTCACATGCTCACATGTCAGTGTAAGACTTCATTACTCACTTGCCAGCACACACATACATAGGAAGACTTACAAGTAAAACAGAGCCATTTACAGTCAATTGTCCTGGTTAATGGGAGCCATTAAGATTCCAAACCACCATTAATGGCCCACACTTTGCATAATTACAATAGGGTCTCAGAGTTATATTTCATATTTCTAGTTTCAGATACAAGAGTGATACATTTATACAAATAGGATGACCACACACAGTAGATTATAAGCTATATAATGATAGCTTACAAGAGACCTTTTGGATGAAGCATATTTTAGTTACATTATATTCACACTCATCAGCATACTTTCTTAAAATCATATAGAGTGCAGCATCACAGAAAAACCTGTTAAAATGTGACATTCTCTTTCAGAAGCTCCTTTTTGTCATTTACATGGATAGAGAAAAATTCCCAGCAGAGTAAGGGCTTCAGTAATCTAGGTGTCTGGGTTTTCAAGGAAAGAATTAACTATGATATCGATCTAGCAGATCATCACCTTGTGTATGGACTGTACAGAAAATAATACTTGCTAAAACAGCGCATTCTGTAAAGGCAAACTTACAGTAATTGTGTCTCACTGTCTTAACTTCCACCACAACAGACAAGGGAGCCACCAGGTAAAATATTTTACTTCTTGCAATTGGTACAAAATCACCAATCCCATAGCACAGGCTCACCTGATGAAGCTAGCACACTCCCCATCACTATCTTAGGCACTTACGTGGCCCCCATTCCATAGAATCTGAGCATCACCCAATCGTCAATGAAATGTGTGAGGCAGGGAAATGCTATTTATCCCCATTTTACACCTGGGGAACTGTGGCACAGACTAAAGCCCCGATCATCCAAGGTATTGAGGTGCTAAACTGCCATTGATATCAATGGAAGTCAGAAGCTTAAATACCTTTGAGGGTTTCGGTCCACATGACTTACCCAGGGTGCTTGTGGCAGAGCAGGGAACTGAATGCTAGTCTAGGAAGACTTGGGTGAGTGCCCTAATGACGGGCCCATCCTTCCTTACAAGCCTTCTGGCACCTTTAAAAGGTAGTTTAAAAAAAATCTTTTATCCATCTTGGGCCTAATTCTCCTTTGCAATGCAGTTTGTGCAGTCACTTACACCAGTGAAATGGGGAGTTAACACCCACTGTGCCTTGCATGCTTGCTGCCTGAGGAGCACAGTCTGAGGCACCATCTTGCACCCAATTCTCTTGCTTACCCATGCTAAAGACAGGGATTCTCTGGCCCATACTCTGTTAATTTGTCTTTATGATTGTGATTAATTACCATAATTAAGCTTTTTTCCCTTTTCATGTACAGTCAATGAGAACTTGAGTCTAATGACGTTCTCTGGGTTTAATATTGTTTTACCTAATAAAACTAGAGTTTGCTCCAGTAGAAAAGCTCTATTTGGGGTTATGCCTGAATGTGTTTCCACCAAATAGTATAGCAGCTTATAGTCTTGTACCTATTCAAGGTAATGACAATTGCTATTGGCTCATTAACAAAATGCATTGTAATTGGTGATGATGGCATCCATATTATCATAACCAGGGCAGGAGATTATGATGGGATGTAACATTTTATTTAGTGTTTCTGCTGTTGGTAAAGCTGCAAACACTACAAAAACGCCTGGCTAATCAGTGACCTGTAAATTGGGTACTAGATGTTAGACTGTACACTGTATGAGTGTGTGTAAGAGAGAGTATGAGACAGCATCTATTCATACCATATGCAGCTGTAAAAAATGTCAGGGGGTCAAAATATTGCAAACACACAGTGCAGGGCAATGTTGGCACAATACTAGAGTCAATATCCTGAGAACATGTTTACAAACACAAAAAGGTGCTAGGTGGAGGTGCTTCCTATGAGTCTCATGTGAGATGATAATTGGCTGGTGTAAAAATAGTCTTTGCTCAGTATGCTAAAGTCCAGTACAATCCGAATGGTCTGTTGTGCTCTTCATTTGCAGACAATGAATTTTGACCTTGTTTATCTAAAATAATTATTGACAGAGAAATTATTAAACTAGACTTTTTTTCACAGGATTGAAAAATCTTTACCCATCTTGCTGGGCTTTCATTGCCCATTGTTAAAAGTCAGCAGCCAGACACCTCTGGTTTGTGTCTGAGCATCTGGATTCCTCTGAGGGAGAGTCAGAGCTTCCCTGTTGTTCTCCCTCTATAACTTCTCTGACCTTTATTCAGTCCCTGATCGCCTGGCCACCAATCCTTATTTGCCATTTTCAAATTACCTCATGAAACAAATATATCAAGTGCATGTAAGACTACATAACTGCTATGAACATGTGCTTTTGAGACCACATCACTGTAATCCTATGGAGTACGTAGCTATCAAGTGGTGATGATGCCTGTACTACACCTTTACATTTCTAAATACCATCTGTGTGGGTAGAATTCAGCAGCCATTTTTATTACTAGAGATCAAGGTGGACTGTTAGAGGAGGCAGAGGCTTTGTCTAAACACAAAAGCTGCACCAGTTTCACTAAAATAGATGTTTAAATCCATCTTATTAAATGGTGCAAACATTGTCTGGACACACAAACTGATTTACAGATGGCTTATATTGATTGATTTGAACTAAATCAATACTGGCCAGTCAAAAATTGATTTAAATGTGTCCATACAGAGATTTGCACTAGCGTGACAGATTTGGGGAATCTATTCAATTTATTTCAGAGTGGTAGCCATGTTAGTCTGTATCAACAAAAAGAATGAATTCTCTGTATGTATCATCAAGCTACGAACTCCATTTTGAATGTGCAGCTTGTTTTCTTCTCTGTGTGGTTGCCTATTCCTTGCCTCCATTTTTGACTACAATTCCAGCATGGATAATGGCAAAGGCCTAACAATAGAATTGTTAAATGTTGCAGATTAGCTGTCTAATGACACAGAAGTGGCTGCTGTTCCGGGGCAAACCAGTTTAAGTCTGAATTCAGGCGGGAGGTTGCCTTTGCAACAGTCACCTGGCAAAGGTCCATGATAACCGGGGGGGGGGGGGCTGATCAGGATGTCACCTGACAAAGGAAACTGAAAGTTATAAAAGGGCTGGAGCTGCTCAGGGGCCATTTTGCCCCAGCTGAAGAGGAGAGGAGGAAGAAGCAGCCCAGCATGTAAGACCCTGCCTACCTACTTGAACCCAGATGCCATGGCCAGGGGAAGGGCAAGCCAGCATGAAGAGAAATATTTGTAGGGTTTATTATTATTTGTGTAGATCTGTGTAATTCTCATGTAATTAAGAGCAAATAATGTATTAAACTGGGCAAAGCGACTGTGTGTGTTATATGCTTTACAACTAACACATGCCTCCTGTCACCTAGAAAGCTCCCACCTCCAGTGGGAATCTGTCAGAGTGTGTCTTTAAACTACTAGATCTCAGAACCTAAAGCAGATGGGCTGAGGGCCTCCATTTCTGTGCAGGTATAACAGATTAAAGCTATGTCTACACTAGAGATCTTACAATGGCACAGCTGCATTGGTACAGCTGTGCTGCTGTAAGCTCTCTAGTGTAGCCACTCTATGCAGAAAGGAGAGAGCTCTCCCAGCGATGTAATTAATCCACCCCCAACGAGCAGCAGCAGCTATGTCAGGGAGCGAAGCTCTCCCGCCAACATAGCGCTGTCCACACCATTGTTTGTGTCAGTGTAACTTATGTCGCTCAGTGGGGTGGTTTATTCACCCACCTGAGCGACATATGTTATACCAACATAAATAGTAGTGTAGACATAGCCTAAGAGTTGATGTCTAGGAAATGTGCCAGAGAAGCCAAAGGAGGAAACCATGCTGCAGGTTGCTGAGATAGGAAGCTTAAAACCCAGGGATCTTAGGCTTGTCTTCCCCTCACAGCAGTCTGGAGGGTGCTCAAGCAGAGTTGTGACAGTTGGTGTATATAAAAGATGGATTTACAAACTGACTTTAATTAAGACAAGGCCCACTCTTGGAAGAGACATGGGCAGTCTCATAGAAACTATATATATGTCTTCTTGTTTTGTTCTCTTAATCTAAAAGAAAAGTTTTTCTCCTTTTTCAAATACACCTCTACCTCGATATAACGCTGTCCTCAGGAGCCAAAAAATCTTACCGTGGTATAGGTGAAACCGCGTTATATCAAACTTGCTTTGATCCACTGGCGTGTGCAGCCCTGCCGCCCGGAGCATTGCTTTACCACCTTATATCTGAATTCGTGTTATATGGGGTCGCGTTATATTGGGGTAGAGGTGTATGTTAGAGCCATTTCCGTGGCTTTTCAACAAAACAGAGGCTGAGCAATTATAACCTAGATAGGAATTACGTCCTTGGGCAAACTATATTTAGAGGTGTCGCTGAAAGCCATTAAAAGCACTTAAGTCAATGACCTGTATGAGTCATGCTGAAAGTTCTGCTCTGCACAATTTCTCCTTCTGGAAGCAGAAACTAATGCTTTCAACATTTTGTCTTCTTTTTACAGAAAAGAATCGGGGGGGGGGGAGGGATGTCATGTCATATCATCACATTAGGTTAGAAATTAGGATGAGATGTGTAGAATTTATTAAATTGCAGCTACAGAAGCCATTTATATATAGATGGGATGTTAAAATTCCAGCTCTCATGTTCTATTGCCAGAGTGCAAAAGCTGCTATTGCAGAGCTAACATGACTATTGTGAAGAGTCCCATGGAATCACTAATGACCACAAATGGTTGGGATCTCAGTCTTAAGTGTTACCTGAAAGATAGCACATCATGGAATCCCCTAGCAAAATGCTGGGATATTGGTTCATTCCTGACTCAGAAGAGAAGAGATTCCACCTTGAACTCAGAGAAGTGTTCTGTCAGTTTAATTTTTTTTTAAACAAGGAAAACAAATTAATCCCTCAACTACCTATGACTAATTGTTAGCATGGGAAAGAATCAACCTATTACAGTATGTGAATTAAAAATGTTTGTAACTAACAAGACACAATGTTCTTCACTGCTTATTCATTCTAGGTTTTGTTGCCTACCTTTGCCATCCCTGGGTTCATACAATGTCTATCTAATTGTGAACTCCACGGGGCAGGACAGTGTCTTTTTACTGGTCCATATAGTATCTATCACATTTTATGATGAATAAATAAAAATATAAATATTAATGGTTTTCTCAGGTATTTAAAAATGTTGCTTGTAACTTTTCTAGTTTACTTTGCTCTGTGTTCTGGTGAAGCAGTCCGCAGCTCTGTTCTCTGTCTATGCCACCATTTTAATATAGCATTGATAGGTAACTATGCATGTAAGTAACATTATTTGCAGGCACAATCCCATTGATGGCAATGGAACCCCTTGTGTGAGCAATGTTATTCACATGGGTAAGTCTTTGCAGGATTGGGCCCTTAGCAATAAACATTGCTTTGTGTGATGGTATTTATGACAATGCTTATCACTCAACATGAAGAAAGAGGAGGAGGAAGAAAGCACAGTATTTCATCTTTTAAGGTGCAGGAGACCTTACCCACTCCATCGCATGTCACTTTTTTTTTCTTTTTCTTTTTTTTTTTTCCCTTCCCACACTACTATCCTCCCATTTCCTTCCGCTACTACAAAGCTCTTCAAAGATCAAAGTCATCATTGGCCATGAGTTGCACAGCATTTCTATTCTGACGCTGGATGGGGGCCAGCTGGCATCTGTTAAAACCTTCGTCAGAATATGCTTAATTAATGCTCTCAATTCAGTAGTTTAATAAAACACTGGAACTGACATGATGCTGACTGGCTGATGCCCAGTGACAGGACACTGCAAAAGCGCAGCCATGACTTTGATGTTAGCAGCTGTTTTAATTTTTCCACTGTTAATCGCCTTATTGTTCATTTAAAGATGCCCTTGCAAACATAATGAAAATAAACTTTTGAAGATTTCTATTCATTTATTATTAAAAATCACATAGAATGCCCTATACATCACATAGAATGCCCTATACATTTACAAGCAAATAACAAGACATGTTCCCTTCCCCAACTTGCTTAGAGCTAAATTCTGCCCTGACTTATACACTCCCACTGTCCTCAGTGGGATCATGCATGGTGTAAGTAAGGGCAGAATTTATCCCTTGTAGTCTGAGGCTGCATACAGAAAGCAACTTCTTACTGTGCAGCTAACTGGTTAGTGGTACAGCTGGCTAAAAGCACAGTTCATTCACACTGCAAACCTAATAATTTTCAGCCAGTGACTTAGTCCTATGGCACTTCTGCTAACAGCCTCGTCTGGCACACAGTTACTTTACAGTATGGACAGGCACCCCTACCCATGTCATTGTAAAAGATCAAGTCCTTTCCCCTCCCCTAATTGTGCAGTTAGGCAACCAACAGTGTACTTTCCCATGTACTTTGTGCCTGACTCTGGTGACTCTATCCCCCATGCATAAGCTAACCCAGAGAGCGTACATAGCTTGATGAGGTCTTGACAGCGGTGACTCATCAGTCAACCACATCTGAACAATGGAGAAGCAAAGACATGGTTTGGTGGGAGAACAAGATCCTGCTGGTTGGCCAGAGGGAACAGAGTATCCACACCAATTTAATTCAGCTAACAGGAAGCAGAGGGGTATCAATGGATGTCGGACCATCTTGCTAAAAGTAGGATCCCAGGCAGCGCAGGGAGAAAGTAATGTCCATAAGACAGCAGTACCGTCAGCTGAAAGATGTGAGTGGGGTCTCTGGTAAACAACAGAAAACCTGTCCCTATTTCAATGAGCTGGCCTGAGTTCTCACAATCAGTTCAACCACAGATCCAATTGGTCATCTTATCAGCTAAGAACTGAAGCTGGAGATATCAGCAGAAGAGGAGGCAGGGAGGACAAGGCTGATGAGAAGGCCTAATCCAGGTACTGTGCTATCTGGTTTGTTTTTTTGCTGTGTGTTTGTAAGAATGCAATGTTGTTGCTGCAGTGGTGGTGAATGCATGGCGGAATGGGGGGGGTGCATGCTGACTTTGTTACTGTGCTGCAGTCAGGGTGGAAACTATCTCACTGCTCCTTCTGGTCTGCAAAGGAATCCACTGAGAATTGTTTCTCCAGCTGCAGCATGTATTCACCCAACATATGCTCATTAATAACTAATGTAAGTAACACAGTCTAAGTCCTCTCCACCAAGACTTGCTGAATTACGCACTGAATATTGAGTTGTTCCCCACGCTTGTATAAGAACACAAGCAGCACCATGTTAGAGCATGAGTCAAACGATGATGATCTTTTCCCATTGAACCCATTTTCCTGCAACGGGTACCACAAGCAGAACATTCAAAAGTCCAGGAGAGAGGAGGTGGACAAGCAACACATTATCCATGTAATTGGTTGACTATATAATTGGATCAGGGTAGCCAGCATTGTAGTTGGTTGCCTCCGGACAGTCCCTCCTGGGCTTGGAGTGCCAGTAAGAAAGCCAGTTACTGTCAGATAGCCCCTAATGTTGTCTAGGTACCAGAATTGCAGGCAACTACTTTGTAGCCCCTTATTTTTGGTTCTCAACAGTGTTGTAACTGATGTACAATTGGCAAGGAAAGGATGAGTGCTCAGTGGACAAGCAGGAGACAACTCAGACTGTGAGAAGGCTGCATGGAATCGTAGAAAGATAGGGCTGGAAGGGACCTCGAGAGATCAGCTAATGCAGTTCCCTGCGCTGAGGTAGGACCAAGTAAATCTAGACCATCACTGATGGGTGTTTGTCTAACCTTTTCTTAAACCTCCAATGACGGGAATTCCACAATCTCCCTTGGAAACCTATTCCAGCACTTAACTACCCTAATATTTAAACTAAATCTCCCTTGCTGCAGATTAAGCCCATAATTTCTTGTCCTACCAGCAGGGACATGGAGAACAATTGATCACCAACCCCTTTGGCCTTGGCTACACTTGTGAGTTACAGTGCAATAAAGCAGCCCCAGGTGCCCTAGCTCACTCCCCATCCACACTGTCAAGGCACATAGAGTGCTCTGCCTCCGCAGCTACAGCACTGCTGGTACTCCACCTTGGTGAGTGGAATAACGTTTGCTGTGCCTTCGCTGGAGTGCAGCGGCGCCAGTGTGAATGAGGTGTTGTGTTACTGCGCTGTGATCAGCCTCCGGAAATGTCCCATAATCCCCTTAAGTCAAGTGGCCACTGTTGTCATTGTTGTGAAATCGGCTGCAGGAATGTGGAAATGCCCTTTCAAAGGTCCATTTCAGAGAAGCCGGCTGTTTATCAGCTCCAAGGAAAAAGCAAACATTTACTGTTTGCTTTGAGTGAGTGAGAGAGAGGCAGGAGGGGAAGGGGGTCTGAACTTACAAGTCAGCATGCTGACACACTCTCAGCACCTCAAAAACCCACCCTCTTTCCCCTCACATACACACAACTCACTCCCTGTCACACTCCATTCCCACCCCTCATTTGAAAAGCACGTTGCAGTCACTTTCATGCTGATAGCTGCCCATAATGCACCACTCCCAATGCCACTGCACGTGCCACAAATGAGGCCACGCCAGTGCACAAGCAGCTGTCCATGTGGATAGACTTTCCCTACTGCGCTCTACGAAGGCAGGTGTAACTCACAGCGCTCTACATCTGCAAGTGTAGCCATGCCCTTTATAACAGCCCTTGCCATATTTGAAGACTGTTATAAGGTCCCCCCTCAGTCTTTTTTTCTCAAGACTAAACATGACCAGGTTTTGTTTTGTTTTGTTTTTGACCTTTCCTTTAGGTCAGGTTTTCTAAACCTCTTAGAATTTTTTTGCTCTCTTCTGGGCCCTCTCTAATTTGTCCACATCTTTCTTATCAGATCTGGACACAGTACTGCAGCTGAGGCCTCACCAGTGCTGACTAAAGCATGACAATTACTTCCCCTGTCTTACATATGACACCTCAGAACAATATTAGCCTTGTTTTGCCACTGCATCACATTGTTGACTCCTGTTCAATTTGTGACCCACTATAACTCTGAGATCCTTTTCAACAGTACTACTGCCTAGTTAGATATTCTCCATTTTGTAGCTGTGCATTAACTTTTTTTGTTTGTAGTGTAGTACTTTGCACATCTTTATTGAATTTCATCATGTTGATTTCAGACCATCTCCAATTTGTCAAGATCATTTTGAATTCTAATCTTGTCTGCCAAATGCTATCAACCCCTCCTAGGGTGACCCAGATGTCCCGATTTTATAGAGACAGTCCCAATTTTTGGAGCTTTTTCTTACATAGGCACGTACTACCTCCCATCCCCTGTCCTGATTTTTCACACTTGCTATCTGGTCACCCTAAACCCTCCCCACTTAGTGTCATCTGCAAATTTTATAAGCATACTCTCCGCTCCATTATCAAAGTCATTAATGAAAATATTGAATAGTACCAGACCCAGGAAAACCATTTGATATTCAGAACTTTGAGTAATTTTCATGATCACCTTTGACCCCCCAATGATTTCTCTGATATTCTCTCTTGTGCATTACTCAGCCTTCCATGCCCTGGGGATGGGTTTAATGGTGAGCAAATTTCTAGAGGCTATTTAGCATTGGTTTAAATAAGCATCAAAGCTTCAAACGCTTGGTGAATCCAATCCAAACCTCTGGGATCTGCAAAACTAGGCAGGAAATATTGCAAGAATATGGGTGAAATCCTGGCTCTATTACAAGTCAATGGGACTTCAGTGGCACCAACATTTCATTTTCATGCCAGGGTGTTTTTTGCAAAATTTAAACTACTTCCTATTGCTGATCCAGTTGGAAACACTGTCCAAGAAGTTGTTCTAATGGTGAGCTGGCTTTTCTTCTTTGGAGCCAGTCATATCTGGGATGTGAAAGGAAAGAAGAGGAGTAAAGTAAACTTTTCCAAAACATAAAAAATGAGGTTGGCTTGGATTCAGTATGAGATGGACTAAGGTTCAGGTGATTTATTTTAGGTGATTAGTTCTGCCTCTCTGGATGTAGTGTATGGGGCTTTTCCCGAGAGAAATTGGACCTTCTGAAATATAGGCTTACAGAATTATCATCCATTTAGCTATTCTTCAGTATTTGCCTTCTCTGTATTCACAAATGTGGAACTAATTCCCTGTATGATAAGGTATTTAATAAGCTTGTCTCCTGGATCCTGCAAAGAACTTAAAATCCTTTCGATGGCGTGTTTTTTTTTAGCAATTAAAGTCTTATCACTGAGATTTTCTGAGAACAATGGGCCTGCTTTTCCTCTTACACCATTTAACACCAGTAAACTATACTGATTCCAATAGAACTACTCCTAGTTTACACAGTGAGAGGAGAATTATGAATGTAACTTCTATCACTATTTAATTATATACCTTGAATTCATTTTCTTTGTCCTTTGCTTGGAGTATTTCACATAATTCACTGATGCCCATGTTACTGTCAGTAAAGAACTGGTCAGTATCTGGAATGTTTTCAGCATTCTTTCATTTCAAAAAACCTGTATAGAGTGGAAGTTGCTATCAGTCACTTTCTTCAACTTTGTGGTCTTGATCGCATCTTGTCATTAATGCTTTTCTACTGTTTATCTTCCTCTTCTGTCTTGTTGCTGATAGTGTTGATTAAAATCTTTCATTATCTCATGTTTAGGTCTACAATTCTGTTTCTCAGATTTAGATGTGTAACCTGTTTATTAGTAGTCCCATCAAAACTCTACAAGTATTAAGCTATTCTCTAACTTTAAACTCAGAATTAAGATATTAACTTGACTATTGTTAAAGGGTTCTCTCTCTTCCTTAGTATTAAAAAGAAGTTCTCAAACTATCAGGTTTGCCAGCAATTGATGCCCCCTTCCAGCAAACTCCAAGTAGTTCTACCATATCTCTAAGTAGATATCTTTTTTTTTTTTTCCCTTCTCCCTATAGAACTCTGAGTTGATGAGTTAATTTTTCTAATATCAGAATTTTCCAAACTTTTTTATATCAGTCAACAGTTTTAGGAGTCTCTCCTCTCTTCTCTTCTTCTCTCTTCTCCTCTACCTTGCTGTGATAATTCTAGGAGCAACTAGGAGATTGATGATCAGTTCTTTCTGGCTTTCCTACAACAAGAGTTTTCAGGCATCTTAATAAAAGTCCTAAGGGGTTATCTGACAGCTGACACCTAGTTATCTTCCTTATGGAGTCTCCACTGGCTTTCCAAAATGCCTTATTTGTGGGGCATGTCCAACATATATGAAGAAATCCTCCTATTTTATTACCTTCTCTCCAGCATTTGCCCATCCTTGTACCATAAATTTGTTTAATTTTAACCGTTGTTAAAGAACCTTAATGTAATTTTATTAATGTTTTTATTGAGGTATTCATTTTGTGAGCACAATTGCTCCATATATTTTCCCATTCCTTAAGTCTATGCCTATGTCAACTTTCTGTTTATGAACATAATTATTTCCTCTAAGTAACAGTTAGAGATTACTTTGTATAGTGGCAGGTAAACCTTTGGATATACTCAGTAGTTTCTCAAATTACATCAATATTCTGCTTAGGTTTGCTTTTTTGCGGGGGTGTCTTGAAAAATGCTTCAATTATAGGCATTAGTATCCTGGAATTTTGTTGTCTTTTGCAAGTTAATGTCTTCCATGACATGATCTAAATGCATTGTCTCTAAACAGTTTGGCCAAATGTTGATAAACCTGTACGTTCCCAAATGTCTAAACCTCTCAGGTTTATTGTGGGGTTAAAAATTCTATATTCTTTACTGTAGACCTGAGAAGTGCTGGGTATGGGTTTACTTTATGAATAAATTATCCCAAATTTCTATTGTTGCTTTCATAAAAGGATGATTTATATTAATGCTGACCTCTAAGATTTCTTTATCCAGGGGATCATGTGGAATTTGATTACACAACAATAACTTTGTTCTATCTCTACCCAGTGCTTAAAAGGGTTTGGTTTTAATCAGTACATCAAATCTCTAAACTGACTAGTGCTAAATGATTGGTACAGCCAATCCTTGCACAAGAATGGCCATACTGGGTCAAAACAAAGGTCCATCTAGCCCACTATCCTGTCTTCCAACAGTGGCCAATGCCAGGTGCTCCAGAGGGAATGAACAGAACAGGTTATCATCAAGTGATCCATCACATGTCATCCGTTCCCAGCTTCTGGCAAACAGAGGCTAGGGACACCATTCCTGACCAAACTGGCTAATAGCCATTGATAGACCTATCCTCCATGAACTTATCCAGTTCTTTTAAAAACCCTGTTATAGTCTTGGCCTTCACAACATCCTCTGGCAAGGAGTTCCACAGGTTGACTGTGCTTTGTGTGAAAATCCTTCCTTTTGCTTGATACAGTCTTTAATTACATGAACATTCTATATTTTCCTCAGGATCCCCTGCTTCATTTAGTGAATGGGTAGTTATTCAATGTATGTTTTCATCCTCCTCATTCAATTGTGGACTTCAAGCCTCATTTACTTAATGCCAGCCAAACCCTGCATTGAATACAAATTAATAAATTTCCTTATGAGCAATTTTTAGGCTGTCATCACTACAGTATCTGAGCGCTTCACAAACATGAATGTATTTATTTTCATAGTCCCTCTCTGAGTAAGGTCATAGGTGCTGGAAGTGCAGTAGCACCCCCTGGCTTGAAGCTGTTTACATCATGTACAGGGTTTACAATTTGGTTCAGTGCCTTTCAGCACCCCATTATGCAAATTGCTCCAGCACCCCTGGGTGACGTGATATTATTATTTATGTACTTATTATTAGTAAAACTACCATCCTTCTTCTCCAATCCATGCCCCTCCACTGGATGCTGTCCACCTTCTGGCACCTGCAAGCCCCCTCTCCCTGCATTCTAACCAGACTACATCTTCCTCCTCTCATTGCCTGGGCACCATCAGTAGGAGCAGGAAGATCAGAGGAGAGACAGTCTCCCTGCTCTCAGTTCCTGTGCCCAGCTCCACAGCAGCCCTTAGCTGCCAAGAGGAGCAGATGCAGGTTAAAGTACTGTTTCATCCCTGCAGCTCTTGACTGAAGCATGCTCAATGTAGTTAGAACCTTTGGAGAATTTAGATGCCAAATTTTAACAAGTCTCTACTGAGGATTTGTGAGCAGTGACATTTTTTGTTTGAGAATTATAACTTAGCCAAATAAGGATGAAGTTTAACAGGAAGGGCAAAAGGCACATTCCCAATACCAGGGCCACCCTCCCTGCAGAATTTCAAATCCCTGCTCTGCTCCAAAGTCTGAAGGTGTAAAACTTCTGAAAGTCATTGGAAGACTATTTTTAATATGGGCAAAACAATGTATTTATCCCTAATCTGATTCTTGGTCACAGCGGATCCATTTTAGCTGAAACTTTAAAGAAAAAGAAATCAGCCTGATGAATTTTAGCCTGAATGGTTAAAGTTTGGCAAAGTTAAAAGCAACTGACAATAGGGTCTTTTAATGCGAACTATCTGGCAACTTTAAGTATAGGCAGCCTTATCAGTTCCACCTATAATTTGTGAATCCTACACTTCTAAGAGAGAATGGGAATTACTTGTGTTCATCAGGAATTGTGAATAGATAGCTCTGTTATTACTTCCATTATTGAATTAGCTACAGCAGTCAAATGTAGGTCTAATTGATTTTCATTAATTTCAGCAGTGCACCTGAAAGAAAAGATCTTTCAGCCAAGCCCTTCTGTATTTTCTTTGATGTACTACAGGCAAACAATATCCATGATACAATCTTTCATAAAAATAAGCTGAACCAACAATGTTTCATTTGTAGGGATTGTCATGTATGAGGAGATATGCTAATTTCTTTGCAAATATTGAGCAGTGGTTCTAAATTAAATGTTCAGACACAAAGAATTATCTTGTATTTTAAGGGTACATTTTTGTGGTTATAAAAACTAAAGCCTAATAGCATTGATTATACCCAGGCAGATAAAATTTACCCTGTTTAGAAGATAAACCAAACTGATGCATTTAAGTCCTGTGGTATTGACTATCCAGTTTCATAGTCTGGAAGATAAAGTTTACTTTCTACACCTCATGATTTGTGGTGACTATGGCCACTAGGATACTTCTTTCACCATTTCTGTTTTATTTTACTAGAGTCTCCTGTGGAACACTTAGGCCTTGATTCAGCAAAGCACTTATGTATGTGCTTAATTTAAATACATTTAAATGTTTTTCCTAATAATAGAATTAAGCATGGTGTACAAATAGGGGTTTTAGTGTGATCTTTGTATCTGGATTAGTGAATAGTTTTGATGTCACCCTCATCAAAGGCCCAACAACTTTTTAATCTTCTTAATGCCCTGAGAATATGTATTCATGACCCTTCTGCTGTGTATAGGACAGTATTTCAAAATTTCAGTTATATCACCGGAAGCATTAGCTTCCCCAACTTTTGTCCCCAGTCTAACAAAGCACTTACATATGTGGTTTCTTTAGCCCATAGGACTATTCACATACTTAAAAGTAAACACATGATGACAAACACTTAAGCAAGATCTTCGTTATTAAGTAGCCTGAATTTGCTGATCTTCAAGGCATGCTGCCAAAACCATCTGTCTGAGGAGGACTGAGGGTATGGGGCTTTGAGTTGTGGGGGTGGGATGGGATGAGTATATTCTGTTGTATTTACTGGCTGGTATGTTAATTCTTTTTGCATTATGCAACTGGATCACCCTTCTCTACCACATCAAACACAAACTATTCATCTTCATTTAAGGTTCTTCAAAGCTTAAACCCGCCTTACTTTTCTCTTGTATACTACTGAGATGCTCACTCTTACCTCTGCTCTGCCATTGATGCTGGCCTTCTTAGTTTATTTGTTAAATTTCAAAGGAGCACCTCTGAGTTTTCTCCCATGCTGCCCCCTAAGCATGAGAGGAACTCCCTGTAAAAACAAGACCACCTCATAGTCTTCCTTGAAACTAGTCCTTTGCCATGACACCTTTAAAAAATGGACAGTCTTTAGGCAGCTGATATGAAGTCACCACTGCTTTCCATGCTGGCAGGTTTTGTCTGATTGTTTCCTTGTGTCCCTCCACCCCATCGCCCTCAATCTGTTTGTTATATCCATCTGTTGTCTTTTCCCCCCTGATACTTAGGTTTCATGCTTATAAGGAAGCCAAAAGAACATTATGGTCCTTGAACACCTTTAGTGTTATTGGTATGTTCATAAAGGAGGACTGTTCTTGTGGTCTTATAATAAAAGCATGAGACTGGGTAAATTTCATGATGTTAACTAATTCCTGGGTTGTACTGAATTCTGTTATAATAATTCTTGGATTGTATTGAGCAGTTCCACTTACTGAGGGTCACATAATAGCAGGGGTATTTTTAATCAGTTTACTTAAGATAATTAACTACCCGTATTGGCTCAAAAAAAATCATCTAGTTTGTTTCTTGTCTCATACTTTGTTCCTCTTTGTATAAGTTATCCAGGAGAACTTATGACCTCTTACTACTTTTAATGTGATGCCAACTTTTTTCCATTCCCAGCGGAAGTAAAGCCACCGATCATTTATACAACAAATGTTGGCTACAACCAGCTAATCTGCACCACGTATTTTATTGCTGCTGTGAGGCTTTCAGATCAGCTCTCTATACTTCTCCAGATGTTTTCAACCTGGCATTCTCCAGCTTTTTTATAGTTTTGGCTACATCTTAATAGACAGATTGTACTGTTGGCAGTTCCTTTCCCATTCAGACTTGTATGGATCACCTCCCCTCCCATTTGTAATTGTATAACATACCTGTGGCAACTGCAGCAGTTGACCACATGAAAAATTAATATTAGGAAAGTACTTAGTGACTTTTTAAAGCTATATTTAAATATGATTTAGCAGCTGAAGCTATGCCAGAATCAGGTAACCAGATAGCTCTCTACAGAGTCTTAGCAAGTGTTACAATTTGGGAACCATTGATCTAAGTCTTTTACCAATTTCCTCCAAAGCCTTGTGTGTCTTTTCACAATCCCACTCTTTATACCATCTGTCTCTAACCATGACCATTCACTGAAATACAAGAGAAACCACTTTACATCCTAAAGAGAGAGTCCTTCAAGCCCATGTCTACATTATCAAGCAACTGCACTTTAGCCTGGTTTAGACAGATTAGCAGTTGCTTTGGTTGTATCATATTTTGACTGGCCAATGTGAATGATTCCAAGTCACAAATCCAGGGTTCATGGCCAAACTTTCCCCAAATTCAGGGGTCTGTTCACCCTATATGAGAGAGAGAGAGAGAGAGAGAGAGAGAGACCTCCCCCTCCACCCAAATAATGAAATTCCGATTTTGATCTTCCTGAGGGTTGATGTATGTTTGGGTTCCAGTTTGGCATTATCTCTAGTCTACAGTCAGATTTGAAAATACCTTGCTCTAGCCTACCTGGGCTAAAGCACATTTAAAAAATGTCTTTAACATATTTTTCCTTTGACCCTATTAGCCATCCAAACAATGTTATAATAACCTGGTAGTGGTCAAACCCAACTCTCTTGCTGTGATAATGCAGATGCTAAGGGGTCTAAAAGAGGAATGGGTGAACTGTTTTTAACACAAAGGCAACACAGTGATTAATGACTGAAGGTTTGGATCACAAGTGTCCCAGACCTGCAGCTTTTTCTTGGCAGCCCTGTTATGTTGCCTGTCTCTGGTTACTCTCCCATTGTAGTTCTTATTACACACTTCCTTTGGGTGAAAAACACTTTGTTTCTTCTTCGTGTTGGGCCTCCCCCTTGCCTCTGTCCCTATAAAATCAGGGCGACAACAGGAGCAGGTGCAGGCACAATTGGCTATGATTATGTAGCACAGCTGTTGTGGAATAGAGCCACACGTAAATGTTTTTGTTGCACTATGGATAGAGCTGTGGGCAGGATAGTGTTAGGAATGCTAGAAGGCAGCAAGTGGCTCTCAGAACATACTTTTGCTACGTCTGTGAAGCAAAAGAACTATTTCTTTTCTTGTTCTGTACAGTCACTTTTACCCCCCTTTGATTTTTTTTTACAAAATTATTTTATATCTGCAACCTTGAGCCCCAATCCTGCAAACGCTTATGCACATGTTTAACTTTATGCTTGACTTCAATGGGATTATGTGTGTGTAAATTTAAGCATGTGCATAAATGTTTGCAGATTTAGGGCCACAGATGCTAAGTTTTAGGCCCCAAATCTGTACTAAACTCTATCAACAAATACTCGGGGCCAAGGAGGAGCCCCACTGACTGCAGGGATATGCCATGAGGAGCTCCTTTCGAGATAAAGGCCTTAGTCGACAGTAACCTTTCTTTTGGTCTGGAGTGGATTTTAGAACAGAGTAGGTAAAACCCTGAGCAAGAAGATTGGAACAAAAATGCAAATGACATTTTTTAATGTTTTAAACCTATGCACATGAAGGCTAAAATAACCCACCATAGTAATTTTTTTTTAAACAATACTCAGGTTCCTTATGGCACTTCCTGCACATGGGTTTTCTTTCTTGCTCTTCCCTCTTCTATGTTGTTTTTGTTTTTTAATGTTGTGTACTGTTTTTACCATTTAAACATAATGTACATCAATTGCTAAGGAACCAGAGAAAATACCTAACATTGCTCTGTTTTAATTGTAGCTCTTCTTTCACCTTGTGCAAGTCATTCAGGCCTCGATCCTGGAAGCTAATCTGTGCAGATGGACATTTGCTGTACAGTCAATGGAATTCTGCCTAGGTGCTTGGGTCTGGCTGTGTGGATCAGCTTGCAGGATGGGAGCCTTAAATCCTCTGCCTCACTTTTCTCAGTTGTAAAGGAAGGATAATACTGACCTACCTCATAGGCTTGTTAAAATTATTAATAGTTATACCACAGTCCAGCCAAGAACTCTGAGTGGACCCCTCCATCTGTACAGAACCCACTGGCATCATGCAGTTGCAGGGGACTGCCTACCAACATCACATCACAAGATCAGGGCCTTAATGTTAACTGTGTGCTTTGAAGATGATGTGATATATTTTTGCAATCAGTTTTTATTCAAAACTCTCCATTGATTGGTTAATGATTGTACAGTGCAAAGCTTTGAAGATGTAAAAAAAAAGAGGCCAAAGTGGATTTCAGAAGGGAGTGCTATGTAAAAACTGATGACAAGATATGTTCTGAAAATCAGTATTTAGACAAGTATTATTACTATTATGTTCTCTCAGGATCCTATCCATACATGGAGGGAGGAGACTCAAAATAGTTCCTCTGCTCTGGTATGGAAGAGAGTTGCTCCACAACCCAGTTGCCTCAGTTCCTGCCACAGGGCCCCTCTGTGGATCTATGTGTGAGGAAGAGTTGATTGGGATTTGGTGGGGGAAGGGGCAGTGGTTACATTTGGACTGCATGAACTTTGTGCTGGTAGGGTTATGCTCGAAGAAAGCCATGAGACCAGGGAGTAGTGACCCAGTTGAACCAGGCTCCAAGACTCAATTCTTCAGGGTTTTTGTTGCAGTGTAGATATACCCTCAGTGTCCAAGCCATGGAGTGTGGGGAGGAGACACAGGATTTGTGGAAAACTCTGCAAGGAGAACCTTACTGAGCTTTCTTCTCCACCATCCTGAGTCTTCAGAGATTTTTAAGACAGAAGGGACCATTATGATCATCTAATCTGATCTCCTGCATAATATAGGCCACAGAATTTCAACCATTATTTCCTGAATTAAGAACAGGAGTACTTGTGGCACCAGAGATGAACACATTTATTTAAGCATAAGCTTTCCTGAATTAAGTCACATGGGGCAATTTGTAGAAGGGGGTGAAACTGTGTGCTTTCCCAGTTAGTATCCAAACACCCCATGGCCATTACAGATCATGGATACTGTCTATTCAAAGTATGTGTTCATAGGGTTGCCAGGTGTTGCAATATTTATCGCAGGGTTTACTGTACTATTTGTCCTTTTAAAAGCCCCAGTTCCTGGATTTTGTAGGATTACAACTGAAGCTCAGATTTCATTTTTGTTAAAGTAAATGTCGAGCCCTCAGTCATATAGAAAAGCTTCAGAGGGGTAGCCGTGTTAGTCTGGATCTGTAAAAGCGGCAAAGAGTTCTGTGGCACCTTATAGACTAACAAACTTATCGGATGCATTGACGAAGTGGATATTCACCCACGAAAGCTCATGCTCCAATACATTTGTTAGTCTATAAGGTGCCACAGAACTCTTTGCTGCTTTTATAGAAAAGCTTGACAACCTGAACTCCAAAGAGCAAATAAAAAGACCTCAAAATGCTAGCCTTCAACAATCTTGTGTTTTGTTTTGTTTTTGAGCCAGTGTCATGATGTTGGAATGCTTGGGGTTGGCAATGCTGCACGCTTTGATGTTAACATATTGTAACATGTAATGAGGGATGGGGTCAGGGAGATCACCACTCCAAACAAGGATCTGAAAGCATGAAAAAAAAGTCAGATTGCAGAGTCATAAAAAAGAATCTTTCCATGGGTATGTCTACACTACGGGATTATTCCGATTTTACATAAACCGGTTTTGTAAAACAGATTGTATAAAGTAGAGTGCACGCGGCCACACTAAGCACATTAATTCAGCAGTGTGTGTCCATGTACCGAGGCTAGCATCGATTTCTGGAGCGTTGCACTGGGGGTAGCTATCCCATAGTTCCCGCAGTCTCTCCCGCTCATTGGAATTCTGGGTTGAGATCCCAATGCAAAAACAGTGTCGTGGGTAATTCTGGGTAAATGTCATTTCTCAATCCTCCGTCTGTGAAAGCAACAGCAGACAATCATTTCGCGCCCTTTTTCCCTGGATTGCCCTGACAGACGCCATAACATGGCAACCATGGAGCCCGTTTTGCCTTTTGTCACTGTCACCATGTGTGTACTGGATGCTGCTGACAGACGCGGTACTGCAGTGCTACACAGCAGCATTCATTTGCCTTTGCAAGGTAGCAGAGATGGTTACCATCCCTATTGCACCGTCTTCCATGCCATTGTAAATTGGCGATGAGATGATGGTTATCAGTCGTTCTGTACCATCTGCTGCTGTCATGGGAGCTCCTGGCTGGCCTCGCTGAGGTCGGCCGGGGGCGCATGGATAAAAATGGGAATGACTCCCTGAGTCATTCCCTTCTTTATGTTTTGTCTAAAAGTAGAGTCAGTCCTGCCTAGAATATGGGGCAAGTGTACTAGAGAACCAGAGAGCACAGCCGCTCCGTGTCAGAGCCCCAGAGATCCTACAGAAATGATGAGCTGCATGCCATTCTAGGGGGTGCCCCTGCAACAACCCCACCCGTTGCTTCCCTCCTCCCCCAACCCTCCTGGGCTACTGTGGCAGTGTCCCCCCATTTGTGTGATGAAGTAATAAAGAATGCAGGAATAATAAACACTGACTTTTTAGTGAGATAAAATGAGGAGGAGGAAGCCTCTAGCTGCTATGATAGTCCAGGCTGGACATTAAAGGGTGGGTGGGGGAGGAGAGGAGCCCAGCCTCCCTCTGCTGTGATAGTCCAGGCAGTAGAGAATCTTTTCTTTAGACATGAAAGGGGTGGGGGGTGGGGGGAGGGCTGATGGAGCTCAGCCTCCAGTTGCTATGATGAAGACGGTTACCAGCCGCTCTGTACCATCTGCTGGGAATGACCAGGAGTCATTCTCATTTTTACCCAGGCGCCCCCAGCCGACCACACAGCCAGGAGCACTCACGGGCTGATGATGACGATGAATATCAGTCATATTGTACCATCTGCCACCGGGAAGGAGATGCTGGTGTTCAGCGCTGCAGCACCCCGTCTACCAGCAGCATGCAGTAGACATAGGGTGACACTGAAAAAAGGCAAGGAACATTTTTTTCCCTTTTCTTTCGGGGGGGGGTAGGGTGTAAATTGACGACATATACCCTGAAACACCCGGGAAAATGTTTTTGACCCTTCAGGCATTGGGAGCTCAGCCAAGAATGCAGTACCTCCTCCCTCCCTCCGTCCATGAGCGTCCATTTGATTCTTTGGCTTTCCATTACGCTTGTCACACAGCACTGTGCTGTGGACTCTGTATCATAGCCTGAAGATTTTTTCAAATGCTTTGGCATTTCGTCTTCTGTAATGGAGCTCTGATAGAACAGATTTGTCTCCTCATACAGCGATCAGATCCAATATCTCCCGTACGGTCCATGCTGGAGCTCTTTTTGGATTTGGGACTGCCTCGTCACCCGTGCTGATCAGAGCTCCACGCTAGGGAAACAGGAAATGAAATTCAAAAGTTCGCGGGACTTTTCTTGTCAACCTGGCCACTGCATCTGAGTTCAGATTGCTTTCCAGAGCAGGCACAATGGTGCACTGTGGGATACCATCCGGAGGCCAATACTGTCGATTTGCAGCCACACTAACCCTAATCCAACATGGCAATACCAATTTCAGCACTACTCCTCTTGTCGGGGAGGAGTACAGAAATCGGTTTAAAGAGCCTTTTATATTGATATAAAGGGCCTCACTGTGTGGACGGGTGCAGGGTTAAATTGGTTTAACGCTGCTAAATTCGGTTTAAACACGTAGTGTAGACCAGGCACTAGATTATTCTTTTATAGTGGCCCAATTCCATTTGTATTAACGAGGGCAAAAAAAAAATGGTGGGGGGACACCAAAACCAAAAGTTGCTTGGATGTGTGGCAGGAGAAATGAGAGCTGCTGCTGCAGCAAATCCTCCCTCCTCCCACTGGCTGCCTGAGCTGCCAATCGGTGCTGTAATCCTGCAGGAATTTCTCCTGGGTTTAACTAGGAGTCGCACTGCTGCCTCGTCTCACACGCAGAGGAGGAGGCAGACTCTGGCCTGAGGGAGAAGGGAGCAGATAGCGACCTGCAAAGCTCTGCTCTCCCAGCCGCTGCCTCTGCGCTCCCAAACTTTTGTTCCCTCATTTATTGATGCAGCTGAAACTGTGTCAGGAAAAATAAAATCCTCCCGGGCAGGAGAGAGACATCCCCCCGACCAACCAACTCCGCCCTGTGTCTAGTGGGATTCCTGTCTGCAGGCAGCCAACAAGTGAGAAGCGGCGGCGCCAGAGGCGGCTGCGGGAGGGAGGGAGCAGAGCGGAGCGCCCGGGGTCTCTGCTGCTGGTGCTGTGGGCTCTGGTGGTGGCAAAGCAGCCGGGGATCGCTCGGCGCCTGGGTTTTGCCTGAAGCGGCAGCTGCCTCGCCTGCACCCCGGGAATAATGCGGAGCGCGTGGATACTGCTCACTTGTGGCTTGGTGGCCTACGTGTCCGGGGAGTCGGTAAGTTGGGTGGGAGTGAGGGACGGGGTTTCCCTGGGGGTGGCAGCGCCAACCCTGCGTGGCTTTCTTGGGAAAGCTGCAGATAAACAAGCCTGTATCCCAGCCGGGCACCATGTAGTTCCGAGAGGGGCAGGAGTTACTCTGCAGATGTACAGAGATTCGTCCCTCCTGTTGAGTCTTTGCAGTGACTAGGCAAAGTCCTGAGGAGAAGGGGATTGTGCAGTAATCCCCCCCTCCCATTCTGGTGGGAGACTTTGGGGTGTGTGTGTGTAAAGAGACAGACGAGCCTCAAAGCTGCCTTGGGGAGAAACGCGCTTCTTCCATACTGGCTCAGGAAAGGGGCTTTAGCCCTGCTGGGGGGAAGGACGAGCTGCTGCTACATCTGCTGAGCAGCAGTCTGCTGAAGTCACTTTGATGATCCATCCAAGAGTGTGTTTTTCCCCCTTTGCGGGGGCTGTACATTATGATTCGCACAGACATCTGTTGGTAGTTGAAGACTTCTTTTCTTAACAACAAAAACAAACCCTAGGCCAGCCCGTGGTTGGGGCCGGGGGGGGGACAGGGGGGAGAGTGTGTGAGAGAGACTTGACTCTCCTTGGTGTGACCCTCGCACCCTAGAAGATAAAGTTTAGTGTTTTTCCGGGCTCCGCTGCTGCAGAGTTGGTGGTGGACTGAAGGCGAACGTGATAGGATGGGGCTCAGAATTCACACAGCCTTGCACTAAAAAGAAATTTGAAAATCGTATTGCATTTAGATTAAGCTCGCGGTGTATAAGGTTCTGACAGAAATTACTGTCCTATCATATCTTTTCGGAGGTTTGTGACTTGCAAAAATTATTTCCTTCTCCTGGTTAATACATTTTGGTGGTGCGGAGAGGGGCATTTGGTGGCACAGTTAGAATGTGGAAATGTCTATCTTGTGCTCTTTCTTGCTTGTTTTCCAGTTAGTAATAGGCTTTTCAGCTGTAGAAACCTCCAGGGATTCCTCTGGGCTGTAACAGTGGTGCTCAGGACAGTGGAAGACTTTTGGTCTTTAAGTGGTTGCACTGCTGTCTCCTGCTTTTCCTCCCCCCTTCTCCCACCCAAGTAGTAGGAATTTGGTATTCAGTTGACTCCTATGCTCTGGTTTAGGAACTATATGTGTTTTCTGATTTGCTCTCCAATACACTGCCCTGCCTCTCATTCTTTCCTCGGTTCTTCTGCAGTGAAGGGAATTGTTGCCTTACAAAATAAGTCAAATCCCTGTTCCTGAAAATGCCCTTGTGAGTTGACAGATTTAGTTACAGCACTTACTTGCCCCAGAAGGCTGCATTTTGTGTCTCCATTACCTACCATATGACCTAATTAAGTTATAACTTTTTTGAGGTAAAAGAAGACTACAAAAAATGCTCCCATAAGACGTTTCTGTGTTCTCTCCTGCCTCCCCCCTTACTTGGAGGCTAGAAGTAATGTTCTCAAGTTTGTGAAATTTGGAGTCAACATGACTTCCTGGAGGGATTTGTTTGCATTCTATATTCCCTGTGCAGCTTTCTGTGTAACACTTGCATCACAACTCCAGGGAAAAAAATCAATAGCTCAGCAAAGTTGAAGTCTTATACCCTTATTTCTCTAGCACATAAAGTGACGTTGTTTATCTCAGCTTGCCTCTTTTCATTTTAAGGATTTTTTAAATAAACTTATTGAGAATTTGAGCTTGTCAGACTATTTTATACTTTGAAAAAGGAGCTTCCTGGCGCAGACTGAGTATTTACCCTTGAGAAACATTCCAGGCAATCTGGTATCTAAAATCACAGTAAGGGAAAACAAGAGTGCCTCTGTGAGAGAAACGTAGAAGTGGAGCCTCCTCAAAACGGAGAGAGGTTTAAGGATGACTCTTCCGCTGATAACACTTTACAGATGTTTTTCTCTGAGAAGCTTTAGTATAATGTTGCTGTGTAGGCTTTCAAAAACTACAAATGTATTTTCACTAACTTTGGCCGTCTAGTTAATTAAGTCAGCTGCAAGGATTTGAATCCCTTGTAGGGAAAGAGTCACTTGCCTTCTGTGTCTTACTTTCTTTCTCCATAAAATGGGAATAAGAATACCTTACTAGCATTTGAGGCTTTTTCACTAACGCTTATAAAGTGCTTTGGAATTCTCTAAGGGAAGATGACATGAAACTACATTGCTGCTTCAGTATTTTTAGGGCCTTTAACATTTCTGAATATGAAATATAAGTACCCTGACGATTTAATTCAATTACAATGAACTGCTCCACTGTGGTAAACAATATTAACTCACATGCAATATCTTTTGAAAGTGGTTTAGATATTATTTAAATATGAACACAATAAAGAATCTCTATTTAGTGGTGAGTCAGTCGTTCATGAAAGCCATTTAAGGCTAATAGTTTCTAAAATAACTAAAAAGATATAACCCAGCATAACTAGTGATTTGAGTTTGTATTATGAAAAATAAAAATTCGACTCAGTAAATTATAGCAAGTCTTCAGTGAGGTACAGTATATTTTAATACTTTCTATTTAAAGTTTACAGCTATAATTGCTTTTAGAAGTGCCATAATTGTGAACTTCTGTGATGGTGTGGTAACCATTAAAATGCCACAGCAATTAGTAAAGTATTAAGTTTTATGTTTTGCCTTAGGACTATTGCCTTCTTCCGCTGTGAGCCATGAGGCCAGTTTGTGGGAATGTATCACTGCTGCTTGGTTTATGGGTTAATGGAAGTGCAGCATAAAGTATCTAGGGGAGCAGTGCTGGCTGCTTGCCTTTAATGTATGTAGTGCCTTTGCAGCTAGAGGAAAGTTGTGAAACTTTTTTATAAGTAAAGGAAGAATAATTGCTCTTTCACTGTGTCTCTAGTATCTGGCTGTAAGTATGTACTGTCCTCTCCAGTTAAGTTTTCTTAGAGCTATCTTTAGGAAAAGATAGAGGAGGATTTTATAAACATTGTTATTAATAAAAATGAAGGAATCTTGTAGATAAGAGGAATTAATATGGATGTTTAAAAATCTACCATTTCTCAGGGGGCATTGTCAAGTAGTTGTTTGTAAGTCTGATTCTATTAGCTCTCTGGAAAAAAAAAAAAAGACAAGAATACACAAGAACCTCCAGCATTCCTTTTTTATGGAGATAAATTAGGCAGAATTTTAAAAAGGAGTGATTCTGTTTGCACAAGAAATTAACAGTATCTCTTGAATCTGTGTGCTGTGCTTTATTACAAAAAGCCCAACGATGCACATGATTGGTCTCTTGTTTTTAGTACAAAATAACACTGTGCAGTGACATATCAACATTAATTTAGTAATAAATCTCCGCAGTATGTTTTCCTTCTTATAGTCTGAGTACTGTGAAGTAAAAATACAGCACAGACTATGACACCGTGTGTTTCAGCCATTAAAAGGATAAATATTAGGGCAGTATCCAGTATCATCTGAAAAATATTTGACCTCTTAAGAGCTTAAATCTAAAATCTTTTCCTGTATTGACTCGTTGTGTCCTGGTTGCCTGTGAGTTTTGGGCTATTTGGTATTGAATTGAGAGGAATTAATGATATGGACTTTGGAGACAGATATCTGAGTGAGAGGAAAAATGAAGCAATGAGTCACGTTAGGTTTATCTACCTCCTGGATTGTCCATTTTCAGTAAATTTAGTTTAATCTGCTGGGCTACTCTGAGTATCTCACTGCATTTCTAAACAAAGATTACTTTTAAATCTTGCTTTTCCCACTGTACATACATAGACTGTAAAGACACATTAAGGGGACCATATTTACTCCAAACCAGAGGGTGGGGTATTTCCTTATAGTGTCTTGTTAAGTATCCGGCACATCCACTAAAGCTTTTGCTCAAATAAATTTGTTAGTCTCTAAGGTGCCACAAGTACTCCTGTTCTTTTTGTGGATACAGACTAACACAGCTGCTACTCTGAAACAACGCTAACATAGTGTGTCATAGCTGCTCCTTCTTACTTTAGCTACATTTCTGACTAGACCCATCCCAGTGCTTCATCCATGTATATTTAAAATACCTTGTTAAACATCTGAAATTACTGAACCACTTTGATACTGGCTGTGCTTTGACAGACTTATGCTGGTGTGTATTTTTAATATATTTTTTAGCACTGCCATGTACTTGGAAATATTTTCATTTGTCAGAGGATAGTTGGGGCTGAGCTTCAATACATATTTTTAAACTTAAAATATTGAAACCCAGTTGACTATTTGGCCTTTGGTCATAAACCAATTTCCATTTAAAACATGGTAGCCATGATGCCAGCAATGCATCTAATTTAATACTTGGAAGTCCTTTGGGGCAGAGATGTTGTCTTTTATGTCTCTGTAAAATGTAGTCACTGAACAGATAATTATTAGAAAGTAAATGAGATCCTAATATTCAGGGACAGATTAAGATAAACTCCTTGGCGTTTTGGGATCCGGTCCCACAACTGGATGATGCTTGGACATAGAGGCAGAGGTGTTAGTGCAGCTTGGCTGCCTGCTGTGGTGGGTTTGGGCTGGCTAGGCTGTTTCAGATGATGTGATGAAGATGGACTTTGACTTGCATGGATCTTCCTCACACCAATGAAGAGCAAATCTGCCTTGGGTGGATCTAGACCTCATAATGATGGCCATACTGGGTCAGACCAAAGATCCATCTAGCTCATTATCCTATCTTCGGACTGTAGTCAATGTCAGGTGCCCCAGAGGGAATGAACAGAACAGGTAATCTTCAAGTGATCCATCCCGTGTCGCCCGTTCCCAGCTTCTGGCAAACAGAGGCTAGAAACAGCATCCCTGCCCATCCTGGCTAATAGCCATTGATGGACCTATGCTCCATGAATTTATCTAGTTCTTTTTTGAACTCTGCTACAGTCCTGGCTCCCACAACGTCCTCTGGCAAGGAGTTCCACAGGTTGACTGTGTGTTGTGTGAAGAAATACTTCCCTTTGTTCGTTTTAAACCTCTTGCCTATTAATTTCATTTGGTGACCCCTAATTCTTGTGTTATGAGAAGGAGTAAATAACAATTATTTACTTTCTCCACACCTGTCATGATTTTATAGACCTCTATCATATCCCCCTGCTTTGTTGTCTCTTTTCAAAGCTGAAAAGTCCCAGTCTTATTAATCTCTCCTCACGTGACAGCTGTTCCATACCCCTAATCATTTTGTTGCCCTGTTCTGAACCTTTTTCAATGCCAGTATATCTTTTCTACATGCAGTATTGAAGATGTGGGCATCCCATGGATTCATATAACACTTCCTGCCTTTCCCCCCCAGTTATACATGTCTATCACTAAAACTCAAGATGACCAAAACAAGGCCAGACTGGATGGTAGAGGTGTGGATTTTTAAAAATCCCCAGCCTGTTTTTTGCATCCTGTTTTCCTGTGGTTTTAGCATCTTTGAATGTTGGATTGTTCTCACTTTTTAACAATCCATTAAACATAAATCTAATAGCATTGGCATTCAGTGCTTTACCTAGCTCCTGACAAATTCCTTCTTGATTAGAGATCATTTCTTTATACTGATCAGCAAGGACTCCTCCAGCTAATTAAGAGAAAAGACATCAGTGGTGTGTGTAACTTGTAAAGCAGGGAATCTTGGGCATGCAGAGGAGCTTCAAAAGGGACAGGCAGGAGACCTTAGGAACTAACTGATACATGGAACGGATTTTTGTATGCCTCTCTTTTCATCACCAATTGTCTTAAGATAGCAGCAGCGGCATATGGATGGCATTTATTAATCAGATTATCCTACCAAATTGACTTTTGCCATTCATTCAATAGTTCAAACATTTTCCTTATGGCAGAGAATTACTAGCTTTATTGAGGC
This sequence comes from Gopherus flavomarginatus, assembly GCF_025201925.1. Lineage (NCBI taxonomy): Eukaryota > Metazoa > Chordata > Testudines > Testudinidae > Gopherus > Gopherus flavomarginatus. Next base: position 258,900,096 of record NC_066618.1, read on the forward strand.
TCAGACTTCGAACAAAGAGTGCTTGTCTACTTCTGGAAAAGCACCTTTTTGTAATCTTATTAGATTTGACTGACTATATTTTTTTAACAGAGAGATGTTGTTTTTTGAGACTGGAAAGCTTATTCTAGACACTGCTTTATAAGACGCTGCTTATATCTAAGCCATAAAGATGTCTTTTATGCTGTGCCTCTTGTCTTAACTGCAGCAAGCAATAAGTGAGCAATTTGGTCTTGGTTCAAGTCACATTACTGGAGTGGCATGACATGGTTTCCTGTTGTAGCAAGTATGGGAGAACTACTTTAGGCTGTTCTATGAACAGATTTGGTTTAGTTGTCTTTAGCTCATGCTTACAAGACAAGTGGTAATCTTTACAGACCTGGTAATTTATGCATAGATTGCATTGCATGACTGTTCTGAGAACATGATTTCTCTTGTTCAGATTGAAACATGATTTGAAGTCCTTATTCAAAAGAGAGTGCATTAATGGCTGACCCTGTAACAATAACCATCTCTATTTTGAGTAGCTTTGTTTATTTTTTTGAATAGCATGGTCCTGAGGGATAATATCAAAAGGATGCTAGATATTACAGGCAGTAACCTGAAATGTGTGTGCTCTGCAACAGCAGTGGAAAAAATATTGTACTAGAGGACATACTTACACTGAGTGAATTATTTTTGTCTGGATCTAGAGCAGTGGGTTCATTTAGAGTGAAATAATGACTAATGGTGCAGTGATGAATCTGTGGAATTTGTCCTTGTCAGTAAATAAGCTATTATAGTGCCACATAAGCAATGTTTAACTCAAGTGTGAGTTGGGCATTTCATTCTAAATCCCTATTTTTAGTGCTATACAACAGTTTACTCAAATGTCCCTTTTAGGCTAAATTGTTTCAGCCCAAAGGTGAATTTATTTTGGGAAGTTTAGATAAAATCCATTAATCTATGTTTGAATTATGTACATGAAGACAAATAAACATTCTGAACTCTCTAAAGGTGCAGCACGATTAAGTGATTTGCCCAAAATGAAACCGAAATTCTGTGGTAGAGCCAGGAATTGAATCAAAATATCCATTAGCATTTCAATCATTTAACCACAAGTCTAGTACCATCTGGATTTTAAATATTATGTGATATATCAAATGTTCTTGTTGCTATTATTTCATTAGCTACACAAGTTTGTATTAGTTGTTTTTTTTTTTTTTTTTTGGAGGAGTTTGTATATGATTTAAGGTTGCTTGTAGTCTTTCAGATCTTTTCGTGTATCTAATAACCATCCTTAACTTCTCGCTTGCAAGACAATTCAGAAATGTTAAGCTAATGGGCTAATGTAATTTTAAAAAATACTGCCAGTGCATAAATTATGGGAATTGTAGCCCTTTTCAGACAGCATCTGGATGCTTGACCAGCCTGGCTTTACAAGCATCGGCACCCAAGAATACTTTTCCTACATCCGCAAATGAGTCAACAAAATGAGTCCTTCATCAATGTAAGAACAGTTTTCTAGAGGTCTTTTTCAATCTTCCTCTCCTTCCATGGGGAATCTGTTTTGCAGGTCAGCCTGCCTCCTTCTGCTGCCTGAGTTTTAGCGTCAGGGTAGGTGTTTAGATTCGACAGTGGTGAGCATAGTATAAATGCCTAGCTAGATAAATAGGTGAACTTCTGGCTGAATGGAACACCTCCGTCAGGGTTTGTGCTGGTCTGAATGTGCTTTATCTCATCTGACTTTAAAAGCAGATCTTGGTTTGGCTTGATCAGTATTAGATGGGAGACTGTAGAGGCAAATTACGAGACAGTGCTTGCAGGCCCATGGACGGTCATTCAAAGTGCAGATTCTCCTTTTTGCTCAGTTAAGCAATCCTACTTCTTTTGGATGGAGAGATCCCTGGTTCAAAGTGTTTCGTAAATTGATTCCAAACCAAAAACATCTCCTTTCATTTAATGTCAAACCATTTTTGGTACTTTTCCATATTGTGTGATCCCACAGTCAAATATGGAATTATAAATACATCAGTTTGATGGTTTTTTCTGGTATTTAAAAAACAAAAAACAAAAAATCCCGCAAAGAAGATATAGGAAAAAACTAATTCAGTGTAATGTAAACATACCATAAGTCAGGAATCCAAAGTTTAAGCTTCCCACACTAATATTAAATCTGCCACACTGCACATGCATTTTGAGGCACACATTTAGCATCATAAACAGTAATGCAAAACACTGTGTATGCATCAATAGGCCAGGCTAACATTGCTGGGAGTACATTACACGCTGTGAATTTCCTGTGGATTAGGGACATCAAACATATATTCTGTGATTTTATTGAAGTGGGAATTCACCTCGTATTATATAATTAGGTCTGGCAACTCATTGATGCACAAGACTGACATATGGGTCTCTTGTATCAATGGTGAAAGTTTATCCATGTAAATTTTTGTGCAGCAAGGGGAGGAGGAGTCCAGGAATAGGATGTACGCATATAAAAAAATTAGTGACATGAATAGATTGCTTACGTAAAGTTGATGGTAAAAAGTTCTCCAAAAATGCAGTAGCAGCAGATAATATGTATGGAGAATACGTTTAAAAAGGGATGGAGGGAAGAGAAGAAAACAGTGTTTGTCCCAAGGAAGATTAGTACACAATGTTGGGGATGAGGTTGGGTGTTGCTGCTGTTTTATTAATTCAGTGAACGTTTTATATCTGTCTATTGTATTTAAAATGCCATATGTAGCTTCCAGTCTCTGGTCTTCAGTGGGGTCGTTTATAATTTCCTCCGCATGTTACTTGGTTATTTCTCAGCAATGAAGCTATGTTTTTTCACTATAACATTGAGTGGTTTAAAATGAAGCTGCCATGTTTCTGCAGAAACATGAGATATTCCAGAGAGTGTTTTATGTTGAGTGTTGAACTGGCTATGTTTGTTACACTCCCACTTGTGGCTCAAAGTTGGAAGCTGTTTTTGTTTTTAGAAATGTTGTAGATCTTTAAAGTACCACAGAAATCCCCCGCAGAACCTTGGAAAGACAGCTAGTTAAATAGGCATAGAACAAAACTGCTTTTGAAAAATTGCATTTGGTCTTCATAGCTCTTACCTCTAGCACTCCTGGATGTTAGAGACAGCATCAGCATCTTTCCTTTAATTCCACAAGCTAAATACATTATGCACAGAGGGTAATCTTTCAGAATCTTTTTTGACATATTTTTAAAGCTTTGATTAAATTACAATGTATATTAAAAAGTCCTATTTAATTGCACGTTTAAAATGTTGTCCAGTCCTGTCTAGTTCCTACTTCTTCTCTTAGGGCAGGTCTACACCACTGCTTAAGTCGATCTAACTTGCATTGCTCAGGGGTGTGAAAAAGACAACCCCTAATCAACGCAAGTTACAGCAACCTAAGCGCTATCAACACTGGCACTCTGTTGGCAGGAGACGCTCTCCTGCCGACATAGCTTCCACCTCTTACGGAGGTGGAGTTACTATGCCGATGGGAGAGTGCTTTCCTGTCTGCATAGAGCATCTTCACCAAACGCACTACAGCAGTGCAGCTGCACCAATGTAGCGCTTCTATTGTAGACCTGCCCTTAGAGCTACCCCCTTCTTCAACATCACCTCTGCCCTCTTGAGCTGTAGTGACAGAACAAGTGTTTCAGTTATACACTGGTGAATGTGGTATAAATGCCTTGGTATATAAATAGGTGAACCTCTGGCTAACGGAACACCTCAGGATCACGTTTAGAGTGGAGGTTCTTATGGCTGTACCTGACACTGCCTTGATTGATTGAAAGAGCATAACTGGACTGTGATGGTCCGATTGCTCTGATCTAACCATGTGCATCCTGGACCCAGTCTTCAACCTACTCTATAATATTTGGATCCTTCCTGGGAACTGTTGAAGACTCTGCAGGGATTGAGGTTAAAGGAGAAGCAATGGGAGCTTCGTACAATGGGTACCATTTTAAAAAGTAAACACCATTACCACAGTACTCCATTCACAGCACTGTATCACCTAGGAATAGTAATGTACTAGGGTTACTGTTGGGACCTGGGTCTATACCAGTGGAATAGGACTGGGTAAATCATACAGTATGTCTTACTGGTGGTTGTTTGAGACAATGAACAATACATATTTCAAGGACAATATTGTTTTCCACAATACAATGTAAGATACTTTTACATATGTGGGCACTAAGGCTCAGATCCTGTACTGACATGTTCGTGGGCAAGCCCCTGCACTTGTGCCAGTCTCCACTGAAGTACATGAAGCTCTACCTGTGTGAATGCCACTGTAGGATCAGGGCCTAAATGATATGTGAGATCACTCTGTTTTACATGACTGCCAAGCTGAAAATATCACTTACCCCCACGGTGATGCTATATCAGTCTCCTAGAACTGGAACAGACCTTGAAAGGTCATCAAGTCCAGCCCCCTGCCTTCACTAGCAGGACCAATTTTTGCCCCAGATCTCTAAGTGGCACTCTCAAGGATTGAACTCACAACCAACCCTGGGTTTAAGTAGGCTAATGCTCAAACCACTGAGCTATCCCTCCACCATGCTCTTGTGCTCTGGGAGTATGACCATCTTTTATTGCTGTGGTTCAAATGCAGAAAATCTTCTTGTATCCTTGACTGCTGCTGGATTCCCACATACCACTCTTAACTCATACTATTCTTCTGCCCCCACCTCTCCCAGCTGGCTAGGAGATCATGATCTTTCTTCTTTGGTGATGAATATCTGTAGCTGGATCACTGGATTATAATTTTGCATTATAACAAACTTTATCAGGAAGCTGCAATAACTGCATAGGGTCAGATGTTTGTACGCTTACCGCAGTAGCATCTTATTTCATGAATAGTCCCATTCAATTCAGTGAGCGTATTCAGTGGACTAAGTTAATGAACACAACAAGTGTGTCAGACCCTTGCCGTTGGTGGACTCAGACACACTCAATGCCTCCTTTATAAGATGTTGAAGTATCTTTTCTGAGGTTAAAGTACACTCGTGCCTGTGAACATCTTGAGCTGATACAGTGGCCATACCCTGCCACCTTCCCATGATCACTTGGTTTTTATTTTTTAAGCTCCCCATAACCACTTTGGACCTAATCTATGGCTGTGCACATCTAACTTTGGAGACTTCTTAACTTAGTACTTCTCCAGTTTACAAGAAGAGCATTGAAACTAAGAGGACTAATTTCATGCATAAAAGACTCCATGTTCACTATGATATTCCTTTACCATACCAACCTTCGCTCTTTCATTTAAGTGTTAGAATTTTATATATTGATATACTAGCTGTGCATGTAGTGACATTTGGCACATGGAATCTCAAAGAAGAGTGAGAAATGACCACTTTCAGGAAATGCTATTTGTTCAACCAGGAATTTGTAAAGTACATCTTTCTGCACACTATGGCTGTAAAGAAGGCTGGAGTTGGCACAACTACTGTATGATTAAGAGTAACACATTCCAGTTTTTGTGGTCCCTGAGATGAAATTGTTCTGAGGTACAGTTTTTCAGTAGTTTGTTTTGTTTCCTCAGGATTTCTCTGTGGATCTGTACAGCTTCCCCCCCCCCCCAACCCCCCCGAAGTAAAAGCTTTTGTTCTGCTGAGTTAGCTTAATCAGGTTAGCTAACACAATTGAATTGGGAACCCAACCTAACACCTCTACAACTGTGTTAGCCAGTAGTGCTAGGGGGAGTGCCAAAAAAACAAAATAAAAATAAACACAAAGGATGGTGGGTAACCAGTGGCAGATCTCTTGTGTGTAGAAATAGCTAAGGTTCTCTTAGTGACTTTAACTGTGAATTTTCATACTTTAAACATCAGAATTCTAAGAAATTTTAGATCTTAATTCTGAATAGCTTGACTTTTTAATGATCGTTTTTATAATACAAATCTAATATAAATTATAATTTGCTCTAAAATCACTTTTTTCTACAATCGTAATCCCTATTAAAAACCCATCTGTTTTGTCTGTCTGAGAGTATGATTTATTTATTAACCGTTGTTGGTATATTTGTGGCAAAGAATTAACAAAAGCTGTCCGTAACTGTTCTATGCAGACATGCATTTCTGTGCATGGGTATTGGGAGGAATGAAGATCCAGGTCGGTCACTTGAAGGTTAAAGCTAATGTCTGTGATCCTGATCTTGTAAACTCTTGCGTACGTGCACAGGTCTGTGGGACGACTTGTGTATGTGAGGTTAAGTATGTGTGCATTTATCATAATGGGGTGCATGAGTGGAACAAGGTAATTGGAATATATGGCCTATTGTCCATACTTGCTAGTGGTTGGCATAAAGGCTGAAACTGAGTTGGGAAGATGATGTAATATATAACTTGGTGCATTAGATATCTGGGAACAGATCTGAATTGGGCTACTGAAGTGTGCTTTATGTGGGGACATCTCTGAAGACTACTCAGAACAGAATTTTGACACTGAATGAGTCTTTTTCACTTGATGATGCTTTTCCAAACTGTGTGATAAGTGAGGCAGGGATCCTGCAGAAATAATAGGATTCAATCGTATAATTAAAGGCCATGCACATGCACAGGGAGCAGAGATAAGGTCACATGTGTATGTTTAATATTGACATTTTCTGACTTTGAACTGTTCACTGCAATCTTGATGTGTAGGTTTTTTTTTTTCTTTAGAAAATGTAAGTATATGTAACATACATATTCTCTCACATATACAGAAGGCATTTAACTAGTTTTCCAATTTTTCTGTGGCAGTTTTCACTCACCCTTTTAAATGAAATGCTGCTTCTTGAATTATGTTTTTCCCCCCCTGTTGCTGGAATCTGAAATATATACAACTCTTTGACTCAGTGACTTATTCTGGGGAATTTAGAAATATAGGCCATTTAATTTTCCACAGGTGGAGAAGCAGGCAGCAATATATATAGTACTAGTAATAATTAAACTGTTAGTTCTAATCCGCTAAAAAGTATTTGATCTGAAGTCTGGTATAGTCTTCAAATGGACCCATTCAAAGCAATCCTCACCTAGTTTTGTTGAGGAAGTGAGCAAGCCTGCCTTGTCCTGCTAGTTTGTGGCAAAAGGTTTTGATGGTAGATTCTTCATGTCTTAAACACACCCATCTCGCTGCTCAGCATTTGAACAGAAGCAGCCATTACAAGGCTAGTGTTAAATATAGCATACAGCTTAACAGGAATGACCTTCAATTAAGTAGAGGCAGTCTCTTATTTTGTACTCTGCAGTTGTCAATTAGCCTTTATTATGAGAGTCTTGTTTGCTTGAGACTTTTGTGAATGGAAGCTGAACTTGAAGTATGGTAATCACTACATGCATGAAGAGGAGGTTTTTTAACGTTGTCATGTTGCTCTTTATTTTAATGTGTCTCTCTGAAAAATGGTAAGTAGTTAAAATAATAGTCACTTCATTTTCCACTGAAATAAAGCACCAAATTCTGGAATGTTAATTATTTGCAGAGTAGGGTCCCTTTTTTTTAGTATTGTTGCACGTTTTAATTTTTTTGATTTCTTGCTAAATAATTCACAACAGATGTGACTTGATTATGTCTCTAAATATTGCTCAGGGCTGGGCTACACTGGAGAGTTGCAGCGCTGGTGGTGGGTTTACAGTGTGCAACTTACTCACCGTCCACACTTGCAAGGCACATACAGCGCTGCATCTCTCTGGCTGCAGCGCTGGCTGTACTGCTGCTCTGCCTGGAGTGTAACGATTGCTGTGCTGGTGATGCAGCGCCGCTCCGCCAGTGTGGCCACCAAAAGCGCTGTAATTGGCCTCCAGATGTATTCGGAGGTATCCCAGAATGCCTGTTCAGCCACTCCCAACAGTGCTGCAAATGCTGCAAACGTGGCCACGCTGCAGCGCTGGTAGCTGTCAGTGTGGCCACACTGCAGCGCTTTCCGTACACAGCTGGACGAAGACAGCTGTAAATCCCAGCGCTGTACAGCTGCAAGTGTAGCCATATCCTCAGGCCAAGTCTAGAAAATTTTGTCCCACTTTTCAATAATGGTACGATTGAATCAGTGCCAGAGTTGGCATAGCTCCGGTGTTTGTTACAAGATGTTTCAAAATAAACACCAAAATCCCAGACTCCTAAACCCATCTAAGCTAGCGTTGGTATTGTTGCTGGTAGCAGTCTAGCTGCCAGGCTGTTGGAAAATTATCACAGAATTTTCCATCATAGTCTCAACTTTATTGTGGTGCACTGCCTTGACTTAGGAATTCCATAATTCATAGTTAAGGCAATATAAATACCTAATTACTGTTTACACTTTGGTGCTGCTTCATGTCCAGTTTCTGTGCTCTCCCCTTTTTCAAAATGTGGTTCCTTAGGATACCATAATCCCAAAATGCCAGTGCTCTATGGTTTGGCTGTGGGGAGCTGTGAACTGCTCCCTACTTCTACCAAACTAATCATTACCAGAATTCAATGCTGCTCCTTACTGTGCCAGCTCTGCAATGTTCATGGGACGGATAGGAGGGAGTTTACAGTGCTCAACCAGATACCTACCTTAACCCTGTTTCAGAATGCCTTCAGTCGTTCTCCTTTTCCGGCTTGACAGGCATGGATATTTGATAGTGTTAAACCCTGTAAAGCAAATGTTTAAGCAGAGATGGGTCCCAACCTTATTTGAACACTTTAACCCTTCATCTCTGTCCCCTCCCCCAAAAAACTGTTGGAAAATTAGTGTGCAGAGCCAGCTCTAGGTTTATCTCAAATCTTAGGATTTACTGAGTAATGACTTTTTGGGGACCAGGGGCAATGTTTTGGTAGAGATGACATTTTTCAAATGATGCACAACACATTGGGTGCCCTTTGAAACATAGTCTGACTGCACTGTCTGTGTAAAGGATAAAAACAATAACTGTGAGTTCAAGGTAGAAGGCACAATGTAAATAAAAATTGAGTAAAGCAAGAAATAGTAAGTTAAGGGTGCCTAGTATTTGAAACTAACCTAATTGTAAATTCACTTTAATTACAGTTATGTTGCTAATGCAAGATGGGGGGAGGGAGAGACAAAACACAACCCCCAAACAAACATAGAACCCCATGCCAAATATTTTAATCACAGTGCTTCAATATTGGCAGCATGGTAGTGCAGTTTACTACTTCAGTTTTTCATTGATTATCTTTTTTTCCATGGATACCGCGAGGAAAAATGACTGTTACTCTACCATGACAGCCTATATAAACATGCATGTGCACTTCAGAACAAATCTAAAAGGAGAGAGATCCTGACTTTCTCTAAGTCAATTCCACATCAGTCACTGGCGTAATGTGTCTGGAACATACGGTCCAACCAACGCAGGCTTGCTGCCAAGCAATTTCACGAGGGTAGAAAGAAGAAGGGTTCTGTAGCAGAACTCTCGAAGGATTATCCTCAGCTCAGCAGCTGCTGTCTGAGAGCTTGCTTTTGCACACCCGGCATCATGAGCAACTTATTAACCCTCGGACCCTCCACAGATACTTACACCTACCCTTAAGTGACTCTTTTTACTTTGGCTGCCTAAAAAGAGACACTGGTGGAATTCAAGGGTAAAATCGGAGAGGCGCAATCCAAGATAGGATTGACACACTGCTCTAGAGGACATTTATTTGAGGAACAATCCTATAAGGGTCCATAGACTTTTTAAGCTATATTTACATGTCTGAGCCTACGGTACCCATACATGCAGTAGATTTTTTTAAAATGCATACTATATGCCTTTATATTTTTGTACAAATCACTTAACAGGAAATTCCCCTTTAATGATGATGGTTAAATGAGTGCACACTCTGGTCTTGTGTCTTTAAGTCCTTGGGAACTAAACCTGTTTGTTGTGACATTTCAGTTGGAACTCCATAGTTGAATAGAAAGCTAGCTGCAGCAATAAACTCTGTTTTTGATCACCAGCTGCTCACTGCAACAGCAAACACAGGTAGTGGAACATCAGCTTCCTTCAAAGAAAGGAAGATCTTCCTCCTGTTCTCCTATTGCAGGCAAAGAGTGGCAGAGAAAATTAGAGGAACGAAGGCCAAACTGGAAAGTGTGTGTGTGTGTGTGTGTGTGTGTGTGTGTGTGTGTGAAGGTCTGAGGCATGCGAGCCAGGGAATGGAGGTGAGCCACCACCACCTTCCCATTCATTTTTCATCAAGTTTAACTCTTTCAGTACTGTCACTGTTTTTTCTCAACGCGTGGCTAACTCTGCACAAGATGTAATTTGTTCCCTGTCACATCCCATGCACCATTCCCCCTCCTAGCCTAACAAGTTTCGCCAGTCAAACTTGCCAGAGCAAGAAGCTTGTAGTAATAAGTTTAAATCAAGGCATTTTATTATCATGCATCAGTGTGTTTAAAATACTTCAGAAAGAAGGAATTCTAGACAAACTCTTAATATATTGTTGTTTTAAAATACATAACAGTTTAAAATAATGGAATGGTTTAGTTAATAAAACATGTTGTAAAACCAGGAAAAATCTGAGGTTCATATTTTTCTGCAGAGCCTTAACTCTGACCCTGTCATCCTCCTTACTCATGACTACCATACTCCATCTATATTTCCAATAGTGACTTCAGATCCTTGCCTCATATTGGCCACAGACCCTTCTCCAGTCAATTCATGGAAGAGCACATGGCATCTCGTTTCATTTGTTATCAAGAATGTGAAATATTCCCAAAGAGTTACTTCAGAATTGAGAAATGTTATTCCTATTAGGCAGAGAGAGTGCAGGGGTACCAGATCAGAGTCAAGTTCTTAGTAGACTATGAACTCCAGTTCCCTGGCTTTCAAACATGTAGTTATAAACATCCAATTTAGCCTTTTGCAGTAGCTCCTAAGACTGAACGATTGAGACACTAGTTTAGAAGGTCTGCTACCATGAAAGCAAGGAAGCTGTTTCTGGAGCTATGGTAGTGCAGCAGTTGCAACATCTGAAACGGAGCTTTTGTATCTAAGGAGTTCTGCTCTGCTAAAGTCTGGAGAAGGCAGGTGGGCCATCAACAAACATTCTCTGAAGATTATCAGGCAGCCAGTTTAAAGACAGTGAAAGTAGCACCGATACTTTTATAGCAGGAAATATTTATCTTAAGCTTTTCTAGGAATGGATGGTGAGGTGTTTTGATCCCTATTAATACAATGTGAGTACAGTATGTTGCTACCTTTGGAAACTTTTAGTTTACTTTTACTGTGATTAAATCGTCCAGTTGCGAGGCTGGCTTTTCTTGGGAAGTATTAATTTTTTCCAAGGGGGGAAGAAACAAACACGAGAGAAATGAAGGGGAGAGGAGTTAAATAAGAATATTTTTCTTTCCTTTGGAATTTTTTTTGTTAGTTTTTAGGAATTGGCAGTAGCAGAAGAGTCTGAACACTGAATAGTTAGTAGGTGATACTGTTTTTGTTGAGTCTGAACTAAAAATGAACAGGTGGCTTGCCCTATAATAAATGTTTGCTCCAGAATTAACTCTTTATTTTTTCTAGAGGTGGAGGAACTCTCTTTCTTCCAGTTCCACTTCTATGAGAAAAATAAAATAAATATACTGGGGAAGCAGGATATATATATATATATTTTTGAAAGCTTAGGGAAAGAATGCTGTGATTGAGAAACTGTTGTGGTGGTTTACTGTGAAACTCTCTTTGTATGTCTGATGTTCATATCATGCTGCTTATACTGACAGTTTGGAAAAAATCCACAATAAGTAAAAGGAAATACTTTTTGGGAAAGTTGTAAAGTGGGTGGTATTTCCCGAAAGAACGGAATGTCTCTTTTGGTGGCGTCATGGTCTAACAAGTAAATATGTATTTTGGTAAGGAGCCTAATGCTGAAAACAACTATTGATCTGTCCTTAGTGTGTTTATGATCCTATAGGTCTCTGATAGATCACAGATGTCATGCTGACCCATTTCCCAATGGCTGCTTTTTATGGGCTGTTTGGCAACCTTAAAATAAAAAATTAAAATACATCGCAGTTCTATCACCCTGGAAACTGAAACATACTTTGTCCACATCACGTTGCAACAATGCAAGTTAGCACAGCTCTGTCATTGAAACCCAGCATTGTTCTAATGGAACCACTTCTAGGGGTGAGAGGGCAGTTCAGTGTCCATGTCTTTTCTATCCTTGGCCTCTCTTCTGAGGCTGCCAACAACTGTAAAATTGCAAGGTTAATGTTGGATTGCACACTTGTGACATGGGAGTGTACACCAAACTGATCAAGCATTTTAAACCTCTCTTCTCCCAAATCCAGTCAGAGGAGAACACTAGTTAAAATCTGCCATATGGTGCTAAAAGACCATGCTACTGCTACTGTTAAGTGCTAGTAGTATATGAGACTAGAGGAGTGCAGCAAGCAACTTGGCTAGTGTTGGGCAAGGGGGGAAGAAGAGAGAACTAGGCAAAAGTGAGGATTTACCATGTGGGAAACTGTCCTTGGAAATGGGTAGAGTGGTAGATTAGGGCCAGTAGCTAGACCTAAGGTGAAAGATCTTGTCATAACTCTAAATTTTGATCAATTTTTTTCCCAGAATTTGTAGGCTGGTGTAACTAATGTTCATGCTGGGTTTCTTGTGATTATGATTATGAATTGGACTAAGATCTCAACTTCATACAAGTCCCTATAAAGCAAGTGGAAGTGGTGACCTGAGCTAATTCAGATGAGTAACCTGAAGACAAATTGCTTCAGATCAAGTTGCCAGTCCCCTGAGCCATCAAAATCCTAGAAAAATAGCTTTATAATGGAAGCTGTAACTAAAGTTTAACTATAGGGTCAACAGCACTACTGTGAAAGATGGGTGCAGAGTTAATACTGGATTTATGTAGGCATATACAAGATATGGCACTTAAGTCACACAACCAAGTTGAGGATATGTGCAAATCAGAAACGACATTCATCAGTTATGTATGGGGTGGGCAAACTTTTTGGCCCGAGGTCCATATCTGGGAATAGAAATTGTATGGTGGGCTATGAATGCTCACAAAATTGGGGTTGGGCTGCGGGAGGGGGTGAGGGCTCTGTGTGGGGGTGTGGGCTCTGGAGGGGCTGGGAATGAGGAGTTTGGGATATAGGGGGGTGCTCTGGGCTGGGACTGAGAGGTTTGGTGGGTGGAAGGGGGATCAGAGCAGGTGTGGGAAGGGGTGCAGGCTCTGGGCTCGGGATGCAGGCTCTGTGGTGGGGCTGGGGATGAGAAGTTTGGGGTGCAGGAGCGTGCTCTGGGCTGGGATCAAGTGGTTTGGAGAGTGGTGGGGGGATCAGGGCTGGGGCAGGGGTTTGGGGCATGGGGAGAGGCTTGGGCGCAGGCTCCGAGTGGTGCTTACCTCAGGCGGCTCCCGGAAGCAGTGGTATGTCCCTTCTCTGGCTCCTACGCGGAGGCACGGCCAGATGTGGACCCCGGGCTGTAATTTGCCCATTCCTGAGTTATGTGGTGGTAGGAGAGAACTGCTTAATTTCAGTGTGAGGAATAGGGCAATAGGTTGTGCTGGATCATTAAGTTGAGGAAAGCAAAATTAAAGCATTTAGCAAATATGGCTGGCATGAAAGTTCCCAAATTGTAGGTCCACAATGAATATATTTCTACATAATGTAATTCTGTAATAAGAGATGGAAATTAGAGTGGTGATGTAGCTGTGTTGGTTCCAGAATATTAGAGAGAGAAGGTGGGTGAGGAAATATCTTAGTCCAATAAAAGATAGTATCTCATCCACTGTGTATCTCTTATTATAAACAGACAGGGATTAACTGCTTCAGCATGTGTCCATGCAGGAAGTATTCAGTATATACTTGAGCTTATGATTTTTTTTTACACCTGTGCACTTTTCAGCGAGATAATTAACTATTTCAGGGCCTTGGACATAGTTTGGGCTATCCATTCTAAATGCTTTATTATAGTAAATATTAGCTATCAACATTTCATAACATAGTAAATGAGATTCTTCTGGGTGCAGCATCAGTTAGGAAGGAATCTCCCTGCATAGTTTTACATAAATGGAAAAATACTTCCCACCTGCTACTTTTTGCCTGAGGTTGGAATTTCTCCTTTTCCCTGCTTGTCACTGAGTTTGGATGGAGATGTGGGTATCCTAGTATTCTCCGGGCAGACAGAAACTGTGTAGCTCTTCATGGACAAATCCTCTTAGCAGATGTGAATTCAATTGGTTCACGGTGAGGATTGAAATGGATCATCCATTGAACTGATGAAGTAATTTCTTCCCTAGATTTCAAATGCGTGAATGTATAAGCTACAAAAATATGGCTTAAAACTGGATTTCTGAACAACTTTTCATTTAAAAAAAGAAATCTGCTTTAAGTGTAAACATTCAGAATTAATTGTTTATTTTTAAGGTTAAAAAATCGTATTTCTTCAGAAATTGATTCCTTTAAATTAAAGAAAATCTGATAGTAATGCAGACTGGATATTCAGTGGTGTTAGTTAAACCTAGTCTCAGTGGGATGGGTTTATTGATCATACAAATTGCATTTTCCAGGATGACCTGAAGGCTAAGCAAGCCCCATACAGACAGGTAGCATTTATCTGTTTTTCATGAGGGAAACCTAATGTTTACTTTACCTGACAAAACTGAAAAAGTGATTCGTTCAGTTGATCATAATTTTAGTTTTGGTGTGATACAGCTGCCAACAGGAATTTTAGCTTGGGAGCTTAAAAAAATAAGATTGTCTAGGACACTGTTTCAATGACTTCAAAGCTCTGACAATCAGATATAATACTTGGGAAACATCATGCCTGAAAGTAGGTAAAACAGATAACTGAACTTCTGTTTATAGTCTCTTTGGGCAGCGGTACATCACATACTGTGGTATCTACTAATGTGGTGTCACTGATAAAAGGAGAACCCAGGGGAGAGATCTCTAGTAGAGGTTTAATAAAGATCTCACCTGGGTTCTCCTTTTATTTTGTAAGCCATCACTTCATTAGTAGATAAATTTCTGCACACCTTTTTAAAAAATAGACATTGTTTACTTTAGTCACACACACGAATGTAATCTTATCCTTTCTATCAAAATTACATTATGATCAACTGATATTCTTTTTAGTTAATCTAGTAAAAGCACAAGAAAGAAATTGGTGAAAACTACTTAAAATATGCCTGCGATATGTAGCATTTTAATATTAGTGGTATCTAAGTTAGTGGTGATATTTTTGATGGTTTCAGTTGTCTTAATGCTTACTAAATATTATATGGTTTCTGAGAGAGATGTTTTCCTCAAGACTAAAAGATGGAAGAACCCACATACGGAAAACCTTATCTTGCTTTTTTTATTGTTCTCTGGATGCAGAATGAAGCAAGTGTCTGTAGACCAAACTACTTTGTTTTTGTAGCTTCCAGTGAAACAAATGTATAGAAAATTTATACCAAAGTATGGTCTCATTTAGTAAAGCATTTGTTTATGGATGTGGTTTACCCTAGAATACTTTTTTTTTTGGGGCGGGGGGGTTGGTGGGGGAGGGAGAAGAGTAGAATTTGTCAGAATTTTTGTTGTACTGTTGTCAAAACCACCCAGACTTTTTAAGGAGTTGTACAAATGTTGGTCTCTAACTGGCGCCACTTGTCTTAAGCGAGAATATTCCCAAGGTTACCAGTACAGTTTTGCTGGCATTTTAAATAATGTGGTTTTATTTATTCATTCATTCATTTAAGGCAACTGTTTGCTGGTAACTTGGATGGTTGCATGGGACAAGATTGTTTGAACGTAAATTTCACTTCAAAATGAAATCAGGTTATTGAAGTTCACATTTAAAATGCAAAGAAGTATCCTTTTAAACACTTCCTATGTTGAGCCTGATCCTGAGGCTGAGCACTGTAGCTTCCATTGCATTCTTGAAGAGTAAGAGCAAGTCATTGGGATTTATGGATGCTCAATCCCTCTGTTGTACTCCCTCTATGTAAGGGTACGGATAATAACTTGGCCTAGTGAAATCTTTCTCTCAACATTCTCTCACCTCAACCCACTCTCTTTAAAATAGCCAAGAAACAACTGTTACGTATTGAAGGGGGAAAAAATAGAGAATTGTGCAAGATGTAGTGTTCAGTTACTGGAAATTCAACTTGGGTTCTCTTCATCACTACAAATTCGGTTAACCTATACAGTATAGAGCAGTTTGATCTTTATAGCAGTTACTTAAAGATTCTTCTAGTCCAGGGGTTCTCAAACTTCATTGTACGGTGACCCCCTTCTGACAACAAAAATTACTACATGACCCCAGGAGGGGAGATTAAAACCTGAACCCCACCGCCCCTAGTGGGGTGGGGGTGGGGAGGCAAGGCCAAAGCCCAAGCCCCACTGCTCTGGGCGGGGAGGCCAAAGGCCAAGGGCTTCAGCACCAGGCAGGGGACCTGTAATCTGAGCCCCACCACCCAGGGCTGAAGTCCTCAGGCTTCAATTTCAGCCCTGGGACTTGGACTTGGGCTTCAGCCCTGGGCCCCAGCAAGTCTGACAGCCCTGATGGCCCCATTAAAACAGGGTCACACCTCACTTTGGGGTCCTAACCCACAGTTTGAGCACCGTTGTTCTAATCAATTAACTACATAGAATGACTAACGTGCTAATTATATAATGGTCACCATTTTTCAAAAAGTCAACACTTGCAATATAGTCATCTTTTAGATATTGCAATTATTTCGCTTTTCTATCTCCTAAACAATTGTTTTATAGGTGTTGTGTTTTTAATGGTGACTATTGTATATTTATTAAACTTTCATCATTACAAATAATTTTGAAGAACATAGCTATAATTTACTTAGTTCTCACTACTTTTCACCATCCAAATTTTATTTGTTTTGTAAACTGCATCAGTATGTAGCTTTGTTTGTCCTTAGAATGAGGCATTATATACAGCAAAAGTTAATAGTTAAACCAAACCACCTGTTTAAAATTGGCTACCCATTACAATTCATTCATTCTTCTCACCCTGAGGCTTGCATTTATTTTAAGTCTTTTTTACTCTAAGAGATTACATCAGGGCTTATGTCTTCAATCACACATGACCATCTGAACACAATAAAAATAGAAAATGCATAATTCACGCTGTAGTTAACCATTATAGCAGCATATAGTATATTGTAATTGTGGCTTTGGAGTATGCTGTGAACTGGTATTCAGAGCCATAGACAAAATGGAATGCATGCTATTGTTAACCCACATTCAGAGCATTCACAATGATAGCCCATAAGTCCTTCCCTAATGCAAATGCTTTGATGGTATATTGAGGATAATACACAACACTTGACAGCCCTGTTGGATACACATTAAAGTTTCTAGATTTGAAGGAGTCAGTACTGGATCCAATGCCTATTTCATGTACATGAAATGTACCCATTAGTAGTGTGTTCGATAAAGTGAATATAAAACTTGATTATAGCAAAGGCAAATTGTTAAATAACAAAAAGACAACACTGAAAATCTTTTTTTTTAAATTGATTCATCTGTATAATGTGAGTTCTACAGAAAGTGAAGATTAATGGGAACTCAGAGGTAAAGTAGTTGCATATTGGGTTTTGGGATGGTTTTATTTTTTATTTTTTTATTTTTTTTTAATAGTGGAATTTCTGGGAAAAGAGTTAATAATAATAAGAGATATACCAATCTCCTAGAACTGGAAGGGACCTGGAGTCCAGCCCCCTGCCTTTACTAGCAGGACCAAGTACTGATTTTTGCCCAAGATACCTGGGTGGCCCTCTCAAGGACAGAACTAACACAACCCTGGGTTTAGCAGGCTAATGCTCAAACCACTGAGCTATCTCTCCCATCCTGTTACTATAGCCTTTTAAATAGGTGCATTTTGCCTCTTCCCCATCTCACATCTGGGTAGCTACTTTGGCCACACATTCAACTACCTGAAGGGGGGTCCAAAGAGAATGGAGCTAGGCTATTCTCAGTGGTGGCAGATGACAGAACAAGGAGTAATGGTCTCAAGTTGCCATGGGGGAGGTCTAGATTGGATATTAGGAGAAACCATTTCACTGGGAGGGTGGTGAAGCACTGGAATGGGTTACCTAGGGAGATGGAGGAATCTCCTTCCTTAGAGGTTTTTAAGGCCTGGCTTGCCAAAGGCCTGGCTGGGATGATTTAGTTGGGGATTGGTCCTGCTTTGAGCAGGGAGCTGGACTAGGTGACTTCCTGAGGTCTCTTCCAACCCTAATCTTCTATGATTGGGGTTTGATCTAAGACTCCACCCACTCTTACTCCCCCAGTGAGCAAGTGGGCTATTTGTGGAGCAGAGCAGCCTCTGAACTATAACTGGACCCAAGATCTGGATAGGCCAACCATGTAGATGGTAGGAGGTGGGGTGGGGTGTTGCTTTTTTGCTTGGCTGAGTGAGACAAGGGCACTGTCAAACTCCTCTGAATATTACAGAATTTCATTGAAGATCTTATTCTGAATCAGGACTAGCAGGAGGCTCATGCTTTATTCATCTTGGGTGAAATGAAAATGTTTGAGAGGGGATTGATTTTTTCAGTTCTATTTAGTCAAAGTCATATATGCCTATGGAATCCTTTCTCCTCAAGTGCAAATATTATTTTAGTTTCTTGTCCTGTGCAGCTGTTCTTAAAGGTAGGGCACCTGTAGGAGTGCGGGGGCGGGGGACGACAACACACACTTCTGCTCCTTAGGTGAAAGTGGCATGAAGACAGTATTGTCATATTGGTTGGTGTTTTACTTGGAGAGAGCCTGCACACAATTCACCAGTAGAAACAGTCAGGAACAAACTGACCCAAGGAAAATTGAGAGAACGGAGCATACTAAACAGCTGGAGATATAAGTACTCTAACAATAAAAAATTACTTCCTGCAAACATGTACTGATCAGACATTGCTTCATACGTGTGATTGTATCAGCAAGCAAGGAAGTAGCAAGAATCACCCACAGGTATAGCCCCCTTCTCATGCAGAAACACACTTCATCTTGTTTCCCTGAGCTAAATGTCCTGAGGATATTAGCCATTCAATAGGTAGGCTTATTAGAAGAATGGCAGCTCAACTCAGGAGAAATCTGCGGTTGCCATGCCCAACAGGGCGCACAAATTGAGCAGCACAAGGCAAATAATGTATGTGAAAAATATTTCTCTATCGAGATCCAAACAAAATCTTTCCTTTTCATTCTGCTTGTGGGATGGGAATACTCTACTATGGGAAGTGAGCCATATTCTCTGCTCCGTTACATCCATACAAATCTCAGTGACTTCAGTGGAGTTGCATTGTTGATACAAGGAGAGAAATCAGCCCAGTATATGTTCTAGGAGAAAGTCTTTTCATGTTCTAATCTAGTACGTGGTTTTTGTAGAACAAGAATATGTCTTTTTAAAAATATTTAACGTAATTCAGGTGACTGGTACGCTAGTCTGTAACAAATTAATGGATAAAATACTATTATCATGACAAAGCTCCAAATTGTAGGCTGTTAAATCCTTTAACTGAAAATGTTTCTTTCATATTTCCTTGACAAAACCCCAAGTTGTAATCGATGATTGGGAAACAGCCTCTCACTTTAAATTGAGTAAATGTCTTTTTTAGTTTTTTTATTAAAGCTACTGTAGGTTGGATTGAGGAGCCCTTACAGGTGTAAGGGAGCACTTATTCATGAAAGTAGTCCCATTGGCTTGCTTCAGTGGAACTATTCCAGAGAATGAGTGCTTACAATAGTGAGTAAAGACAGCACAGTTAACCCCTGTGTTAACACTAGTGTTTTGGAACCTCAAATTAAAGTGCTTCCCTGTATCAAGAAAAGGACTGGCTAGATGGTGTCCTGCTTAATAAGATGCATTTAAGGGTGAGTAAATATATTTTAGGGTGTATTAAGACTAATTTACATACTGGTTTAATTAAAATGTGTATTCCCTTTAATAATAAAATATATCAGCTAGCAACCTTGTCTGTTCCTATTAAAAACAGCATCTTGAAAATCTCTTTTCTGCCTGAAAAAATTCTTCCCTACTATTGCTTCAAGTAACACCTAAGATGATCATTTGACAAGTATTTTTCTCTTTTTTTTTTTTCTTCATTGTTTGGGCACTTGACTATGTTTTCTACATAATCCATTTCGTTGTTTCACAATAGACCTTTCTGATTTGAAGAACACCATAAAAACAGGAACATGCTTGTAAAACTACAGAAAGTGGCGGAGGGCCTAAGAAACAGATGAAATAGTCAATTGTTTTATTTATTTTATTTTTTTTAGCTGACTACGTTTCAAGTCAAATAATGTCCCTTCAGAAAGCGTACCAATCTTAATTGTGTGGGTTTTTTTGTTTTGTTTTGTTTCACTTTCACCCTTTGAGGTTTAAAAAGTGGTGACCTAATTATCCTGACATGGAATTCTGTTACAAAAACACTAAATGCACATAGAGCAGAAAAAATGTCCTTCCTTTGTCTAAACTTTGTATTCACGTCACAGATGTGAAGTGATTAAGGAAATTAGAATGTCGGCAATGAATCACTAGGGTTTGCTTATTGTAACTTGGGGAAATACTCTACTTGTGTGGATAATTCACTATTGCAGATATACAAGAAACATTTGATCTCTTGTGTTGACAAATATTTGGAAATATGTGCGGTATCTGCATTTATATATTTTTCCTTAACTACTTCAGTTTGAGTAATTAGGGTTTTCTTTTTACTGATTATTTAAAAAAAACATTTAAAACTTGAAATAGAAGAACTTGGCAGTAGTGGATATGTTGTGCAGTAAATGGGTGAAGAGATGTATATCCTTGCAATAGTCTTTAAACTCAAATAATCAAATAAAATCCTACTGGAAATTTCTATTCTTTATTGCATGTTTTGTAATGTAGTTTCCTTTCTATTTCAATAATTTCCTGGATGGATAGTTTATAATTCAAGTTAGTCAGTTTCTTTGACTCTTACCGCCCTTTTGATTTGCAGTAATCACTAGCTGTAATTTTGGTACTTGCAAATTTGTCCATATCTGTTACGTATGTGACACTTCTCGCTGTGAATAAATATCAGTCAGATTTTATTAAGTCTTAGAGCTTTGTCAGTTTGCCAACGAGAAAAAGGACCAATATGGTTAAGGTCACAGATATGGTCTGGCATTTGAATTACCTGCACTTACTGAGCTAGTGTGATGTATATGTCTCTGACAGAAGCTAACACACACTCCTAAAATAAGTTCTTGAACTTCTAACAGCAAGGAATACAGCAAAAATCAAAGTAGGTCCCAATCCTGCAGTGTACAAAGCGTAGGCAGACTGCTGTGCCCAGGCAGGACTTTGTTGAGGTCAGTGTGGCCCTACCTGGGCACAGCAGTCTGCCTGGGCACTGTCAGTTGCGGGGTCAGGGTGATAATGATTAGGCAAACTGAGAAAATAGTTCCTTTATAAGAGGTTGCACCACCTAACCTTTTGAAATAACTTTAAATCAGTTTTGAAAAGTTCTGCTATTGCAATGGAGAATGAATCACAAAGATAACCCCCTCCTTGCACTCCTCCTGAATTGTTTCCTAGTCAGTGTTTAATTTGACATTGTGATGCTCTGGAATGGCTCAAGAGCTTTCTTAATGGCAGGTTAAAACAATTTGGACTCTCTTCCATAACCAAGAGTCATCACATGCAGGGGCTGTATCTGTATAAGTTGGTGAGCACTGTCCAGTTTCGTGTATTCATATTACAAAAACATTTGGTGTCCTTGCAGGCAGAAATATTTGATGTATTAATCATAGCAAGAGTGTTTCCTGCTCCTCAGAGGTAGGAGCACAGAGAGCCCATTTGAGCCAGAATAGTACAAGGGAATTTGCACTGTACCACCTCATTTTAGGGTTGTTGACCTGACACCTTTCTTGAGCCCCAAATTAAATGAATGAAGAAAATACAGCAACACTGTAGGGAGTCTTCAGCTCAGTGAGTTTTGAGCTCAGTGAGTACCATTTTTTATTTCTTCCCCCTGATGAGGACAATTTGAGCAGGACAGCTGCTGCCACTTGACTAGATTTTACCACTCTCCTATTTGACTGGAGAATAAACTATTTTGCTCTTCTCTGTACTGCAGGAACATTTAATGGCATTTTAACTGATAACTGAATGCACCGGAGGCAGTAGAAATAGATGACTCGTACTGTAAAACAGAAGAATCCTTTCATTTTGTTTTTGTGGCTTCTAATTTAATGTAGTTCCATCTATTTGTGATAAAAGGCAGCTGATTTGTGGGGTAGTTTCCTAGAGGTAGCCTTTCTATGTGAAAATCTATTTTCATGCTTTTTGTTCGGGGGAAGGGAGAAATGAATGGTGGTGGCGGGGAATAGATTTCAGGCATGAACGGTGGAGTATATTTTAGTGGCCTCTCAGTGGAGAAGGGCAACACTCCAAAATCCAAATATTGTCTTACTTTTTCTTTAATAGCTTGTGCATTTGCGGATTTATGGACCTGTTAAATCTTTTGAAAATCACGCGAATGAAAGAAAGATTTAAGATGTTCATAAAGTGTCACCAAAGGGGCTGTCCTCTTTAAAAAAGTCAGCTTTACTTGCTGTTACTACACATTTATATCTGAGATGCATTAAATTAACCTTATTCAGAGCATTTCTGCGGTACCCATTGCTATAGTATCTGAACACCCTGAGAGCAGAGTTACAGCTGGTGTGATCTCCATTTAGAATACTGGATTAAAAAAAAAGTGAACGCTAGATCCTCAGAGTGTCGAATGAACCAGTCAACCACATACCTCATTTGGAACCGGAAGTACACAATCGAGCAGCAGCAGAGACAAATATTTAAAAAAAGGCCAGTACAGTACTGTGTTAAATGTAAACTACTAAAAAGAAATAAATGAGCATTTTTCTTCTTCATAGTAAAGTTTCAAAGCTGTATTAAGTCAATATTCAGTGGTAAACTTTTGAAATAACAGTAAGATTTTGTTCAGAATTATGAACATTTCAGAGTTATTAACAACCTCCATTTCTGACATGTTCATAACTCTGAGGTTCTACTGCAGATACTACCGACCACCTGACCAGGATGGTGTAGACTGTGAAATGCTCAGGTAGGTTAGATAGGCTACAAAAGCAGAAAGCTCAATAATAATGGGTGACTTCAGCTATTGTTATATTGACTGGGTAAATATCACCTCAGGGTGTGATGTAGAGACACAATTTCTAGATTCCATAAATTGTTGCTTTTTGGAGCAGCCAGTCCTGGAACCTATAATGGGAAAGACAATTCTTAATTTAGTCCTAAGTAGACCAGGGGGGATATGATAGAGGTATATAAAATCATGAGTGATGTGGAGAAAGTGGATAAGGAAAAGTTATTTACTTATTCCCATAATACAAGAACTAGGGGTCACCAAATGAAATTAATAGGTAGCAGGTTTAAAACAAATAAAAGGAAGTTCTTCACACAGCGCACAGTCAGCTTGTGGAACTCCTTACCTGAGGAGGTTATGAAGGCTGGGACTATAACAATATTTAAAAGGGAACTGGATAAATTCATGGTGGCTAAGTCCATAAATGGCTATTAGCCAGGAAGGGTAAAGAATGGTGTCCTTAGCCTCTGTTCATCAGAAGATGGAGATGGATGGCAGGAGAGAAATCACTTGATCATTGCCTGTTAGCTTCACTCCCTCTGGAGCACCTGGCATTGGCCTCTGTCAGTAGACAGATACTGGGCTAGATGGACCTTTGGTCTGATCCGGTATGGCCATTCTTATGTTCTTATGTTCTTATGTTCAGAGCTGAACCACTTGGTACTAGTGACAATGGCGTAATTAAACTTAAAATCCTTGTGGGGGGATAATTCCAAAAAACTACACCAGAGTAATCTTTAACTTTGAAAAGGGGAACTGCACAAGAACGAGAACACTTGTTAGACAGATTAAAAGGAACTGTCACAAGGGTTAAATGCCTGCAAAGCAGCATGGGGTCTATTTAACAACACCATAATAGAGGCTCAGCGTAAATATATACCCCAAATCAGAAAAGACAATCAAGAGTTGTCAATAGAGAAGGTTTTAGAACAAGTTGATAAATTATAAAGTAGGTCATCAGGACCAGACAGTATTCACCTGGGAGGTCTGAAGGAACTCAAAGATGAAACTGCAGAATTACTAAAAGTGATAGGTAAATTATCAGTGAAATCAGCCTCTGTACCAGATGACTGACAGATAGCTAATGTAACACCGATTTTAAGAAAAAGGTTCCAGAGGTGAGCATGGCAATTACAGGCCATTAAGCCTAACTTTAGTAGCAGGCAAATTGGTTGAAATTATACTAAAGAACAGAATTATCAGATTTATTTGAACATAATATGTTGGGAAGAGTCCGCATGGCTTTTTAAAAGGGAAATCATGCCTCATCAATCTGTTAGAATTCTTTGAGAGGGTTCATAAACCTGTGGACAAAAGTGATCCAGTGGATATAGTGTATTTGGGCTTTCAGAAAGGCTTTGACAGGTCCCTCACCAAAGGCTCTTAAGCAGAGTAAGCAGACATGGGATAAGAGAGAAGATCCTCTCATGGATCAGTAACTGGTTAAAAGATAGGAAACAAAAGGTAGGGATAAATGGTCTGTTTTCACAATAGGGAAGTACATTAGAATGGCCATACTGGGTCAGACCAAAGGTCCATCTATCCCAGTATCCTGTCTTCAAATAGTGGCCAATGCCAGCTGCCCCAGAGGGAATGAAGAGAACAGGTAATCATCAAATGATCCAGTAATCATCTGGTACCTCATTAGGGTCCCCCAGGGATCTGTCCTGGGACCAGTGCTGCTCAGCATATTCATAAATGATCTGGAAAAAGAGGTAAACAGTGAAGTGGGAAAGTTTTCAGATAAAAAAAATATTCAAGGTAGTTGTCCAAAGCTGACTGCAAAGAGTTACTGGGGATCTCGGAAAACTAGGTGACTGGGCAAAAAAAGTTAGATGAAATTCTCTGTTGAGAAGTGTAAATTAATCCACACTGGAAAACATACCGTATATACTCAATCATAAGCCAGTTTGTTTGTAAGCCGACCCCCACAAGATGGATAAGTAAAAATGGAAAATTTTTATAACCTGTTCATAAGCCGACCCTATAATTCAAAGTCAGCAAACTTTGGCTCCCGGGCCATCAGGATAAGCCGCTGATGGGCCGAGGTGGCTTGTTTACTTTGAGTGTCCGCAGGCACGGTGGTAAACCTAAGTAAACAAAGTGTCCTGGCGCGCCAGATGCTTACCCTGGCGGGCTGGGACAGCAACTGGTGGGGAAATTTTTTGGGGAGCAGAAGCTGGGAGTCAGGGGAGTAACCTCTGTGACCACCTCCCACATGACCTCACCCCTAGCCCAGGACCCCCACACTCTCCCCATCCAATCTCTTCTCACCTTATCTGGGGAGGGCCAGGGAAGGATGTCTCTGGTGCAGCCGCAGCATGTTCCAATGGGCTGGGCCAGGTGGTGCAGCTGCAGCCTGCTGTAGCCTGCCAGACCGAGAGCTGCAGCTGCTTTGGAGGCTGGAAGGAGAGCCGTGTGGCCAGAAGCAGACACTCTGGCCACGCCTCTTCCCTTCTGTCTTTGCTGGCTGTGCTGCCTCTCCTTGCTTCCTCTGTTGGGGGGAGGGGCTGTGTCCCACCTCTCCCTCTCTATACCAGTTCATAAGCTGACCCCCTTCTCTGGTGCTTCCTTTTTTTACTAAAAAAATTCGGCTTATGAGTGAGTATATATGATAATCCCAGCTACATATACATAATGAGGGGTTCTAAATTAGCTGTTACCATTCAAGAAAGATCTTGGAATCACTCTGAAAACTTCAGCTCAGTGTGCAGCAACAGTCAAAAAGGCTAACAGAATATCAGGAACTATTAGGAAAAGGATAGAAAATAAGATGGAAAATATCATGACACTGTATAAATCCATGGTATGCCCACACCATGAATACTGTGTCCAATTTTGGTAGCCCCATCTCAAAGAGGATACAGTGGAACTGGAAAAGTTTAAGAGAAGGGCAACAAAGATGATGAATGGTATATGAAATGGCTTCCATATGAGGACAGACTGAAGAGATTAGGGCTGTTCATCTTACAAAAAAGAACTAAGGGGAGTTGTGATAGAGGTCTATACAATCATGAATGGTATGAGTACAGAAGTGCTATCTACCCTTTCCCACAATACAAATACCAGGGGTCACCCAATGAAATTAATAGGCACCAGATTTAATATAAAGAAGAGAAAGTACTTTTTCACACAACACACAGTCAACTCATTGCTATGGGATGTTGTGGTGGCCAAAAATATATCTGGGTTCAAAAAAGAACTAGATAAATTCATAGAAGCTAGGTCCATCAATGGCTATTAGCCATGATGGTCAGGGATGCAACCTTAAACCTCTGACTACCAGAAATAAGGTTTGAAAACTGGGTGAATCACCCCAACTGTCCTGTATGCTCCCTTTGAAGCTCTGGTGCTGGCCACTGTTGGAGACAGAATACTGGGCTAGATAGACCGCTGGTCTGACTCTGTATGGAAGTCCTTATGTTCTTAAATAAGTGCCGCATCTTGGATTCAATGCTGTGGTAGATGTGGGTAAATGTTGACTTCTTAATTACTGTCAGTGCATGAAACTGATCCAGAATTTGAATGGACACTGTAGGGGTGTGAAAAGTGTTCAGTTTATTAACTGTTAATGTAAGTGTCTCCTCATTTGTCAACACCAGTAAGAAAAGCAACGCTAATTCAGTGGGCAAGAAAAGGTAACCTTTTTATAATACAAGAAGAGGAAGGAGGAATGAGTCAGTGATGCTTATTTGTCTTTGGGTACCCACTTCAGACAGTGTGGAAATGCTCAGTGATAGTCATTGAGTGTTTGAGAATGTAAACACCAGTGGCCTAGAAAGAAGCCCAAACTGGTATTTGCCTTAAATCAGCAGCAAGTAGCAGTTAACCCCCTTTAACTTTTTTGGAGGGAGGGTGGGGTATGGGGGCTGACTGTCAACTTCTATTAAGAGTTCTGTGCAATCTTGTCATAGTATAAGTATATTGAAAACATACACATGGCTTTCCAACTTGTTCAATATGTAGTAGAAACATACAGCATGTGGGTTCCTGGGAAGCTGGGGAACACAGTACTGTTACACTTAAATGAATTCTGTGTTCCACTCACAACTACTTTATTTTCATTTTCTGTGATACTTTATAATCTAGCTTAGTTCAATTTAGGTGCTGTAAGTAAGAAGAGCACATGGATTAAAAAGAGTTAATGTATACACACTGTGGCTACTTGAGTATATGAGGGAATTAAATTGCAAAGATTAATTTTTAAATTAAATGTAGAGAACCTGGTATCTTTTGAACATCATGAACCTTTAAAAATTAAAACCTGGGCCTTGACCTCCAGAGACTAATGTACATGCTTAACTTTATAGTGAATAGTCCCTCTGGGACTCCTCATTGTGCAAAGATGTGCTTAACTTACACACGATCAACCCTACCATCCTCGTATTCTACCTAAAACTGTGCACAGTGTTTTTTATGATAACATTATCCAATACCTAAATAAAAATTCATATTACGAGTAATGAGCTGAGAATGTGAGGACATGCCCATCAGATTTATATTTTTAACAGTTCTTTAGAATTAGGAGGTTTTTACCCGTCTAACAAGAAGTCATCACAGATGGCACAAGCACAAGTGGTGAAAAAAAATTGTTGCCAATACGCTTCAAAGTCCTCATTCTAGTGAGAGAAATGGGATCGATTTCAGGCTGTCGGCCTGTTTCAGGCTTGGGAAGACCATGCTTTCTTGATTTACATTCAGTTAGTGGTTTTGAGACTTTGCAGCTGCAAGTGCTAGAAATGTCACTTTTTTTTAGAGTTCAGTCTTAAATTCTAGAGTATAGTACAGTTCCTGTACTTGGAGCCATCTATCACCCCATTTTATCTACCTGTAATAACTCTGCCATTCTGAACATGCCCTGGGCTTTCACTGTCAGTGTTAAAACTAATAAATTAGGGAATGAGATTACAATGCTGCTTCACCTCCAGTTTCAATCAGCATGCTATACAAAGTGTGTTCTCGTTCAAATAATTAAGGAGCAGTAAGACTTAGGAAAAGAATGATGTGAGCAGAGAAGGAATCCTTCCAACCTCCAGTGAAAAGATGGTGACCCTCTGTAACACTTCTGAAGATGGCAATAATATGCCTAAAAGGAGGTGAAACAATAAACTGACTTTTGCATGTGTGTTCCCGCTACAATGAATTCAATAGAGCTACACTTCACCAGCTTGGGATCTGGCATGTCTATAATGATAACTGAAGAACAAAGATGAGACTGGTGTTTGCTGTAGTAGGTTGGAGATGAATTACTGACCAGCTTTAGAGAGGAAAAATTAGTGCGTAACTAGAGCATTTTTAAACTTTCTGCTGTGTTGCAAGGGAGGGTACAGGATTTCTAGCATATATAGTAAAATATTTATGTGGAGTATATCAAAGAAAACCTAAACCTAGTGTGATGTCTTTGACATAAGGATGGCAATTTAAATGTGACCATTGTGAACTGTTCAGACCATTTTAGGAGAAATTTTCAGGTAATGTACCTGTTAATCATTGTTGCATGTAGCTGTGGATGTTGAGGTAGGAGTTCCCATCATGGATTTGTATTTTCACAGGCACTTGTGTTTAGCGCCCACTGAATTGAATTGGGTAGCTCAGACCTCAGAGCTATTGTTTCTGGCTTTCTGCAAACTCAAGCCAATGTAGTTGCACTGGTTTACACTCTGATCATGTTGTCAAAGATTTCTTGATAACTCTAAGAGTTAGGCTTGGTTTAAACAAGATCAGAAAGCAAGCAAGCAAACAAAACAAACAAAAAAGAGTTCAGGTGCTGGAGACCAAGTGAGAAGCTTGCCAGTGTCTCTTGGCTGGTCATTCTGTGCCTCCTGCCACTCCTTCACCATTTTGGGAAGCACTGGCTTAATCCTTTGCCCAGAAAAAGTGCTGGTAGCTGAGTACCACTACTAAATAGTTAATAACTTATCATTAACAGTTTTACTGCTCTGATTTCTTCTGTTTGTCTGCACATCAAAAAGTGGTGTAAAGTTTTTCTCTTGGATACATGAGCAGTGAAGATTATCCAGTTTATAGCAGTTGTTTTAGGCATAGCCATATGGCTAGTGTAATGAGTATAACCTTTTCTGTGATCACAAGGCATGGAATAAACACCTTTTAAGTTGTGGAATATTGTCTCAGGCTGTGCCTGCCCTGTAATTCTTCTCCTCCTCTCCTCCCCGCCACCTTGTGTGGTGCTGCAGGCATTCCTTGCCTCAGTTTCCCTTCTCTCAGGGCCCCTTAAGAACTCCACACAGTCAAAAAGCGTGTAAGGCAAAACTCCCCTGCTGGGATTCTAACTTACTGAATATAAATAAATGTGAACTAAAGTCTCTCCCCTGGGGCTCAAGAGTTGCACAGTGCTCTTCCCTGGGGCCTGTGGACTCTGAGCTTCTCTCTCTGTGAGCACTTCCCTAACTGTGCCCTATGGCCTTTTATCAGTCCCAGGGTGCTCATTATTCAATTAAATGCCTAGATTGGCTGTTTCTCCTTAAATTAGCTCATCACTGATAGCCTGGACCAGACTCAGCTGAACGGAGTCAACAACCATGTGACAGGTACCTTAAGAGATGTTCGCTGGGAAGCAGTTCTTCTACCTAGATTCCGTAAACTAATGGGTGTGAATTTTCTACACTGCAATTCTTATTCAGATTGCAGCACATCACGATCAGTGGTGAGATGAAATGGTCAAGGAGAGGTTGTAAGTTTCTCTCTTGATCCATCACTGATAAAATTCATAAGGCAAATAATGGTCCAGACAAGAGGCTTAGAGCAGTGGTTCTCACCCAGAGGTACACAGAGGTCTTCCAAGGGGTACATCAACTAATCTAGATCAGTGTTTCTCAACCTGGGTATCAAGGGATGGATTTAGGGGGGTTGCAACTGCAGGGCTAGTGTTGTGGCAAGCAGGGCAATTGCCTGGGGCTCCATGCCACATAGGGCCTTGCTAAGCTAAGTTACATACCTCAGTCCTTGGGTGGTGGGGCATGGGCTTCAGACTCCTGAAAGGGATCCAGTAGTCTGGAAAGGTTGAGAACTATGGGCTTAGAGCACTAAAAAGTGAACTAACTGGATATGTCCCCCTCATACACGGTGAAATTGCACT
Organism: Gopherus flavomarginatus; assembly: GCF_025201925.1. NCBI lineage: Eukaryota > Metazoa > Chordata > Testudines > Testudinidae > Gopherus > Gopherus flavomarginatus. Next base: position 258,930,212 of record NC_066618.1, read on the forward strand.
TTCATGTTTAAAACATAAGCACAAAGTTTATTTGATCTGTATAGGAGGGCTGTTAGAACATTTTAAAGGAAACATTTAAAGAAAACATTTTTATTAATATTGCTTTTTTCCCCCCCAGGAGTTCTCCATACAAACTGTAGCCGGATATGAATTAATATATCAGTGAATAACAGAAATTCCTGGATTTACTGTTGTTTTGTTACTGAGTTACACAGTGCTTAATATAGTGGTCATAACTGGGGCAATGGTACCCTAAGATAGACCTGTGTCTGTACGTCTGTTTGGTTGCCTTGAATAGAGCAGCTCCGTTTACAGTCTGAGTTGTGGAAGGGGCTTGGAGCTAATGGCCTCTCCTGCTCAATCTTATTCTTAACGGTCTTTCTTGTTTCCTTTTCATCAACCTCTGGGTTCCACCCCAGAAATGGAGGACTGACAAAGATTTGTCGATACACACTTAGTTTGTACCTTAAGCCAGTATAAGTTAAGTCTCATTCCAAAGGATCCGTGAAAGAACTTTGGACTGTTCTCTCTCTGCTTTAAGGTCTGGCAGATAAATGTGATTAAAAATAGGTCTGACTGCTAAGAGTTTGAACCCCCAGGTGGCTGACTTTCCATGTAATAAGGCTTTCACCATAATTTATCCTCTCAGCAGTATTAGCCGTGAAAGACCTTCCTTATGCAGTTGCAGGGTTTTTTTCCAGCAGTTGCTCAGAGTCTGGTGCCACTCTTAAAATTAGCAAAGTTACTTCTGCTATTGTAAAATTTTGAGATCAGAAAGACCTATTGGGCCATCTAGTCCATCTCCTTGGCAAAAGAAGATTGCTCCCTATTATATATTTTCTAGTGTATTTTTTTTCCCTTCCTCATCCAGCCCAATTTCAAAGATCTTAAAGCGGAGAGATATCTGCCACTTCCCTTTGAAAGACTGTTCTACAGATAGAACAGGAGTACTTGTGGCCCCTTAGAGACTAGCACATTTATTTGAGCATAAGCTTTCGTGGGCTACAGCCCACTTCATCGGATGCATGCAGTGGAAAATACAGTAGGAAGATATATAGATATAGATATAGATATAGATATATATACACAGAGAACGTGAAACAATGGGTGTTACCATACACATACTAACAAGAGTGATCAGTTAAGGTGAGCTGTTAGCAGCAGGAGAGAGAGAAACGTTTTGTAGTGGTAATCAAAATGGTCCATTTGCAGCCGTTGACAAGAAGGTGTGAGGAACAGTAAGGGGGGGGGGGGAATTTTGATAACTGCTACAAAAAGTTTTTTTCTCTTCTGAAAGTGCCTTCCCTGGTAAGGAAAGAGAGTGGTGATGTCTTGGAGTTGAAAGAAATGGAGGAGGCTTGATGGTCTGCAAAAAGATTTTCTTCTGTTAGCTGCGTTCTATCTGAGTAAAATGTCAACAGCAGCATTGTTTCAGCCTGAACAAGGAGGGTCATGCTTCATGAGTCTTGAAAATCTAATTTCCAGGTGGATGTTAGTACAGTTACTACACTAAGTATGTAGGTGTGTGTAATAAATATATTTTACAGCTTTTCTGGAAAAGCAGGTTAAAATATGTAAGGAGACTTCAAATGATGTTTCAGCCTATGGACTGCCTGTTTTAAGAAATGTAAAAGCAGTTCAAATAATACTTTATTTGAACTATGTTTAAAAGACACATTTTTTTCATCGAAAATGCAAAGTCTTCACCTGCAGGCAACTACACCCTATTTTAGAAAGGGTTCCCACAAAAAGCTTTGCAGAGGCTTGCTTGCCTTACCATTGAGTGTGCATAAAATAGTTATGAAAATATGTGCAATTTGGAAAATTGCAATAACTTTCAATAGTAGTAATTGACACAAATTCTTAACTATATTTCTGTAACTTAGTAAGGACAGCCTACCTTCTCCACCCTTTGCATATATTTCTTTAATGTGTTTTTAACTTTTCTTACTGATTTTCACTTGTGTGAAATATTGAATGAAAATTCCTCCTGTTTCTTGAAGCGTCTTGTCTTTGTTAGGGTATAATGTTTCTTCAATTCATTAAGCTTGTAAGAGTTTCTTGGTACTGAATGAAAAGAATTGTAGGTATTTCAGGAATCTATGAATAGCTATTTCATAATAAAGAGCTAATAAGGGGAGAGCATTTTTCTCGGTAATCTGAGTTTCAAGAGATGTGAATTCTAAGAGCTCAGTGTTATGTGCTCTTTGCTAAAACTTGATACTCTAACTTTACAAACTATAAAGCTGTGATGTGAAAAGGTAAAAATACAGTTTTTGGCAAAAAGATTTAAGGTGAATGTTGAGGTTAAAAAAAAAAAGTTGAAAGGGATAGTGTTACCAGAAATAAATGAAGACATTAAAGTACCCTCCCCTCCCCAGCAATTTGATAACCAATTTCATTTTGCAACAAATCTTTTGCAAAATCCATAATATGCTATAAAGTCATAGAAATATCTAGTGAGTAGCATAAATTCGTTCTCATTTTTATAAAAAAGCAGCTAGAGATGATTATTCTTTCAAAAACCAAAAATGTTCTCTTAAACTCGTGTTCCTTCCACATAATGAATCCTTGCTGTAGCTAAGAGTTCAGTAACTTTAATGACGTCTTTTAGGAAGTGATATTGCTAATAGGAAGTTGTTCAGATAGGTTGGGTTATATCAACTTCTGTCATTGCTGCATACCCTAGTAATAGATCAGGCGCTCTAATAGTTTATCTTTTTAAAGGAACCACAAATGATAAGGAGAAGGAACCATGATTTTACTTTTTGATTACAGCACTTCATTATATTGTCTTTAAATCAGGAGAGCTTATTATACTTCAGTTTACTTGTTTAATTTTTAAACAAAGATACTCTTGAGCTGGGTGTTCAGTTTTACTTTAAACCTCATAATAAGGTAATTGTTAGACATTCCTGATTGGATTGTTTAACAAACATGGATTTTCACTGTACAGTGGTTAATATTTTTCTAAAGCTTATTCCTTTTATAATTTTTGTCTTCTGTTAAAATTCAGTATGCCGTAGCAATTTAAGGCATCCCACTATTTTCCAATTCCACAGTTAACATTGATCACATTAGGAAAAAGTTGTGTTTTGTGGCATTAGGAAAACACATTTTGCCTAACCTTGTACCCTTACTGGAATATGTTAAAAAGCCTAAAACTTGTTGAGACTTTATTCTCCCCTTTTCTTTCCCAAACACTGATCAATAAAAGATTTTTCACAACCCAAACTGGCTGATAACAAGGGAGAAGTTTACATGCACACTTTGTAAGTGACTTATGGTTCAGATGTCCACAAGGAGGGCTATATTACAAGTGTACCTAGAAAAATAATCTTCAGTTAAATGCTTCCACAAATAGAGTAGTCATGCCTACATCAGCAACAGATTTAGGCAACAGAATGTTAGTTTGCTTTGTTACCTTTCTGAAAATGCATCAGAATACTTTTTTTTTTTAAAGCTCAGTTTCAAAAACTTTTTAAAAGATGCCAGCCAAATAAAGGAAAGCTATTTAAAAATAACATTTCCATGCTTGCTAATAGCAGTATTCATTAGAATTTATGTGGTAGTAAAGATCCTGTAATTAAAGGAGCTGATCCTACAAGGTGCTGGGTGCCTCTTGTGAGGTGCAGAGCACCTTCTGCTTCCACTCCAGAGTGTTGAAACTGCTCTACAGCCAAAATGCTTCTGAAAAAAATGTCCAACTTTACTAATTCTTGGTCACTGAGAACGAAAATGATGCTTAAAATTGTTGATTGGCTCTAGTTTTCAAGATATGCTATTGGGTCAGTATATACAACCCTTGACTTGGGAATGGCAGAGGATAAGTGAGTTATAAAGGGAAGGGATCTCAATTTAAACCAGAAATGACTAAAATACATCTTTGACTGGATCTATGAATAAATCTATGACTGGGTTTGGACAGTACTTGCTTTTTAGGCAAAACAATGAATGATGCAATCTAAAGCTGGTATTGCGTCATACATGATATGAATTGCATCGTGTTATTCCTAGAAGTCATGGATAATGCAATCATAACGAAGCTTACATCACTCTGCTGAACAAATTGCCCTATATCAGCTCTAGAAATCATACAGTGTCGTGCTCTCTTATTTGTCAGTGTTTGATTTTGCAAAAGGGACACATTTCTGTTTAGCCAAAGTGAGCAGAGATGCCTCGTACTTGTGTGAACAGTGCAGCTAACTTCTGCTATGTTTGTGGTGAAGTGACTTTTGCATCACAAAAACGCAGTATAACCACTGTGGTTAAGAGAGCCTATCACCTTTATTTTGGCTGCAAAATTGGAGATCAGGACAAGAGGTGGGCCCCACACATATGCTGCAACACTTGTGCAACAAATCTTCGCCAGTGGTTGAACAGGAAAAGGAAATCTATGCCTTTTGCAGTGCCAATGATTTGGAGAGAGCCAACAGATCATACCAGCAATTGTTACTTCTGCATGGTGCCTCCAGTTGGGAAAGGTGTGTCAAAAGAAGAAAAAGTGGACTGTGCATTATCCAAACATTCCATCAGCTATACGCCCAGTACCCCATGGAGAAGGACTGCTGGTTCCTGATGCACCAGAATTGTTCTCACTCGAGTCAGACGAGGAAGAGGAAGAGGATGAAACTTCTGGTCCTGAACCATCAATGTCACAGGACCCACATTTTCTCCCATCCTTCTCCTCTGAACTAAACTTCATAACACAAGGTGAACTGAATGACCTTGTCAGGGATTTGGAACTACCCAAGAGTAAGGCAGAGCTGTTGGGCTCCAGACTACAGCAGTGGAATCTCCTGGCAGGCTATCGGCAAATGGAGCCCATCAGTGCTTGCAGACTGTTGCTGGACAGTGACAAGAGATGCTCCATTTAATGAATACAATAGACAAGCCAAGAAGTGCCAAGTAGACACTGAATAGGACTAAACTATGTACATAATAGTTTTTTGCCTTTTGTTTCATAATAAATTTTATTTATATAACCCTTTTGCTGATTTTTAAAGTGTTACATAAACAGGACAGGTGAAATATTATCATGTAAAGCAACCATAAACACATGAAAAGACCTAGGTTTACAATTTATGATTAAAACTCTACTATCTACACAATATACATAGACATAAAATGTAAAAACTTAAATATCTTAGAAACAGTAGCTAATCAGTTGTTTTAATTGTCATGTTTGAATTCAGCACATCAAAATACATAATAAATAGCACATTTTATTTCTGAAGCAGATGACTTTTCAAAAATTGTAGACCAGTGTAATGGGTGTGCTCGCTAAGAAGCATGTCAGATACCGGAAACCTTGCAGGATGGGGCCAAAAGGTGTATAACTTGGATGTGACGCACATTTGGATGTACACTCTCATTTACCTTTTACTAAAGCAAGTGGCTTGGTTAAGTGCTGTGAATCCTCCTTAAAGAGACACTACTCCTTGGAACAGTAGTATGCTAACAAATTCCTGCTGTGTGAGTGTGAGTTAATGTCTATATGTTAAGGCAGAGGTGGGCAAACTATGGCCCCCGGGCCACATCTGGCCTGCCAGCTGATTTAATCTGGCCCTTGAGCTCCCGCTGGGGAGCAGAGTCTGGGGCTTACCCTGCTCCTGCACTCCAGCCAGGGAGCGGGGTTGGGGACCACTCCGCATGCCGCAGCTACCAGAAGCAGCAGCATTTCCCCCTCCGACTCCTACATTTAGGGGCAGCCAGGGGGCTTCATGCGCTGCCTTGTCCGCAGGTGCCGCCTCTATAGGCTGGGAACTGCGGCCAATGGGAGCTGCAGGGGCAGCGCCTGCGGATGGGACAGCATGCAGAAGTGCTTGGCCATGCCTCCACATATGAGTCAGAGCGGGGACATGCTACTGCTTCCGGGAGCTGCTTGAGGTAAGCACCACCTAGAGCCTGCATTCTGACCCCCTCCTGTGCACCAGCCACCTGCCCCAGCCCTGATTTCCCCTCTCATCCTCCTAACTCCTCAGTCTCTTCCTGGAGCACCCTACTGCACCTGAAACCCTTCATCCCCAGCCCCACCCCAGAGCCTACACCTCCAGCCAGAACCCTCACCCCTCCTGAACCCCAACCCCAATTTCGTGAGCATTCATGGCCTGCCATACAATTTCCATACCCAAATGTGGCCACCCCACCATCCCAGGGCTGAACCCCAAAGCCTGAGCCTCACCGCCCCTGGGAAAGTGAGGAACTGACTGGGTTCCTGCTCCTCCAGCATTGTGCCCCAGGTGTCTCCAGAGAGGGGCAGAGCCCAACCCCTGCTGGCAGCCACAGCAACCAACACTAAGTCAGGGTATCCAGGATCAACAAGCCTTGTTATGAATTCTGAGTGCCTTGGAATATGCTTTTACCTTAAAATATCATGCTAGGGTTTGTTTTGTGATTTACTGGCTGAGCTCATCAGCACCTTGTTTAGAAGAATGAAACCTACCCCATCTCCACTATCAAAGCACAACATAATCTGGCCAGTAGTTAAAAACCATTACTCAGCACAACTGATCTCTCCAGGTACCACCTTATATTAAACTTTCCATTCCTGAGCCAAGTGTCTTCAGAAGCTCACCAAGAATTTCTTCTGACCTCCATTTATATATTGCCAGTATCCTAGATGATCTTCATCCTATGCGTGCCTGATACCCAGGCTGAATTTTATTTTTAATTTTCTGTACTTAAGTATGAAATTCTGCAAACTTGGAAGAGTATAGTTGGTTTACAACAGTCACCAAGAGCACTTCACCCCAGTACTTAGCTCTCTTCACTGGTTCCCTGTTTAATATAGGAATCAAATTCAAGATTTCAAACCTATGATCCTATGATTCAAAGTCTTCCATGGAATTGGCTCATTGTTATCTGAGGGACCATCTCATCTTGTGTGACCATGACCTCTTATAACTGCTGCAAAAGTTAAGGTTGCAAAGTGTAGCACCTAGATATCATGAAATGGCATTTTTAAAACTTGACTGTCTTCTTTTTTGTGTGTTTTTTATGCTTTAGGGTTTCATTATACAGTCATATACTGTTTTTTGTTTTTAAACACAAAATATCAGTCATTCATTTTCTATAAACTTAGATACATGCAAAGTATATTTTAATCAAACAATAGAGGATTGTTATTTTATTTCTATTATAGTGGCACCTATGGGTCCCCACCCATATGAAGGTTGTATTATGCTGTGCACTATTATTGGGTAGTATAATCTGCTCTAGTGTAGATATCTCTAGTGCCACCTGTTTGTAGAGGTGTAGAAATGAAAATGATTCCTGTTAATTTGCACAGCACATTAGATCTCATTCCAAAGTATTTATAATCTAAATATACAGTGTTGTAACCATATTGGTCCCCGGATATTAGAGAGAGAAGGTGGGTGAGGTAATATCTTTTATTGGACCAACTTCTGTTGGTGAGAAGGCAAGCTTTTAAGCTGCCCAAAGCTCTTCTTGAGCATTGTCGAGGGGTCTCCGGACAAGTGCTTCTTGTCAAGTGATTTCATGTGTATATATTTTTAATTTATTAGATTTCATACTGGCAGTGTCCCTTTTAATTGTTCATAAACAAATGGCTGTTTAAATTATTTAATCAATTATTGAACATGCAGGATAAACTTCAAAATTCATCATCATAACATGAGCATTGGAAAAATAAGTTATATGATTGTGCTTTGCATGATATATGTGAGGGGCACAAATCATTTTAGGCTTTACTGGTGTAGAAGTTTTATTTGGCTGCATGCATTTTCTCTGTTAAAAAGGGGTGGGGGGGAGTTTTGATATAAAGCCTTAGGGGGATTGGCCGTAGTATTTTCTTTAGCACCTTGGACAGTATTCTTGAGGACCTATTGAGTGACCCCACATAATCTACTCAAAAACTTGCCCTGCCACTTCTGAGTTACTCAACATTAGAGCAATGGTTGGCACAATATCCTTAATTTGTGTGTTTACGAATGTTCTTTAAAAAGTCACCATAATGTATGTGGGTTTTTTAATATGATGGCATGTCAGCCTTGACTTGGAATTTACTCATTTGCAGGAATTTTTCATATTTGTCTGAGGTCTGGTAGGCAGAGTGTCATTTAACTAGCTAGTTTTGCTCTCTACCCTCCCCCCATATTCTCTAACTCCACAGATTTTTTCCTCAGGGGCTAAGGACCAACACTTACAAGCAATGCAATTCTGCCTGTGTGTACGCTGTACATAGTGGAGCCCTCTTTCCAGCAACACTGTGAAGCTGACAAGGCTGTGTATGCTCATTGTCCTGTAGCTGCTGGTGTTGCATAGGTCGTTCTGTGGTGCAGGAACTCAGCTGGGATCATGCTGCTTGTAACGGTAAAAGGCTTTCTAAGTGATTGGAAAAGGTGAGGGGAACTCAGCCTAATGGGATTCTTGGAGGCCAATGCCAATTACAAAATTGTAATTGTTTTATTCATTTTCCATTCATGGAGCAGGATGAAAGAAACACCGCTAATGACAAGTGAGGATATCCATTCTATCTGGTTAACGAAAAGGCCACTTTTGCTGAGGTCACCTCTTCCTTTTGTGTGAAAGTGTGCATACTAACACAACTTAAAATAATGTTATACTCTCTCACTTACTGGGCTAACTGCATTGCTGCTTATCTTTATTATTAATGGAGATATCCTATCTCTGGAAGGGACCTTGAAAGGTCATCAAGTCCAGCCCCCTGCCTTCACTAGGCAGGACCAAGTACTGATTTTTTGCCCCAGATCCCTAAGTGGCCTCCTCAAGGATGGGACTCACAACTGTGGGTTTAGCAGGACAATGCTCAAACCACTGAGCTATCCCTCCCCCCTCCTTGAATGTACCCCCTCTCAGGTCTCTGTCACCTTTCTCGGGTGGAATCACATGCCTCTACCGCTCTCAGACCAGGCCCTATGACTTTGGTTCAGTACCCTCAGTTGCTTCTGGAAGCCATGACAGGGGTATTCCACCACCAAACAGCCTCCTTAAAGGAAGTTATTTATCTGGAACAAAAGCATTAAAGGGAAAACAGATCTTAACAATAAGCCAGTCTGTACTTTCACCTGCCTTTCCCTAAGGGTTACTATTCTCTCGATCGGTGAAGTCCCAACTTCTTCAGTCTACCTCCATGGAGTATCTCTATGAGCCTGTCTCCTGGGCTGCTTCTGACAGCTGGGCATCCACCTGACCTCCCCTTATGAGAAGGGCTTTTTCCAGCAGTAGCAGAATAGCTGTGCCACATCAGCCTAGGAGTATTCCATTGCCCTGCAATTGCTTCCTAAATGTTTGCTGGGAAATTGCTTCCCTGCTTGTTTTTCTGTACAGCCCTGTAGTGAGCTAGAACAAGACATTCATACAGGAATGTCTCTGACCCAATATACAATAAGTTGCCCTCATCACGAGGTCACATACAGTGTATTCTGCATTTAGATCATCACACAGCATCTCCATGTCTGTTGTGTACTCAAATTAAACTCAGAAGAGAGGGAAAGGAATACCAGACTGGAGTCCATTATGGTCTGTAGGTGGAATAGCAGGCATCAAATTACCAGAAGCTTCAAGCATTTCTAACAGGGGAAGCATACCTTACTCTTAAGGGCTGCATTCACTCAACCTCTCTGTTCTCCTGTAATTGATATGTGTGTAATTCTTTATGCTATTCTGTCATAGGGCATGCCTCCCCTGTATTGCCGCTGCTGAGTCAGTGTGGCACTGTGCATGTTCCCTGTCTCAGTTTCCCTTCTCAGGAAGCCAATGACTCCATTTTAAGCACTCCTGACACTTGACTTTAAAGCTTTTGGCTTTCAGCGTTCCTGCCCTCTAAGCTCTGCTCCCAGTCTCCTCAGGGTTATCTTCTCAGCCTTTATGCCTCTCTTTATGGCAAGAGCCCCTGCACGTCTCCTGGAGCTGGGTAATTCAAATGCTTATTATCTTAAGACTACTTCTCAGTCTCTCTATCTTCGACTTATGGCCCCCCTCTTGCAGCTGGGCTGCAGTTTGTCTCCTTCAGCTGGCCCCAGTTAGTCCTCAGGCTCAGGGCATGGGGTTTGACAGCCTGCCCCTGCTTGTGTCTGCTCCCTGCTAGCTCAGGGCCCTGCAGGAGCCTTCTTCCCCTTTTCATTGTCTGCAGCCATCTGCCCCGCTATGAGGGAGGAGACCGCATTTATGCTGCTCCCTTTCTCCCAACTCATCCCCAGTTGGTTGGGAGAGAGGGGAGTTTTGCACTGCTTTCTCTGCAAGGCTCCTGACCCCATACCAGGGTTTCCTCCCTGTTTATTCCTCAGGAACACTTCCTCTCTCCCAGTGTCTCCCAAGTCTTTGTGTCTATAATTGGATCTTTCAGCTCTGAAAGAGCCATGCCAGGTGGCAAGGTGGACTGACCATTGGATAGTAGTGTTATGGGGAAAACAGCCCTGTCACACCTTACTGAAGTTTTACATATTCGTTGTCCATCAGGATGTTGTAAGTAGTAACACAAGTACGTAGGACCTATAAAATTATGATAATCAGCACATTCAGTTGTAGCAGATTCCTGTAACACAACTTGGTTTGACTCTTCTGACCACCAGCGAACTCCTTCAGTTTCTCATTTCACGTCTGGGAGATTTCTGATGTAAACTATGTTCCATATGTTGAAGAAGTTGTTTAACTCACATTTAGAGCTTTATTGACTCTGAAATAAGGTACAATTTCCATGGAAAAGAGAATTTTTTTTCATGCAGATTTTGCGTGATTGACTGGTTTGTGGTTCATTGCATAATAGAAATGGGATGTTGAATTTTAATCCTTTGATTATACTTCAAGCTCTTTACATACTAGAATGCTAAATTTGTTTAGCAAAGCCCTCAAGGATTACATAACATAACATCCTTTCCTATTTGGTATAAACCTAAATAGTCTTGCGTCTTGTAGATTTTAATGTAGATTAAATTGCAGTGTGGGCTTTATAATGCAGCTATTTCCTCTTGCCTTCCTGCATGCATTCTTTATTTACTTATTTAAAAAGCGCATGAGAATTTTAGTTCCTCTAGGCGGCCACGTCTTGACCTTCCTAATAATTTGTTTGGGGCATTCTTTTGTGTGCTCAGAGTAGTATTCTTAGTCATTCATTGAATAGCTATACTGGATATAGCAATTGGAGGGTACATTGTACTTGCTCAGAACATTACCACGAAGTAACTTTTATAGCAACCACCAAAGAGTATGTAAGTAGCAAAGTGGTAGGTAAGAAGTGTTTTTATGTGTAGGAAACTTCTTTTTTCCAGACAGTGCTTTACCACTAATTGTTAACAGATTGAATTGGACATCTCTGTGTGAGTACTTGCAATGCAGTCATCACAGTGGTATCTAAGTGCTTGCACACTACATTGCTGAATTAGTTGCAATGGTCATATGTGCTCACATAACCACAAGTGTTACCACCTTCTGTTTTTGAAGGTAATAGTTAGGAATTATACCATAAGTACATCTTTTCATACTTAAAACGCTGCCAGAGAAATGAGTGTCACTTTCCAAGTTCAGTGATGATCTAACTATAGTCTGGTTACATATAATATGTCATTACAGACGAATGGGGGTCATTTACTGTGTAACCATCAGTTACAAAAATGTGGGGCTGTATTCTGAAGCTTTTTTTTTTTTTTTTTTTTAAAGTACAGCTTATGTCAGCACTAGGATGCTGAGATTTCATTTGTGTGGCCACAGTAATTGCTCCATTTCATATGTCAGGCATAGTTGGATCTCTGAAGTGTACATATGCCACAATATTTCAACCCTCATATGAGACCTGACAGAATTTGTCTTTACAGTTTTCACTCAGCATCTTAATCTGTATTTTGCTTAAAATTTGACTGACTATTCAGTTCATTAACCATTGGTTCATATATAGTAAAGGGCCAGGAGTGTGTGTGTTGTTTACCATTCCCTACAGTTAAAGAGGGTTCTAGTCATGTCTAGTCTAGTCTAGTCTAGACATGAGGTTCAGCAAAGACTATACAGTATTTTATTTGGATTAATGATGGGAGTTTGTAAAAGCTCAGGCTGTGCCTGGAGTGTCAGGTTTAGAATGACAGGTAAAAAAATATGTATAAAGTGTTTACACGAATGTGTGGTTATGTTGCAAGGAAAGTGTGCCATTTTGGGGGCAGCTATATAGTGTGTTGTCGGTCTCCATGATAAATGGTCCCCATGCTGATCAAACAATAAGGTGACCACCCCATTCATTTACAGCCCTTCCTCATACATCAGGCAGAAGTTATTCATTGCAATTTTAAAGTTAATTAATTTTTAAGTTTAATTTATATTTAAAATTATAAACCAAGTGAGATTTCTAAATATTAAAAGCAACACAAAATCCTTAAGCAGACCCTGATATTCAGAGCACTCTCAAGGATAATGAATGAGAATGAGTCAGGTGAAGAGCATAGTAACAGTACTGCTAGGGTTTTGTTTCTGTGACCTAATTTCCCCCTCTTTCCCCACAGGGTTAAATTTTAACCAGTACTGTGTAATTGAAATGGAAGTTACTGATATTCAGCAGTGGATTGTATGTTTATTTAGCAATGTCTTAAAATACATTCTTAGATCTGTTTTCCACTTCTGCTGAAAGGAGGGAGTACATCATATGAACTGTAAACAGCCCTAGGAGCATAGAAACTGGGGGCTTGTCTACATCACAAAGTTGCAGCGCTGGTGAGGGGGTTACAGCGCTGCAACTTAGGAGGTGTACACATCTGCAGGGCATCACCAGCGCTGCAACTCCTTGTTTGCAGCGCTGGCCGTACTCCCATTTTGTCTCGGGTGTAGAGGATCCAGCGCTGGTAATCAACTGTAGACACTTACCAGCGCTTTTCTTGACCTCCGTGGAATAAGCAGGTATCCCAGCATACCTGAGGATACCTCTCTGGTAATCAAGCAGGTCTCCTTCCCCGCGGTTTGCTCCGGTGTTCTCCGAATCCCCCCCCAAGCGGGTCTCCTTCCCCGCGGTTTGCAGGGTGGTTCGGGGAATGCGAGAGCAAACCGCGGGGAAGCAGGTCTCCTTCCCCACGGTTTGCTCTCGCGTTCCCCGAACCCCCTCCCCGCAAGCAGGTCTCCTTCCCCGCGGTGTGCTCTCGCGTTCCCCGAACCCCCGTGCAAGCAGGTCTCCTTCCCCGCGGTTTGCTCTCGCGTTCCCCGAACCCCCCTTGAAGCCGCCCAACAGCGCTGCAGTGTGGCCACATCTAACACCACTTGCAGCGCTGGTTGCTGTAAGTGTGGCCACTCTGCAGCGCTGGCCCTATACAGCTGTACTAATACAGCTGTAACAACCAGCGCTGCAAAATTGTAGATGTAGACATACCCTGGATTTCACTTAAGCCTTTTGGCTGGATTTTTACGTGTTGCACATTAGCACTAAGGACTGGCTACACTGAAGTGAATGGTGGCTTTGCCACTGATTTTTTTCAGCAGGGCTCTCAGTTATGGGGACTCTTGCTCACAAAATCCATTATCAGATTCTAAGTGCATAGCCACCACTATATTAAAACTTCAGATACCTAGTAGACAGTTAAAGTTCTAGTATTATTCTGCTCTGGAACCCATCCTGTGTATAGAAGGGGAGGATGATTTATGCAGTGTTATAGTTTAGCTGGCAGAAGTTTAGCTGAGTCTGACCTCTCAGTATGGTTCCTTTGGAAGCAAGCTGTCCTGAGCGCTGGCACAGTTCCAATGTGAGTCCCATGACGTGACTAGAACATTGACATCTGCTTCTTAGCATTAACCCATTTAAAGAAAACTGGCTCTGTATTGCTTGGCCCAGTGATGTGGAAATCCACAAAGTAAATATCTATTCAGGAGTAAACTGTGTAAAAATTATTTTATATTGAAGATACATTTTTGTTGAAATGTTAGTGTGTCACAAGTATGTGTGTGTCAAAATAAAAGAGAAATAATGAGTAAGCCCTTAAATCTAGAGGATGACAGTTGTAATGACTCTGGGATTACAACTTTGAGTAAGAAGTCTGGAGAAGCTTCTAAATGCCATAGCATTTCATGGTATTGTTTCAAGTCTAAAGACTACCATTGTATAGGCAGCACAAGATCACAACATAATTCCAAAATTTTCATTTATCTTCTAAATAATCATTTTTTCGAAGCAGGGCATAATGGTGCACCATAAAAATGTGTACCTATAGCATTCTTATAAACCCAGATGTATGCATTTGAGTCATTTTGCACAAAATGGGTAGTTACATGGGCTATTGCCTGCATAAATGAGGGGTTTTGTGGTGCATCTACCACTGCATCCTGCTTGGAAAACATGATCCCAAGAGTTGATATGTGTCAGCCTTAGTGTAAATGAGAAAATTGCATCTGTCTTGACTTTCCTCTAAGTAATGCTAAGAGCCTTCAGAAAAAGAGAAATATATGTTCTTGAAACTTCACCAGGTGTTGGCAGGGAAGCAATAGGAAGTTCAGCACTAGGACCAAATACTTCCTGGTTATAAATCGGCAATTGCAGATATTCTATTTTAAGTATTAAACACTTTTCTACTAGACTGGTGGAAAGGCAGCTTTTATGGTTTCGACCATTCGGCTCCCACACCACTGTTGCATAGTGGCACAAATTATATCCCGTTTCAGCAAGATGATGGCCTCCAGCAGCCTGGTCTAGTAGTCACAGGGCATTAAGTGTGGGAATGAGTCAGGAGACTTGAGTTCTACTCCGAGTTCTGTCACTGATCCATTTTATGAAGTTGGACAAGTCATTTCCCTCTGTAGGCCAAGTTCAGAGGTGATATGCAAGGTGGTGCTAGTTATGGATCAGTAAGGGAGTCTAAATTGATTTTTCAACACTGCAGGGCTAGAAAAGGGTGTAAGTTTTAAACAAGAGGATAGCCTACTTTTAATTTGTACGTTTATAAACTGTTTTTTGTGTTGCTTTTCTTGCTATATTGCTCAGTTTTGGCACCTCTGCGTATAAATTACATGCACTTAGACTCAAATTCCCAGCAGGCTGAGTCTAACTCAAAGGGAACTGGAAGAAGGTAAAAGTTATGCCAGTTTAGTCATGTGGACTCTCATTTGAATTTGGCTCTTAGTTTCCCTATCATTTAAATAGGAATATTGCCGCTTACTTTTCTACTTCAAATTAATCATTTGTAAAGTCTCATATATTAGTAGTAGTAAAAACTTTAAAATGCAGTTTAGTCTTGGTAGCAAATGCCTCTTCCTCTGTGAAGTCTCAGAATGGCAGGGAGCAATATGAATGGAATTTACTTTTGAACTGGATGGAGAAATCCCATTGCCCATCACTTTTAGATCTGGGCTTTTGGACATGTTTCTGGCTCCGGGAGGATTATTTTTCCTCCCAAGAGCAAATACTGACAAAGCCCATATAATCTCTATCCTCTTGCTGCTACACAAACTGTAAAGCAACACAAAGATCCATAAGCAGAAAACAGCTTTGAAGAAATATGGTGGCACTTGTGTAATTGTGAAACAGACAGCATTTTGTAGCTGGGTGCAAGGTGAAATTTATTTCATCTTTACTTCAACTGACTTACATGTGTAATAGAAGGCAAAAATTAAATAGTTCTGTCCTCTATCTCCATACTCAGATGCAGTATGCAAAATAGGATCTGTTTGGTTTTTTTAAGTGGGATATCTTCTTTGAGTGATTGCACATGTCCATTCCACTTCAGATGTATGTGCGACCAGTGCAACAGCATCTGCACACACCTGAAGTGGAATGGATATGTGCTGCGCATCTTGAACAACAGTTGTGGAACAAGTTAGCAACTGATTTTTTTTTTTTCTTCCTACTGCAGAGCCATTGGAAACTGAGTGAGTTAGGACAAGTTAACCTCCAATTTGTAGGTGCTCAATAGCAAGTAGAGTTGGTTGGAAAACTTTCTAAGACAAATGTGACTTTCATTTTGAATGGTTTTGTGTTTTTATGTGTGTGTGTGTTTTGGTTTGTTTTTTTTTTGTTTAACCAGCTTTAGCAGACAAGTTAATGTGGACAGAGAATTGTTCATACTTGTTTTTAAAGTCAGTCAGTCAGTGGCTTGACCATAATACCCTGGTTAGCACCCCATTGCCATTCTATTCCATTTTTAGAGCTAGACTGCTGGCCTATTGTGCATTACATTGTGCCACTCTCTCAGCAGTTGCTGTGAGAGTGGCACAATGTAATGCACAATAGGCCAGCAGAGTCTAGCTGTCACTCTCACAGTTGCTGTGAGAGTGACAGGTGGCTTCTTCTGCATTAGACTCCATAGGAGATTCAATATACCTAACCTTTTCCCTACTGCTGCACAGTATTTTGGAAGTTGAAATGACTTTTATACTGGATTCCAAGCTGGGAAGAATGTTAGCCTTAATGTTGCTTTCACTTTTAAAGATATAAATAATGTAATGAAAAATTATTTGGGTAAAAGTTAAAGAGCAAGTTCTTTCTTTGAATATTTATAGTAGCTTCTGAGCAGATGGGATTGTTGACAAATTAAAGTTACATACTGCAGCTTGGTTGCATTATTCTTGGATTCAAATAAATTAACGTAGTTTTTCCTGATAATTCTTTTTTTTCTCAAACTAATTTTAAAAGAATGAAATAGAAACTGGTTAAGGGTTTTAGTTACATAACCTGCTATATTTGAGCGATAACCAGTAATCTGTGCTTTGAGACCATCACACGTTTCCCTCGGGGACTGTAGTGTGAGCATATGTGTATACACATAATTAATGGAAAAAAGAAAAGCACTGCTGGGATTAGAATCAGGATCTTTATCTTTCTAAAACAGTGTATCTCAAACTGGGGTTGCCACTTGTGTAGGGAAAGCCCCTGGTGGGCCGGACTGGTTTGTTTACCTGCCCCGTCCGCAGGTCCGGCCGATCGCGGCTCCCACTGGCCACGGTTCGCTGCTGCAGGCCAATGGGAGCTGCTTGAAGCAGCGCGGGCCAAGGGACGTACTGGCCGCTGCTTCCCGCAGCCCCCATTGGTCTGTAGTGGCGAACCGCGGCCAGTGGGAGCTGTGATCGGCTAGACCTGTGGACGGGGCAGGTAAACAAACTGGCCCTGCCCGCCAGGGACTTTCCCTACACAAGCGGCGACCCCAGTCTGAGAAACACTGTTCTAAAAGGATGTGCTCTGCCATTAAGATAAATGGATAACTTCAGAAGTATTAACTTTGGACTTCAGTTTATGGAGACCATTTTTTGGTAAACTAAATGCTGTTTTTTATCACCATTAAAGCCCGATGAGATGAATATTTACAGTATAAGTCTGATATAATAGACTTTATTTTTTTTTTTAAGAATAAAGTTCTCTGATAACTTCACAGTATCAGAGTGTCATTCACTTTAAAAAAAGGTTAGGCGTATTATACTGAAGCAGAAAAAAACTTCTGTGTGACTTTATGAAAAGACCCCAACTACTCAAATGAATTTTATTTTCAGCATAGTGTGCTTCATTTTCTCCATCCTCTTCTTGTAGGATTTGTTCTGCTTCATTCATTAATTTTCTTTTAAAACAGAATATGGAAATGTTTCTTCTGTTTTGCAAGGCAGTTGGTGGTACTGAATTGTTATGGGGATCTGTCAGAGATGTTAGATGAGTAAGTGTCTCTTGAAACTTGGTAGCCAGTTGTAGAGTATTGCAGATATCTTTTTTTAAAATCCGATAATATAAAGAGCTTTCTATCTATACAGCTTGTAGAGTCCTAACCTGCTGTGACAAGTTTAATACTCAAACATAACCAATGGATCTAACTTGTTGAGGAGCTCTTAGCAAAAATCTAATTTTGTTCATTTTATCATGAGGTTGGTCTGTCTTAACTTCTGGAAAAAAAAATTGTGCTATACTATTCTAGGTGAGGCCCTAGTCCTGACTAGCTCAAAGGATTTACTCTGTTAGACGTACCGTGGTGCAATGGCGCAATGGTAGAACTTACACAGAAGTTTAGCTTTATAAATATATATATATTTCACTTACACACTTGGAATTTTAAGTTTAAGTGTTCCACTCACATTAATGCTGTCTTGCTCCCATTTGATGTTTAAAAACAAAATAATTTCAGGTTCTTAAATATACATGTGCATGTGCATACTGCTCTGTGTGTGTGTGTGTGTGTGTGTGTGTATGTCTGTTATGCAAGATATTCAATGAAACTGTGTCAAGTCTAAGCTCTTGTACAGTGTTTGTTAGCAGATCCCTTAGGTTACGGCCTTGTGTAGTTTGGCCTGGAACCTTCCTTGTAGTTTTTTTTTTTGTTAAACTTTGTGTAGACCCTTCATATCTCCAGTGCCTCGGCACCGATCTCACACAACCAATTGGTTAAACAGAGCCACTGGTCACCCGCCTGCCAGCACTCGTCGGCGAGACACAAATCCCCGCAGTCGGGGAGATCCTCCTGATGACTGGCCGCTCCGGCTCCTGATCCGGCTCTAGGTCCTGGTACTGGTCAAACAGCGTGAGGCATAGATCACTGGTCTACCAACGCTGATCGCCGAAGATCCCAGATGGCCTGTGCGAGGGACTCATCTCGATCGAATAGGTCGACATTAAGGCACAGTGGTGATCCGGACAATCCTCGAAGAGGGCATGGCAGTGGTCAGAGTGGTCCTCCAGGCCGCTTCAGATGCAGCAGATGCCACGATTCGCACAATGATTTCAACCATTTTCATGCAGAGGGTATCCTGGCTGCTTCTCTCGGGTCTGTCAACTGAGGCTCAGCAGTCGATGCAGGACCTCCCCTTCGACGGCTAGGCCCTGTTCGCAGAGCGGATGGACAGTAAGCTGCATAGATTGAAAGACTCCCACACTGAAATCTCTAGGGCTGTATGTTGCTGGTTCAGCCTGTAAGTGGTTCAAACTGCAGCATCTCAGGGTCAAGGGAGCCAACCCCGGGAGGAGCCACCCCATAAGAAGAATAGGGGCTACAAATGCTGCCTGAGCCACCCACCTCCACCCTCTTCCCAATTAGGTGCAACCCGCAATAAGCAGAGGGGCAAGAGAGCGTTTTGAGGGTGCGCTTGAGGGCGACCTACCAGACTGTAGCCCGGATCCATCTTTCCCGCTGTTCTCCAACTGCCTTTCTTTTTTCCTCCCCGCATGGACCATGGTATCTTTGGATTGCTGGGTCCTCAATACTGCAGCACAGGGTTACACCCTCCAGTTTCTTTCTACCCCCGCTGCCATCCCCCTTCTCCGTCCGTCTTCAGGGACCCTCTCACGAGAGTCTTCTCACACAGGTGGTAGAAGAGTTTCTGCATCTGGGTGCAGTGGGAAAGGTTCCTCGTGAATACAGGAACAAGGGGTTCTATTCCCAGTACTTTTTAATCCCGAAGGCCAAGGGCAGTCTATGGCCCAACCTGGACCTGTGAGACCTCAACAAATACCTAAAGAAGCTGAAGTTCCACATGATCTCCCTAGCCTCCATCATCTCCTCCCTGGATCTGGGAGACTGGTAGGCTGCCCTTAACTTGAAGGACGCATATTTCCGTATAGCTATCTTTCAAGGTCACAGAAGCTTCCAGTGTTTCATGGTGGGACCTGACTACAGTCCTCCAGTTTGGCCTTGTGACAACACCGACAGTGTTCATTCAGTGCATGTCGGTAGTAGCCACTTACCTCAGCTGTCGAGGTATCCAGATCTACTGGTACTTTGACAACTGGCTTGTCAAAGGCCACTCAAGTTCAGTGGGATGTTGCGGTGCTGCAGGCCATGTGCTGATCCCTGGGCTTGCTGGTAAAAGACAAAAAGTTGTCATTAGTTCCAGTGCAGAGGATAAAGTTCATCGGAGTGGTGCTCAACTCTACCTGCGCCAGAGCATTCCTGCCACAGGAGAGGTTTCAGATGACAATGGACCTCATTGTGGGAGTTTCCACATTCCCCTTGACCATGGCCAGGGTTTGGCTGCACTGACTGGGCCACATGGCAGCGTAGACATACATCGTCTGTCATGCCAGGCTTAGGATGAGGCCCTTACAGCAGTGGCTGACGACGGTCTATTCCCAGTCCAGAGATCACCTGGAAAAGGTTGTTACTATCCCACCAATGATACTTACCTCGCTACAATGGTAGACCAATCCCATTCAACAGCTCTCATCACTCGATTGAGTTGATATCAGACACCTTGGACCTTGGCTGGGGAGTGCATCTTGGTGGCCTCCAGACCCAGGGCATGTGGTCCTCGGAGGAGATGATGTTGCACATAAAGATCAAGGAGCTCAGAGCAGTATGCTTGACCTGCGGAGTCTTTCTACCAAACCTGGCAGGGAAGGTGGTGAGTGTGTTGACGGACAATATGGCCTTGATGTTCTAATCAACAGGCAGGAGGGAGCACGCTTGTCAGCTCTCTGCCAAGAGGCACTCCAACTGTGGGATTTCTGCATTGGTCACATGATCCAACTGAAGGCCAGTCACCTCCCTGGCATCAGAAACAAGCTGTCGGATTGCCTCAGCAGATCCTTTTCCTCTCACCACGACTGGTCGCTCCATCCGAAGGTAGCCTGGACCCTCTTTCAGAGGTGGGGAACTCTCCAAGTGGACCTGTGCATCACCAGATAGAACAGGAAATGTCATTGCCTCTGTTCCCCACAAGGCCTGGGCAAAGACTTCCTCTCAGACATTTTCCTCCTGTCATGGTCGGGGCATCTGATGTACGCATTACTGCCGATCTCGCTCATCAGCAGAGCCCTGTCAAAGATCAAGAGAGACAAGGCTCAAATCATCATGGTCACCCCGGCGTGATTGCGCCAACATTGGTTTGGCATGTTGATGGACCTGGCAGTGGCCGCGCTCTGGCACATTCCTGACCGACCGGATCTGCTCTCGCAGGATCCCAGGCATACATCAACTGTATATGGTGTTCTGCAAGGATTAACTTCAACAGACCCCATCCAGCCTTTCTGCTGAAGGTAGTGTCTTCCTTCCATGTTAACCAGGACATCTTCCTCCCGGTGTTTTGTCCCAAGCCGCACACCACTGAGGAGGAAAGAAGGCTGCACACCACTGGGGAGGAAAGAAGGAAAGATGTCAGACATGCTTTGGCGTTTTACCTGGCGCAAACCAAGTCCTTCCGAAGATTGACCCAGCTCTTCGTTGCGACAGCAGACAGGATGAAGTGCCTTCTGGTGTCATTGCAGAGAATTTTCAACTGGATCACCTCCTGCATCTGGACCTCTTATGAGCTGGCACAGGTCCCACTGCTGCCAATTGTGAGGGCCCACTCGACCAGAGCTCAGGTGTTCTCAGCAGCCTTCCTGGCCCATGTTCCCATCCAGGACATTTGCAGAGCTGCGACGTGATCTTCAGTTCACACATTCACGGCTCACTACACCACCACTCAGCAAACCAGAGACAATGCTGGGTTTGGCAGAGCTTTGTAGCAAACTACACGTCGGTGAATTCCTACCCACCTCCCTTGGCACTGCTTGGGAGTCACCTAATATGAAATGGACATGAGCAAGCACTTGAAGAAGAAAAGAAATAGTACCTTTTCCGTAATTGGTATTCTTCTAGATGTGTTGCTCATGTACATTCCATGACCCGCTCTCCTTTCCCACTGTTGGAGTTTCCGGCAAGAAGGAACTGGGGGTGGGGGGGAGGAAGGCAGAGGAAGAAGCTGGCAGCGCCCCTTCTGTGCTCGCTCTCCAGGGGGCGCCAGAGCCGGTCCTCTATGGATACCACTGAGGGAAAATCTTCCAGCAACCATGCAAGTGGCGAGCACACACGCCTAATATGGAATGGACATGAGCAACACATCTCGAAGAACACCAGTTACGGAAAAGGTAACTGTCGTTTTCTGTTTGTGTTGGTCTATTGAATAGTTTAGAATCTTGATGCTTAGGCTGGTGAAACAGTGATTGCTCATTCTATTTCAACTAGTTACGCTTTGAAAAATGTAAATGATCATATTATTCAAGCAATAGAGGCAGGACATAAAACAGCTTTCTAAAGCCTTCAGTGTACAATTTGTTTTTCCCTCTGGAATGCTACGAGCTAAATTCCTAATTGATATTCATTTAAGGATAGCATTTTAAGATGCATTGCAATTGCTTTGGACAAAAGCAGTACAGTAAATAATCCTGTGTTTTGTTTGAAAGCTTTGTCTGAAAGCTAACAAATGTAAATTACCTGCCAGATTTATGAAGCAGAGCTAGGGGAGAAAAAGAGGGCATAGGATAATCAAAACACTCGGAGTGTGTGCGTGTGTGCGTGTGTCTCAAACATGGCAAGAGTATTGCTATTTTGTTTTAACCCTATGGATAGGAAATCCTGCAACTATTTATTTAGGACCTAATTCTGCAACATTTATGTATGCTAAGGAGCACTTAACGTTTATTCTTTTTATAAGTTTTATGGTCGTTCTTTATGAAAATCAATAAAAAAGTGATCACAACAAGGTCACTGAAGTGAGTAGTCCCAATTCTGTTTTGAAGAGCCCAATGTTGAAGCATGGTTCTTTCCTTGAAAAATTATTGCAAAAATGTTCTCTTGATCTTTCAGTGCCTTATTGTATCAAATTTGATAAGTCTGAGTAGGGAGATGGCTTCTACTCCTCTCTCCCAGACTGAAAGTGCTGCAGATTTAACCTGAAAAGCTGGAAGATAATGTATTATTTCTGAATGATGGGTCATTACCAGTAGTAGTAATTCTTCAGGGACATTTCAGCCTTCTGTTACATTTGTGTAACCCTATTCTGTTGGGAGTTGCACAGGTGGAGCTGAAGGCATAATTTAATCTTGTAGTTAGAGCTTAGTTAACAAGTCTGATAAGAAGTCAGACTAGAATACAGGTTAATTCTATAAACAGAGTAACAAGTAGTATAAATTTGGTATGTTTCTTACTCCACAGAGGCAACTTAATACCTCTTTTTGGTAAGAGGGTATCATTTGGACATAGCTATTTTTCTGAGTAAAAGTATAGTTTTAGTATTTGTTCTGAAAACAAAATATGTAGCTTTTTACAGGCTGCAAAATGAGGGGCCTAAGCTAATTGATTGTGAGGCCTGGTCTATACTACAGAGCTAGATCCAGGTAAAGCAGCTTATGTTGACGTAACTCTGTCAGTGTCTATACTACAATGGTGCTCCCACTGATGTAAGTTGCCCACTACATTGTCTTAATAACTCCACTTCCACGAGAAGTGTAGCGCTTAGGTCGATGTAATTAGGGCGATGCAGTGCCTTGTAGACACCCAGTTACTTACATCACCTGTTGGCAGTCAGCCACCTTCTCCCCTGGTGCTGATAGTCGGAGTCAGACTGTCGGGTGCCAGGACTATAGCTTGAGCCCTTCCTCATCACCAGCACTGACAGCCCAAGCTGTCAGCTGGGTGCTGGGCTTACAGCAGGAGTCCCACAGCCCGGGGCTGACAGCCTCAGGGCTTACAGCTGGAACTCCCCCCGCCCCAGGTTCTGACAGCCCCAGCTATAAGCCCAGCACTGGACTCAATTTCACAACAAGGAGCCTACCAGCAGTGAAATTGACATTCTTGTCAGTTTCACAGCTGCTGTTATTTCACATTTGATCTCCAGCTCCACTGAGGGGGGCGGAAGAACTCCAGCTGTGAGCCCTGCCTGAGAGCCAGAGTGGAGATCAAATGTGAAATAATAGCACCCATGAAACTGAAAAGAATCAGTTTCACTGTTGATAGGCTTCCTGCTCTGAAACTGAGCCCTGCACCTGGCTCACAACTTGGCAATCAGCCCAGGGGTGGGTAGGGTGCCAGCTGTGAGTCCTCATGCATGGCTGACAGCTTGGGCTGTCGGCCTTGGAAGTGTAGGGCGTTGTCCTCTAGCTGTCAGTGTCCCACAATGCCTCACACAGTTAAGTCAGTGGAAGCGCTCCTAGTGGGAACGCACACCACCGACAGAGTGGGTAGTATGGACCTGAAGCACTGCAGTAATTACTTACTGCAGTGTCTGTAAGTCAACCTAACTTAGATTGACTGACTTAATTTTGTAGTATAGACAAGTCCTCAGTTTGTAACTAACCTGAGGCTAGAAT
This sequence comes from Gopherus flavomarginatus, assembly GCF_025201925.1. Classification (NCBI taxonomy): domain Eukaryota; kingdom Metazoa; phylum Chordata; order Testudines; family Testudinidae; genus Gopherus; species Gopherus flavomarginatus. The sequence goes on from NC_066618.1 coordinate 258,954,195, forward strand.
CATACACCAGCACTTTGCCTCTACTTTCATGATGGAGCTACACAAATCCAGGAAGGTTGCTGTGGAACGTATGTTGGATGTGAGGGTTTTTTTAATACCAGTCACATTCCTCAAACTCAAGATCTTATATTATAAAAGATTTTAAAACAAAACAAAGAATAATTGTTTTAAGTGTGAGAGACAGTGCATTTTTTTCTTACCATTCTGGTAATGCAAGTACCAGATAATGCTTGCTTCTCTTCAGTGTAAGAATTGCCTAAAAGACAAAAATGTGCAGTGATAGAGAAGGCAATATATTGATTTAGTCATATAATTTCTGTCTAACTGAATATTCTGTGTAATTTATTGGTTACACAGAACGTTCAGCCACACGGAAGTTAGACAGGATAGGTAGCTTTGATATTCAGCCGTATTTCTAACCACTATTTTGCAATGATCTGTAGAGCAGAGAAGGATTGAAAATGATAGGCAAAAAATGAAAGCTGACAGACCTCTTTCTTGTTGCTACTTAATAGTTACCTGTTTTGTGTTGTATTGTAAGCAGGGCCTGTGCAATGATCCAGACAAAGCCTAACAGAGATTTTCTTGCTCACAGAAAGTTGCCTAAAATAACTTACTGAGGATAAAAAGGCTGCCCAGGTCAATAATGCTGTGAAATCCTCAATGTGTAACAGCTCCAGGAGGGTTGTAGACATCTAGGCTTTAAAAAGATTTAGTCCCTCGATCAGTTAGCATTGATTGGCTGTGCTGAAACACCTTGTGTGAAGAATTTTCAGATAACTTGGATCTGGATATAATAAGATTCCAGGATAGTCATTCTGAAGCCTATTATGTGCAAGTGTGAAGTGATGGAACAGCCCCAAAAGTGTGGTTGAGGGCTCTTTTTGTTCAGAATATCACTGCGTTGAATCATCACTGGATTTCGTGGGCTGTTACTGTCCAATTTTTAAGTTCTTAGCTATTTTGACTTACAAAATTACACCTGTGTGATGTACAGTTGCAGTAAGGCAAGTGTCTCTCCTCTCTGACTATTGTTATATTAGAAGTAACTCAGCCCATCACCATCATTCCTCTGTAGCTAATTTTCATGCAACAATGTCATTAGTTGTGTGAGGAAGACTGCACAGATTGTAGATTACTTGGCCCATCTGCCGTACCCATGTGCTCACCTGCACAAATCAACACAGATTTCCTTGCACAACCCGACCATACATGCATCAACACAGCCACCCTTACAACTACACAACCAGCATACACAGTGACCAAACACACACAGCCCCTTACCACAGCACACACACCGTCATTTGCCATCCGCACAAATTGACACAACTATCTCAGTACACCCCTTCCTAACCACAAATGAACACACTCCAGCAACACAGTTAGCACACACAATAACACCAGACCTCACTCTGAAGCCTATACTGTCTGTTGAGCTAGCATGAAGTGATGGAAACAGCCACAAGCATGATTGAGAGATCTCTGTTTAGAATTTCACTGGGTTCAATCATCACTGCTATTTGTGGTCTGTTACCATTCAGTTTTTAAGTTCTCTGCCATTTTGACTTTATGAATTACACTTGTGCAACAGCATGGGCTTTTGGCTGTGTTTGTGTGTGTGTGTGTGTGTGTGTGTGTATTCGCGCTCTCTCACACAACACTAAAACAAAACAAAAAAACAAGGAGAGGATAGGCTCTTTCAGTCTGAATGAAACTAAGTTTGAGAGGTCTGCAGCGGCCCTAGATAAGCTAATAGCTATTTATCCCTCCTCATCTTTCCTGGAAAGATATCATAACAGAAGAATGGGAATTTCCTGACATACTTAAAGCTCAGTATTGGGCTGTTTCCCCAGTTACCACTGTGGATTGCTGTGCCCCACTTAGTGGCCTGTTGTCCCCAGCTATCACTTTGGGACTCTTCCTGGGTTGTGGTAATATTAATATTGGGTTTAAGGAAAATGGAAATTCACTCCTGGAAAATTCTGCTGATCAGGATTCTGAATAGAGAGCACAAGCTGGAATGCATAGTGATGGGATTCCTGGAGTATCATGAACTCATGGTAAAGACATGCATATGGTGCCAGCAAAGTCAAATATAGGCCTAGGATTCATCTTCAGTTCAAGGGCTGGTTACACTTCGATTGGACCTTTCAGTGTCTCTACTTAACAAAGAAAGTCTGCTATTGCGAAAACCAGTCTTCCATCCAGCACTAGACAGGTTCAAAACAAGATACTTGGATGAAGTGATTATCACTCTAACGGAGTCAAGAAAGAAGTCAACAAATAGAACTAATTCTGCTGACTGAAGCAAAGTCCATGGTTCACCTAACACATTAAACAGATGAAGCACAGCCTTGAATTCCTCCAAGAAGGCTCTAATGTAAGTTTATGAGATTGTACAAAACTTGCTTTTCTTGAACATGCCAAGAACATTATACTATGGTGACTTGACCTTTTTGCTTGGACAAATCTCAACATTGAATGCTTCCATAGGGCAACTATCCTGATTCCATCCCCACAAGGTTATAGAGCTCCACCTTGGAACCTCCCCCATCCTTTCCTGCAGCATTCAAGCACATTCTGAGGGCGGGACTATGAAGGGGACACAGCAGCAGTTGCTTCCTCAGTTCCTTCAAACTGCTGACCACAAATGGATATGAGCTGCCTTTGGATTCAAGAGCCTCATCAAGTTAGATAAGTGCCTTAGGCCTAGTCTACACGGGGGGGTGGGAATCGATCTAAGACACTCAGCTTCAGCTACGAGAATGGCGTAGCTGAAGTCGACGTATCTTAGATCAAATTAAAATTACGTACTTTGCATCCTTGCAGCACCCGCGGCTCCCCCGTCGATGTTACTTCTGCCTCTCACTGAGCTGGAGTTCAGCAGTCGACAGGAGAGTGATTGGGGATCCAGTTATCACGTCTACACTACATACGATAAATCAATCCCCAATAGATCGATTGCTACCCACCGATCTGGCAGGTAGTGTAGACGTACCCTTACTCTTTTAATAGTTGTTAATAGAGTTAGTGCTGAGTTTTACAATTAGTAAGTAAGCGATGGCGGATCTGAAGATCAAGAAACATTGTTTTAAAAGACAATGTCATGTCACATAGTTTTCCCAGCATCAGATGCTGTGATGGACCATGTTTGCTGGTGGTATTATCCAGTGGTTAGGGCATTAGGGCTGCACTTTCCCCTCGTCTGTCTCTCTTGCACACTGTCCTGCCCCATGGCGGTCTGCTTTTTCGGAGTGTTGACTTGACCCTCCAGTCAGGTCACCAATTAGCTTTATCCCTTTCTGGGGTAACAGAATCTCAAGGAAGATATTGGCTCTTCTGCCCTCACATTGGGACTGTGGGGGGAGGAGGTACGAACTTTCATCCATCTATTGACATCTGCGGGTCTCCAGTCCCAGTTGTGGAGTTTAAAAATTCTTTACCCTCACCTTGCTTCCCCACAAGTGCAAGGGGTCTGGAAATGGGGTGGGGGAGGTTGAGTTCTTTTGTAATGAGCAGTTTGTAGGGGAGCCCAGGGCCCTCTCACTCCACCAGGCAGCAACTGTCCAGAGGCAACACTGTCCAGGACCCAGGCACGCTTAAGGCTGCCTCCTTGGGCTACTTCCTATGACTCTCTCCCCTGCTAAAGTCTCCCAGTGCGACACAAAGTAGTAAAGAAAATGAGAGTAATTGAACCTTCAGCCCCTCTGGGCTCAGCAGGCAAGCTCTTCCTCCCTGGGGTAAGGCTTCTGCAGCATCCTTCTCCAGGAGCTCTCAGGCTAGGTTTCTCTCCCTGTCCTATCAGCCCCTTTCTGAGGTGTCTGGCTCCATTTTAAGCTCCACCTCCAGCTGGAAAATGCTCTGCAGGTGGGGATGGATGGTGTCACGTGGACCCAGAGTTGCTCTTTAATCCCTGCAGTTCCAGTGTGAGGTTTATACACCCCACAACAGATGCCCATGCTTAGCACTAAAATTCTTAGGAGAGAAGCACTCCCTTCTTGTTGCACCATCTGCTAGACTCCAGAACTACTTCTGCAAATAGTCTCATCACTTAAAACCTTCAGATGCAAGGTTTCTGAGGCTTCTGAAAAGAGAGAGATAAAGGCTTGAATTGGCTCTGGGACATTCTGGTTCCTGAGCCTTCTGCTTCCAAACTATTGGCCTTGCCACTGAACTCTGGATTCAAAAAGACTGAGTATTCAGTAGCAAAACCCTTGGGCCCAGTTCCCGGAAGGTACCAATGATAAATGAAACAAGCTTGGACAACAGGTCAGTCTATGCCTGAGGCCTCTGCAGAACTGGAACTTTCAGTCCCAAGAAAAAAAGAAGGCAGAGACTAAACATCTTTTGGTGGTTGGGATTGTTTCCCATTCTGGTGACTCATCAGATCCTTTGAATTGTGAACATGCAGATCAGATATCTTAAAATAAATAAATAAATTCCCTCCCCCAAAACTATCAGAGGATCATCCACTCTAGGAGGTTCGTGAGAAATTGGCAGATCTGAGTACAGTATTCTTTTGCCACAGATATCATATAATGTGGTTGCGCAGGTACATATGGAACCGCATCCCTCAAATCCTCTGTTCTTCACCAAGACCAGAAAAAAGTGATTGGATAAGGATCTGTCACAATATTCTCTTCCTTGCAAAAGAAACGTGAAGCTGATTCCTCACCATCAGTCCTCGGTCACATTATCTCCACCTCTCAGGACCCCTAGGAGAACTGCATCCCCTTATTGCTGTTGTGGATCCCTGCCTCAGTAGTATCCCCAGTTATTTCCTTGTCAGATCCCAGCTCAGAGCTGCATTCAGAGGAGGAACCTGATCCACCCATTTATCCAGAGCCTCAACTTCCTCAGGGCTTTTCTTTTGAGATGGGCTATCCTAAATACATGTATCCTCCTAACTGACATTGTCTAGGAAAATTGGCAGGAGCGGCCAAACTGGACAGCTCCAGAGTTTCCATATCAACCTCTTTCAAAAGCTACAACCTCTGCTCTGCATGAGGCAAGGTTGTTTCTATAGATTTGCGGCACTCAGATTCCTATGCCAACAGACCTAACACCAAAGGATGAGTCCCTTGTGCTGATACTAGACATCTTGCATCAGGACCAGGAATCCATGGGGGGGCTCCTCTCCCAATTAAAACGTGGTTGCCATCCTGAGGATTGCGTCCAGTTACACTTACTCAGCAGAATAGTTTCTTCTTTAAAACTACTTTCTGTTTCACTGGAGAAAACTTCTCATTCTGTCTCTGGCACCGTTGGAAATACCTTAATATTTCTTGGCCAGTTCTGGAGAGTCTCTGGAAGCCAGAAAAATCTGAGGGAATAATCCATCTTCCTGTCACCCAGTGGCTAAAACGGTGGATAAGCTTTATCGGCTTCCATGTGAGGAGTCTTCTTGTGTCCACATACTTCCTCCCTCTAATTTTCTAATAGTGGTTGTAACAATGCATCAACCAAGAATGGAATATTTATGTTCTACTCCCAGTGGCAAGGGTAAGAGGGGGGATTCGATTTTTTGAGAGGAAAATTAATTTCTTCATCTTCTTTAAATGTGAGGCTAGCTAATTACCTAGCCTTCATGGCAGTTCCACCTCTGGGACAAGATTTCACTTTCTACCAAGAATCTTCCTGATCAACACAGCAGACTGATTAATGCCCTTATTAAGGAGGCTGTTACATGATGGCTTTCCAGCCCAAAGGGCAAGACATTGTGTATAAAACATTCAGTTAGCAAATAGCTGGAGGATGAAGGGGTGATCACTAGCAGCCAGCATGGATTTACCAAGAAGAAATCATGCCAAACCAGCTTGATTTCCTTCTTTGACAAGGCAACTGGTTTGGTGGGTAGGGGGAATGCAGTGGACATAATATACCTGGACTTTAGTGAGGCTTTTGACACATCCCACATGATATTCTCATAAGTAAGCTGGAGAAATGCGGGCTCAGTAGAACTACCATAACTGGTTAAACAACTGCAATCAAAGAGTATTTGTTAATAGAATAATGTCAGATTGGAGGAAGGTCTCAAGTGGAGTTCCACAGGGATCTGTTCTTGGTCAGGTGTTGTTTAACATCTTTATTAATGACCTGGATGTAGGAATAGAGAGTGTACTGATTGAATTTGGAGATGACACAAAGCTGGGGTGTAGAGGATAGAACTAAAATTCAGAGGTATCTTGATAAATTGGAAAACTGGGCTTTAGACAACAAAATGAAATACAACAAAGACAAATGTAAGGTGCTGCACTTAGAGAAGAAAACCAAATGCATAAATACAGAATAGGAGAAAACTGGCTTGGTGGCAGTACTGCTGAGAAGGGTCTGGGAGCTGTGGTGGATCACAACCTCAACGTGAGTCAGCAATGTGATGCTGTTGCAAAAAAAGGCAAATGCAGTTTTGGATTGCATTAACAGAGGCATAGCATGCAAGTCATGATAGTACCTCTTTACTCAGCGCTGGTTAGGCCTTAGCTAGAGTACTGTGTCCAATTTTGGTCACCTCTGTATAAAAAGAATGTAGAGAATCTGGAAAGGATCCAGAGGTGAGCGACGAAGACAATCAAAGGGACGGAAAGCAAACCATATGAGCAAAGGCTGGGAGGAACTGGGTATGTTTAGTTTGGAAAAGAGGAGATTAAGGGGGAGACATGATAGTGGTCTTTGGATACTTGAAAGGCTGCCGTAAAAAAAAAATGGAGAAAAGTTGTTCTCTTCTGCCACAAAGGGCAGGACAAGATGCACTGAGTTCAGACTACAGCATAGCAGTTGGAGATTAAATGTCAGGAAAAACTTTCTAATGTAAGAACAGAAGGACAATAGAACAAACTGCCTCAGAAAGTTGTGGAAGCTCCTTCACTGGAGATTTTCAAAAAGAGGCTCGATAGTCACCTGTCTTGGATGGTTTAGACCAATAGCTCTCAACCTTTTTAAGCTACTGTACCCCTTTCAAGAGTCTGATTTGTCTTGTGTACCCACAAGTTACACCTAACCTAAAAACTACTTGCCTACAAAATCAGACATAAAAATACAAAAAGTGTCACAGCACACTATGAATGAAAAAATGCTTACTTTCTCATTTTTACCATATAATTATAAAATAAATCAATTGGAATATAAATATACACTGAAATGTAAATACAATAGTATATAGAGCAGTATAAATGAGTGATTGTATGAAATTTTGGTTTGTACTGACTTTGCTAGTGCTTTTTATGTAAGTAAAAGTGAAATCTTGTAAAACTAGGCAAATATCTATGAGTTGATGTACCCCCTAGAAGACCTCTATGTACCCTCGGAAATGCACGTACCCCTGGTTGAGAACCACTGGTTTAGACTGGAAGACTCTTGCAGACCCTTCTTACCTTGTGGTTCTATGATTCTAGCCCTGATTACAGGACAAGCTACACTTGGGTTCAATCAGGTGATCCCGGTGTAAAAAGAGCAGGGAACTGCAGCTAGTTCTGTAGACACTGAAAGGAGCAAGAAGCTCCTGCAGCTTCCAGAGTTAACAGGGTTGGCGGGGGGGAGGCTGAAGAAGCAGGAGAGAGTTCTCCAAGTGCAGAGGCCTGGGAGAGACCCTGTCCAAGCAAGGGAGAGACTGTCAAGGCTAGCTGGGATGAAGACTCTGAGTTTGTGTTTTGTGAAGTTTTGGGTTAATCAAGAGAGAGAGACTGAACTACTTGGGCCTAGAGGGCCAGAGTATGTATCAGAGGACTAATTAAATGCGACCCATTGTGGAAATTGTTTGAACCACCTTTGAACCGTGAATTCTTAGAGGGCCCTGAAAAGGGGTGCTGCAGAGTTACCTCTGACTTGAAATATTATAGAGGGCAGAATGTTGCTAAGTGCATGCTGAGAGCACCTTAAATGTATCTGATCCATCTTGAAGATAGATAGCTGCAGAGATAAGCCTCAGAAGACAAGCATGGCTATGCTCCTCCTCTCTTCCCCCTGAAACAAGGTCAAGGACTGAAGACCTTCTATTTTGAAGGGGATGGACTTCTTCTTTCTAAAATGGATGAAGTCTTAGAGAAAATGAGACACAAGCAACAGCTAGATCTTTGGGTCAATTGCAGCCTTTTAAGAGGAGAATTCTTACACCAGCCCTTTAGGTATCAATGGCAATATTATCCACCTTATTCTTTAGCTTCGGATTTCAACAAAGGCAGACAACACTACTGGCAGCAACGTCAATGTCCACATCAATCCACTGCTTTTCAGAAACAATGTCCCTTTACATCCAAGATAAATCACAAGAATTCATTTTCTATTACTTCTTTACCAGCAGTTAGGCCTCAGGTTTGTTGTGACATTTGAGAGTAACAAACCAACTTTGAATTCTGTTTAACTATTCAAGATCATTTTTACTATGTTTACATAGAGTGGCAAAAGATCACCACATACAGACTGGTTTGTGCACTATAAAAGATGGGTATACCATTGAGTTTGAAACCCTTCCTCCAAATTGACCTCCCCCTTCTGCCCTATTCAGGGTCTCCTCTCACGTGTTTGTGTTCAGAATGGAAATAAATTATCTGCTTAAGGAGAGAGCAGAAGAAGAGGAGGTTTAAGAAAAACTCAGAAATTGGGGTTTCTGCTCCTGCTGTTTCCTAATTCAAAAGAAAGATGGAGGTATTTGTCCAGCCCTACGTCTGGGGAAGCTGTATATCTGCAAGTTTACCCTAGGATCCATTAACCCTCCCTTTCCTATCTAGATTGGCTTGCTCATCTCGGTCTGAAGGAAACTTACTTTCATATTTTGACAAGATCATCACACAGGAAGTATCTTTGTGTAACCATAGGGTACGACCATTTCTGATACATGGTCCTCCCCTTTGGCCTCATTGCTGTGCATCAAATCTTTACAGAATGTCTATCCACAGTGGCAGCTTTTCTTAAAAGACAAGGAACTTTTGTGTTTGTGTATTTAGACGGTTATTCGAGTAATAAGGTCCACAGAGTCCAGTCTACCCTGGAGAAAAATGGATCATCAGGAGTACAACTATCCAGTTGTATCCAAAGATTCAATTTTATTTAATTAGGGGAAATTATCCCATGCTCTGCAGTAGGATAAATTGTTTTTCTTTACAGGTTGTGTTAGCTAACTTTAATGTAGGAAAACAAAGTGTAATTTAATCTGGTTGTGAACGTTTTCTTCAGTGTGGGGAACTTCAGGGAATGGACTTCCCTGTTGTTGGCGCGTGCCAGTCCTGATTCTGCCACAAACTGCAAGCAGATTTAAGTACCCATTGTAATGGATCTGTGGATCTTACTACTTAAAGGAGACTTTCAGGTGAGCAAATTTTCCTATTGTGCTGCAAATTAAGAATTAGAGATGCAAACTTTCAAAGCCGAATCTGGCATATCCTTTGACAATACACAGTTTTTACAATGACCTCTGAGATTTAATCATTATTTAATTCAGCTACTCTGGTTTTATTTATTTTTTCCTCACTTGCGTTAAGGGATGTAAATAGGATTTTTGTAGCGGATATGTGGGTTTTTCTGTTATTTCTCTGTTTACAAAAATATTTTTTAATTTAGATTGTTTAACGTTAGTGTAGTCTGGAAAATTGATTCGTGGTTCTTAGCATGGGGTTATTTTCTTGAAAACCATGAACTGAAAAAGAATCAATACCGGGCTTTGAAAATGGTAGATTTTTGCAGTGCCCCAGTACGATTGATTACAGCTGCTTTTGTATGGCTTTAAAAAGAACAATCTGTATTAAAAACATCATTCTTTGGTATGAGCTTCAGCAGTTCCAAATAGGTTTCCATGGGGGCTGCCCTGTAATTTGACCACTCCAAAGGATTGCAGTAATCACCAGTGGACCAGGGCGGTGAGGCAGAGGAAAGGCTATTAGGTGAGGAGTTATTGGCATGCATGCCAAAGAGTTACCCTGGCAGCTTTAATCATTCAGCCACATTCTCTAGAGCAGTAAGGAAATATAAGTGTTCTTCTGAATGATATAAAATGGGTCAGCAAAGCCAGAGGAGGGTGGAAAAACTGATGTACGTTACATTCAAAACCACTAACTGAAAGCAGATATGTGCATTCGAGTTTTTATTTTATTTATATTGCCTGCCCCTCTCACCAGTCTCCAGTGGGCACCTTGGTGCTATAAAGAGATGTTAGCATCTGCATTAAGTATTTTAAAAGGTATTAAATTAGTGTCTGTGTCACATCTGCACCTTCAATTTATCCTGTGTGCACAAGGGCTGATCTGCATTTTAAAATCTGATTAGCATTTTTGATCTGTGACAACAATTTGCATGGTGTGTTTCATTCTATTTTTGGGTGAAACTCATCAGTGCTTTTTGGAAAATGTGCAGAAAATTGCTATGCTAAGTAAGGCAAATCAATCTGATGCATATTATTGTCTGAGTAGCTGGCTGCTAATGCCATTCAGAGTGCAACTTGTCCTTTAAAATTTCAAACTGGAGTAACATTTTGGAAACTGAATTATATTTAGTCTCTGTAAAGTAGCTTCCCTGTTCTAGCTTCTTCAAAGATGACTGCTCATACTCCAGCCATGTCAAAGGCGGAGTTGAAGAATAAACTTTTCTCAACACTGATTGATGATGGCTTTGCTTGAAAGTACTGCAAGGGCTCTGAGCATTTTAATTCCAGGATTGTCAGGGAAACTTAGTGTTAAAGTTATGCTTTAACATGGAATGCTACAATCGTTGTGTTGTATGCTTGGCTGAAAAGCAACCTTGGTGTTTCCAAGGTAAAGGAGACAGCAGCTATAGTACTCAATTCTGGGTTCTATTTGTGATTTACAAAAAATCTATCAGTGCAGAATACTTCTAGATATTAAGAAATGCATTAACACATATTTTACATCAACAGCTCAACAACGTGATCTGTTTCAGTTAATATATTGCATTGCTGTTTCCCTCTAGCACACACAGGTTACTTTTATTTTGCTTAGGAAGGCTAATTGATCTTAACCTATGGGTTTATATACCTAGTTATGGGTTTATACACACCCCACACCCAAGCAAACCAATTTATTTCTGCCGCCTTAGCTGTATGCAGGCTTTTCAAGATCTCCCACTGCAGAATGTTGAAAAACATAATTGTTTACAATAATAATAATAAATTTTTTAAAAATATTCTGAATCCTATAATCCAATCAGTTTTTATTTGCCTAGTTGTGTAGCTAGTCTTTGGGACTTTTTCCTAGAGGTTCCCCAGCTGGGAGATGTGCCTCTTTCCCTGAGGTGCAGCAACATTTTGTGGTGGGTAATAATGGCAGACAAGCACAGAAAAAATGGGAAGGCAAAGGTTTGCTCTTGTTTCAAATTCACGTAATTGAATGTGTCTATGAAACATCTTCTGCAACACACAGCCAAGTTCATATACAGGGTTTCAGACCAGCCAGTCAGTGATTGTCAGCTAGGCAAACACCAAATTGGGCATAGAGACCAGAAAGACAAATTTGATCAGCTATTGAATATCCTATCTTCAGCAACTGACAGAAGAGAACAAACACGAGAACAGCCATCAACCCGTGTATAATCTGTTACAGAGAATTAAGTCCTCTCTATTCCTGAATGAGAGCATCCCTTGGGGGTTTAAGATGCTTTATCTTTAGGTGCATTGGTTTCACGTCTTCAGCTGATTTACCTTAAATTTCCTGAGTATTCCCATGGAGACATGGCCTTAGAGAAGGACACTGTCTGTTCTTGAAGTCATGGTGATGACAAATCCCATTGCTAGGATCTGTGCAAGAGAACAGAAAAACTTGTCCATTCTTACCTGATTGCTTCCTTCCTTTTAATAAGAAGGCCCTAGTATCTTTTCTATCCTGGGCAAATTGGCTTTAAAACAAGAGATCAGATTTCTCAACAGAAGGAGAGCCTGTTTGCCTTCTCTTCAGCAACTTAGGCTGTGTCTACACTTGCAGAGTTTTTGCGCTGTCAGTTTCAATGGTGATTGTGAACCAGTGAAAGACAGGCGCTGGTTTGTGTACTCACTTACTTCCACAGATGTCAGAGAGTGTCACATTTGCAGCACATCCGCTTCTACACAGCTTCACTTCTAGCTGTTTTGGTTTCTTGCTGCAGTGGAATACAGTAGCTTTAACAATGGAAGTTACCTCATTCTGGGCAGATTGTCAGTGGTTGGAGGGGATGCCCCTTTCTGTCTTCGATGCAGATCTAGTTCTAATCCCCAAAACTGCAAACAGGTCAAAAACCCACTTTCAGGATCTGTGAACTTTCATATTAGAAGAACAATTTTCATATAATCATGGATAAATATTGTCTCTTTAAGTCCTGTCATTATATAAGGTACTATACAGTACTTATACATTAGGGAGAGATTTTCAAAGGCACAAAGGACCCTACTGCCCTTTGTGCCTTTGAAAAATTTCCCCTTAAGTGCCCAAGGTGCTTTTGTTGCTGTGTTTTTAATTTGAGCCATCAGACTGAAAACACTTCTGTGACAATAATGTTTTTGTTCTGTATTAATTCTGCCTTTAGCAATTATACTTCTAGTTGCTAAAAACAATCTGGCAACTGGTTCTATTGTTTTTTCTATGTATATCTTCAAAACAAAATGGAAGTACCGGTTTACATACTGTTTTGTGATCATTCAGACTGGATTGAGAGATTTGGTCCAACTTTTATATTTCCTATCTGACTCCTATGTCTTTGTCTTTTCCTTTTACCACCTGGAGTGCAACTGGCTTTCAGTAATTCTCTTTATTTTGGGCTCCATGGTTTTTTCAGCAGCCAGAGACAGTCATACTGTTTCTTTATCTACAGTGAGAGATTCAAGGCTTGAAGCTGTAGTTTTTATGCAGCATCAGGAAGTTCTACATTAGAGACAATGAGCATGAATAATCTTTCTGGCATATTTTCTAGACAATACAGTAACTCTGGACGAGAGAGCCAAACAAGCCGTTTGTCCAAAATACTACTTTCAGCACCAAGGCCGTGTATTCATTGCCACAGGAAAATACCAGAGTTACAGTTTTAGGGCTGATGGACATACAAACGCTGAGTACAGGGAAACCCCGCTATAATGCACCCCGCAATAATGCGAATTTGGCTATAATGCAATTGTAAGGTGGCTCTGGCAGCCCCAGGCCAAAAAAAAAAAAAAAAAAAGTGGCCGGATCACTGCCGAAGTGCAAAAAAAAAAAAAAAAAACTAAATAAAGCGGCCGGAGTGCTGCGGAAGTGCAAAAGAGAAAAAAAAAAGAAAAAAACCCGCCAGAGCACCGCTGAAGCGCAAAAAAGAAAAAAAAGAGGCTGGAGCGCCCCTGAAGAAAAAAAAAAAAATGGAATGTGCCTTCCCCATTGCCTCTTCCCACCTACCCCCGCTTAGCCTTTTGGTGAGAAGAGCCATTCTCCTCCCCAGCTGCTCCTCGCTCTTCCTCTGCCCCTTGCACGTCTCCCCTAATCTCCCGAAGTGTTTCCCTCTCTGACTGCATGACTGAGCCCCCGCTGCTGGAGCTGCACCCTTTCAGTTACTGTTATGGGCAGTTTGCAAATGAAAGTAGTTTTCTGCCCAAGAGAAATCAACCGGCTTGAAACTGACCAGCTTGAAATGGTAAACCCCACTATACCGCGACCCCACATTTAGCGCAATCCAATTTTTGGATCCCAATCATCATGTTATAGTGAGGTTTCACTGTAGTTACTGTTTCATGCTTACCTAAGGAAGAGCTGCAAATGGCCTGCATTTTAAAGAACTTTTAAAATAAGCTCTTCACTCTGTCATTAGGTCAAAACTTCTTATCTAATCACAAGAACTGAGAGACAGCCCAATAAATTCAGTACTAGTTCCTATCACAGGACAGCGTTTCACTCTTTGCACAGAAATACACCGGACCCTCACTAGAACGTGGGATTTGAGATCCATGCGCGGTACTGCATTAACATGGGGACCTCGTTAAAATGAGTTGCAATTAAAGTAATTAAATTTGGCATCCATGGCCGCAACCGCGTTACGTGCAAATTCGCGCTATAAAGACACGTGTTCTGGCGAGGGTCCGATGTATGTAGTAGCGCTGGCACAGAAAATTAATTGAGAAGTTTTATTAGGCAATTAAGGGACCTAGGATTTAGGCGCTGTTCAGTTTGGCAGCCACAGACCCACGTCTTTTTCTCCTGCAGTCCGAGAGGCAAGAGTTTTCTCCTATGCACTATATTTTTGCCAGCCTTTCTGTGGGTTTCTCTTCAGCCCTGCTTTGGGTTTTTCTGTAATGGTCCTCGTTTTCAGATGAGTGTGTTCCCTGTGTCTCTCCCAAATACCAGAAAATGCACAGTACCTAAGTTTTAATTAGTTTCACAAAATTACTTGTTATATACAAGCCTGTAGAGGACAGACCCAGATGGCCTAAAGTCTGTCGTCATTTTTTCTTTTTCTCACACAGTGACCTATTTCTAACTGTACTATGATTCTAATGCCTACGTCTTTCTAGCGTGTGTGACTTGGAGACGGTGACATAACATCACTTCTTGACTCTGTTTTGCCTGTGGTCATATGGGATTACATATAAAACACTTCAGTCTGCGAAGAGGAGCAGCAATAAATCATTAATTAATGTTGCTATAAGCTTCAAATTCTATATCACGTAGTTATACCAAAAAAGGAGAACAGAAATTTGAGTGCATCTGTAAATAATACAGTTTTTCCCACCATGCATCATACTTGCTCACTGCCATAGCATTCAAAGTCCAACGTGCTTTAAATGTTCTAAGACACTAGCAATCAAACAGAGCTGTTGCCTACCTTCAATACATGGGGAAAACTGTCTGCAACAACAATATTGTAGAAGTGAATGTCTATTAGGATAAGTAGGAAATGTTTTTCATGTCTAATGACTCTTTATCTTCCTTTCATCCTCTTTCTATTGCTTTGAAGAGCTTTTTTTCAAACTTTAAAGCCCTACTTTTGATAAATGAGTATTCTACAAGAGAAACAAGGAACCAGAAAACCCCATTTTTACTTTCTCTTCTTTGTATCGGGGACAGGGAGAGGCTTTTTATCAAATAGTTATCTGCCACAATCTGATTCCAATAAAATATAATTATTTATATGTTTCTATTTATTTATTCATTCCAATAAAATAATTTGTAGTGATTTATAATGAACTGACAACTTTCAGATTTACAAACTCAACATGTATTTGAAACAGAAGTATCTAGTACAGTGGTGGGCAGCCTGTCAGGGTAATCCACTGGTGAGCCGTGAGACAGTTTGTTTACATCGACCATCCGCAGCTCCCATTGGCTGGGAATGGCAAACCGCAGCCCCTGGGTGCTGCGAGTGGTCGTCCCTGCGGATGGTCGATGTAGATAAACTGTCTCACGGGCTGCCAGCGGATTACCCTGGTAAGCCACAGGTTGCCCACCACTGATCTAGTACATAGATGATGTTAATCTATGATACATTCACTAGTTTTAGATGTGTTCCAGTTTATTCAATAACCAGACTGGGTTTTAATGAGTTTAATTATTTAGACCACAGGATTTTGTAGCACGTGTGCTTGGAATATAAACGTAAGTGGTGGTAACAACTGATGGGTGAGATCACAATCGGGATGTAATGAGTGTTTTCTGTGGCTTCAGGGCTAGATTAAAGACCTGATAAAAGGAACATCCTTGCCAAATATTGTTGCCATTTAATAGTTCTGGAAATGTTGTTGTTACATGTAAGTGACATGTCTATTGTGTAGCCTGGGATCAATGTAGGGTGCAAAGTGCACCTGTCACAAATAAGTGTCATGGAGCCACAGGATCTGGGCTATGCCTCAGCTTTTAAACAGTTCCTTGGAAGAGCCCTTTCAGTGTGGCAGGCCTCCAAGGAGTCCCACTTCTCCTTCAGGGTAGGACCTGCAACCTTGTCACTTCCTAGACTGGAGTCTCTGGGTTCAGCCCACTTTACTCTGTGAGCTCTAGTCAGCGAGCCCAACTGAGACAGACTCCTGGCAGAGACTTGTACACTCTTCAGGGACTAACGCGTCCAAGCAGATGTTTGCAGTGACACCCAACCAGTGCTTCCAAAACAGTAGGATTTATTAGTCAGCTGGAACACACAGCATTGGAAGTCCTTAGGTTAGCATTGAGAAAGAAAGGTTAAAGCATAGCCTATTCTGGTCAAGCCAGAGCAAACCACTAGCCAAGCTGTAGCCCAGTGGTTCTCAAACTTCTTTTTTCCATGGACCACTTGAAAATTGCTGAGGGTCTCGGTGGACCACGTAATGATCTTTCCAAATGTTGTCTGTGCTGTCAGCTAACTATTCTAAAGCGCTTTGGCTAAAAGCACTATAAAAAACCCACCTAAATACTAATTAACATTTTTTGTTCTACAAATAAAAGCACACAACTCATATATTTTAATATCAGTAGTCTTACCTTTCTAATGCGATGGATGTGACCTCTCTCCCCCGCCATGACAACCCCCAAGCTGGGGCTGGGAAGAAGGGGGCGTCTCTCTCTCTCTCCCCCGCCTAGCACCCCCCGAGCTAGGGCTGGGAAGGAAGGGGCATCTCTCCCTCTCTCCCTCACCACAGCAGCCACAGAGCTGAGGCTGAGAAGGAGAGCCATTTCTCCCCTCCAGCTGCAGCCCTGGAGCTGGGGAAAGTCGTCTCTTTCTCTGGCCGCTGCAGCCCTGCACATCCCAAATTGCCCCCACGCCCTTTTCTCACCCCACTGCCCCCTCCCACGTGCCTCCTATTCCCCCCAAGGCTGCCACCTCACATGTGCGTTTTTTCCAGGTTCCAGGCACCTAATTAGTGGAGCCATGTTTGCACAGCTCCACTAACTAGGTGCATGGCCCTCCATTCTCTTGTGTGCGGCTGGCCAGGCGTGCACCTTCGAGGGAACGATCCGCGGACCACCTGAATGGACTCAGACCGCTGGTGGTCCACAGACCACAGTTCTGAGAACCTCTGCTGTAGTGGATTCCATGTCAAGCTCTGTCTCCCTGTGATTTCTTTAGTCAGTCCCAGATGAGAGCTGCAAGCTTCTGCCAGAGCCCAAGCAACTCTATCCCCTCCTGGTCATAGCTCAGTCCTTTATTCCCTAGGCCGGCTCATGCTGTGTTCACAACTCCCCTGGCTGGTGCTTCCTGCTGTTACGTTCATTCATGAGTCATTTGAGCTTGCATTGTCTCTTGAGTCTCTGTGTTGGTCTGGGTTGGTTTCAACTAATAGTTTAACAACTCTATTTATTCCACCCAGACAATGAGGACAGATGGATGGACGGACACACAAGCGTGCACACGTCTTAGTCTGCCCTGAGAGCAAACTTAGTCCTTCTCCCCTTCTCTCCCCCATCCCCGCCCCCCGATAGCAATTCAAAGTATAGAGGGAAACTGAGGTGCACATGGGATTCATAAAAATATTATAGAAAACTCCCACTTCTTCACAAACAAGTTATTTATTCATGCAGCTACTTAGTTAATTAAGAAGATGAAGTTGGAGCAGCACATACACACAAGCTTTGAACTTTACTTAATACAGACAAATATAA
This sequence comes from Gopherus flavomarginatus, assembly GCF_025201925.1. Classification (NCBI taxonomy): domain Eukaryota; kingdom Metazoa; phylum Chordata; order Testudines; family Testudinidae; genus Gopherus; species Gopherus flavomarginatus. Next base: position 258,971,696 of record NC_066618.1, read on the forward strand.
GTGAAATAATAAAAATGTAGATAAGTATAAGAATAAGATAAGTACAATAAAGTGGTTTTCTGGATTGTTCATACTTACTGTGCATACTTACCACTTTATGGAGACCACTAGAAACAAAGATGGAAGTAACATTTAAGAAAAGATCACTCCAAGAGGAAAGTGCTCGGCCAGGCTTCCTATCTGGTGGTTCTGTGTCACCATCCCAGTGTCGCACCTGGTCTTGACAACCTTTTTATACACCTCTTCCCATTCCACCCACATATATCTGTGATCATATCTGATCAGGTCATGTCACAGCCCCCTACACGTACATTTTGGTTCTTCTATGTGTGATAGTGTCAATAATTTCCATTATTATTTCTGTAAGCGTGCTTAGCAGATAGATTATATTTTATCAAAAATTGCAAACTCTCCAAGATCAAGTCAGGGGTCAACAATTGTTTCAAATATTAGCCAAGGAAATAGTTACTACAATGGCCAAACTTTTAAAGGACTAATGAGATTTGGATAGTACAACGCTGCAATAAGAGGCCTTCACTGCATGAAACAAACCTTTGAGATCATTGCTGCTTCTGCACTTGACATTCATTTTGGTCACTTGAAGTATCTAAGGCATATCGGTCCCTGGAAAAATTATTTTAGCTTTAAGGCTAAGTCCTATTTTCGCTAAGTCTAACCTTGATGTTAGTGGCTACACTTTTTGCCAGGTATTGAAATTTAAAAATAATGTTTTCTGTATTTGAATCCTGAGCATGATGCATATAGCTATATAGGTAGCCAATGTGATCAGATGAAACCATTTATATTATGGTCTAGTTAGTGACCCTATCCTGCTCTGTATTCTCTTCCTACAAATAGCCAGTCCACTTTTAGAAAATCTAATGTACTGTGTTCCTTGACTTGAGATCCTAGGTCCCCAGAGTTGACACTAGGGTAGTGTCCTTCCAAAGTTTTATATTAGAGAAGAATTGTTTGAATGGGTAAGTGGCTGGATCAAGAATCTCTTTCCTCATTCAAAACAAGTTGCAGGCCCATTTTTCACAGAATTTGATGTAAAGTAGTTGGGACTCCCTGAAACCTTATATAGTATGTAGTAGTATTATGGGAAACCCATTTTTTTCTTTGAGTGAGCTGGTCTAGAACTAGAGCTTGCTTGTTATGAAGTTATTGGTGCTCATCCACAAATACTTGAATATCAAGGTGCTTATAACAGAGTCCTGGGTGAGTTAGGTGGCCCAGTGATTAGTGTACTTAGTACCTCCTTCCGGTGGGTTGATCTTATAGTCCTAGTCCTCTATTCAGAAGTGCGGTGAGGTGGATAGGCGGTTTGAGCCCCTCCTGTCATGGGGGCGGGGTAGGGGAGCCCAGGCCCACCCAGTTCACCTCTCTGGCTGCTGAAGGTGCCCTCTGAGTTACACTGCGAGGGTCACTACCCATCACTGCTTTTCTGTCCTCGCTTTCAGTCCCAGATAAGGTGAAGATGAAAAAGAAAAGGTAACCGAACTGTCACCCAGAGCCGTGCTCAGCAAATTGCCTTACTCCCTCAGGGAGGCTTCTCTGATGCTCATGTCATGAGCCTTCAGGGCAGGTCTGTCCTCCTCCTCAGCTGCCCCACTTCTGAGCATGGCTACTCCTTTTTCAACCCAGCTGGCGCATGCTCGGCAGGGCTGAAGGGGTGGGGCTACCTGGGCCCACTTCTGTCTTTAACCCCTTCTGGCCTGGTGTGGGATTTGTATACCCTGTCACAATGCTGAGTATTTATAAGGTGCTTTAGACTAGCATTTCTATCGCTAGCGGAATAAAATATAATGAAGTTAAAATTGCTGCTGAATACTATCTTGCTTTTTTCCACCTTCTGTGCATTCAGATGGTATAAAGCTTTAGCTTCTAGCTGTACTAGTCCTCAAAATATTGGCAGCCAAAATATCATTCCAGGAGGTGGGGGGAGTTGTATGGTAATTAGAAGATTTGGTTGGCAAAGCACTCAAATGTTTGGATGTTTTGTGTGACATTGGATGGGGTCTGCAGAATTGGGCAGGAAATCTCATCAAAATAAGCTTTCGTGATTGACTTTCAGTATTTCCTGCTTCCAGTGAGGCTAGAAGCATCAGCAGAACAGCTTTTCTTGCAGAATTGAACTATTTTTGCTTCTGATTTCAGCCAGAACCAGGAAATGAAGTGGGGAATAAAAAATGAAAAATAAGTTACCCAAGCTTTTTCTAACATTAAAAGTTCTGGGCACAAGTTTGAGTTGTTTCTTATTTTATACAAACCAGTTCCCATCCTCTCTAGTGTTATGTTTGTGTTTCTCACCTGTTTGTTTTGAGAAGAAACTGATTTCTATGGCAACATTTGCCATGTAATAAAGTTACAGATGTATCTTTAAGTATTCTCAATTTGATACTGTTGGATTTTTACACTTTCTGATTTTTTTTTTATATAATACTGTGTATATTTTCTGCAGCAGGATTAGTTGTTGCTTAGTCTTAGTCATAGTCATTGGCAGCAGTTTTTCTTGAAATACGCTGCTACTTTTCTCTAAGATCGAAGAATGGTCTTTTATGCATGGTGGCTTCTGTTTATGGACAGCTGGATTATCACTCAAGCTGTCACTAGCAGGAGCCAGAACAGGCAGGACATGCTGATGTTTTTCAAGATGCTTTGGAGCTTTGATGAGCTGAACCTTCCATTATTTCTCATTCTCCATTCTGCTACTCACACAATCAAATGTTGTCATTCATTACATTGTGCTGAGTGGTTTTTGTGTTTTCATACTATGGTATGGCTGAAAAATCAAAAAGAAAGGCATAGGAAAACAGATCTGTTCCTCTTCGGCAATCATATCAGTAGCATAATCTTTGTCTTGTGACAGAGACTCATTCCTTTATATGAGATGCAGCTTCAACTGATTCTTACTCCCTGCACACCTTGTCATCTAGAATAATGGCAGTCTGGTGACTTTCCCAGAAACATCTTGCAACAAAGGAACACTTGTGGTTGTAGGACATCTGTTTCCTCCACCTTATACACTTGGTTGATGCAGCTTTAAGCAAATGCCATTTAATGAAAGGGGCTGCTGAGAATAGGTCTTCTACAGGCCATATTTAAGTACTTATTAATTTGCAAATTCCACAGATAAAACTTGCAATCCATGGTTCTTGTTTGAGCCCAGTACGACACTTTTCCTCCAGGATGGAGGAGAGGAAAGAGAGCACTCTTCTAGCCTAGATCCTCCAGAAGGAATGTCAGGTAGGTCTAGTGCCTCTGAACATTCATCAGAGGATATGTTCCCTGATATAGACAGTTAACCTAAATAAACCCACCTCAGTAAAAAGAATCCTGAGAAGAGCTAGATTAGCTCACATTCTCAAATCTTAGGTCCATTTTCATCCAAGAAAGAGTAGGGGCAGAGGCCAAGGTTTTGATTCCTCCTACTCTAAAAGGATCTTGTGCCATGTCAGGGTGGCCTTTGCACTTTCCTCTAGGAGGCTGATTTTGATATTTTACCTCAAACTGAAGATCAGTTTGTAACAAAGTAGGTAACTGTGCCAAAAGGGTGCTTGATAGATTGGAAGGGGAATCAGTTGCCAAAAGTCACCTTAAAATAAATAAATACAAAATCCAAAATGTATCCTTCACAGTTTTCCAAAAACAGTCCTAGAAAAATTTGTATGAGACCATTAAAAGATTTGGGGCTTCCAGCAGAAGAGAAAAGCATGGTAGTGTGTCTGCTTTTTGCTTTCTGTTACCTAGTAGTTCAAGAGGATCAATCTAGTACTTTTGCACTAAAGTGGCTAGATAATTGTCTTTTAGGCTAAAATAAACTCCAAAGGAAAATGTTAAGGCGCAGACTGGAGCAACAAACTCTGGAATTAAGCTACATGACCTAGGTTTGCGTTACGCCTTTGTGCATAATACTTTCCACTGATTCACAGTGATGTGTAATTTCAGTTTGTAATTGGCAATCAGTATTTAAGACATGGTACTTCAGGAATCGGAGCCTCTTGTCTGAGAATAATTCTGTAGGCACAGTTCTTGTCTAACCACAAAGATCATAGTGGTCCATGAACAACACTGTCTTACTCAGTATTTCTAGATGCAATTAATCTTGCTGATTTTAACCTGTCGTTCTAACTGGAAACCTTTCTAACCTAAGGAGGTTGTGGAATGTCCATCATTGGAAGTTTTTAAGAACAGGTTAGACAGACACCTATCAGGAATGGTCTAGTTATTACATAGTCCTACCTTGAGTACAGGAGTCCCTTCCAGTCCTACACTTGTACGATTCTGGGAATATATACAATTGGTGTACAAACATCAGCTTTGGAAATAAGAATAAAAGTGAGGAAAACATTGCATTATATAAATAGCTACCTTTTTAGTGGTTTGGTCTTACCTGTTTTCCAGAGAGCAGAATTGACCTCTGATAAAGACCTGTATCTCGACAATAGCTCTGTTGAAGAAGCATCAGGTGTCTATCCTATTGATGATGACGATTATTCTTCTGGGTCCGGCTCAGGTAAGACATGCCTCTCTACATTTTTTCATTACATTGTAACGTTTTTTTCTTCTTCAGTAAGTATAAGAATGGCTATCTACACCTGAAAGCTGTTCATCACCTTGAAATTATTGCTTTAGTCAGGAGTCCAGGGCACTTGGTTCTATACATGCATTGTGCTGAGCATCTCTCCAGATTTATCCCCTGTCTATTAATGTCATGTTCTTATGCTTTTATTACTCAGTTTGTCCAATAGCTATATCATTTTACTGAATTTCCCTGCATCTTGTCTACAGTGTGCTGAGCTTTCTAGAGTGTAGAAAATAGAAATTTGGGCAGATATTCTCTCCCCCATGGGCAGATATGATTTCTAATTGGATATCCTAATCTTTGATATTAAATGTTTGTAGCAGGATACTAGTTTAATCCAGTCTTATTTTTCTTGTACACACACACATTCAGATAAATATTGTTTATAAATCTACTTACATTTTTTAATAGAAGTCTAGATATTACCAAACAAATCTGATAGCTTTTTCTGATGTAATTACATCACTTTAGTAGATAGAAGAAATGCAATGAATATATTTATATTTGGATTTCAGTTAAGGTGTTCTACATAGTGACACTCACCCAATTTCTTTACAAGTTGATTTAAGTGTCAAGTATTTAAATTTCATTACATGAATTGGAGACTGGTTGAAAGGCCAGCAACAGAGTGGTGATCCAAGTGGGAAATGTGTCAGGTGGGGTACTATGGAGATCAGTTTTGGGGACCCATGTCATTTTCTATTCTTCAGCACAGTAAGATCCACAAATCCGACAGAGGGTCTTCAGCCTGTTGGCTATTTTAGGGTCAGAACTTGTACTTGTTGAGCACTGGCCAAGAATTGTGCCTCTCCTGCTGAAGAGCCTGCTAGTCTTGCTCTATTTCCAAAGCTATAGTTGAGATAGACAGGCCTTCCTGATCCAAAGCTTCTAGATCTTTAGAAAATAAAGTATTGGATTCACACTGAAACAAGACCTAAATGTTACATTGTGGTACATTTTATCTGTTAATTTAGTTGGAACTGAACTAAAATGTTTGCCTTGCTTTTGGGGTTGAGCCGCTTAATGCCTGCTTTCCCTCTCTTCCTGAAGCACTGCAGTAGCATATGGCCATGCCTGATCATGGTTGGCAAGCAAGCTAACGGAAAACCTGGTCCTCTTGAACTCTTTCCAGAGTGTATGCATGGATAAGAGCTCTACTGCTTAGGTGGCTGGGGAGAAGCATCTCCTTACACAAACTTTGGCCCAGCCCAGTAGTAAGCCTGGTGGTATGTGACAGCAGCTTATATTACCATTCGTGGTGCAGAGAGGGAAGTACATAGTAAATACTTTGATTCCATATTAGGCAGTAAACTTTCCTGGAGAATATCCATTGCTAATTCAAGGTACAAATAAAATCAGATTTCCTTTTATTACACGGATTTTCTTCGCCATCTTTCTGTTGTCCTGGTGAGTTGTAGGGTGAACTGTCAACTCTAGTTATATGCTTTCATATTTCTCGACAGCACTGAGCATAGATACAGTAAGTGGATGTTTACCCTTTGTACCCGATCCAGACTCGGCTAAAAGAAGAACGTTGCTTAATGCACACTTGCTACTGAAGTATCAGAGGGGTAGCCGTGTTAGTCTGGATCTGTAAAAGCAGCAAAGAATCCTGTGGCACCTTATAGACTAACAGACGTTTTGGAGCATGAGCTTTCGTGGGTGAATACCCACTTCCTCAGATGCATGCTAAAACCCCTCCAATGCATCATCAAGGATCTACAACCCATCCTGGACAATGATCCCACACTTTCACAGGCCTTGGGTGCAGGCCAGTCCTTGCCCACAGATAACCTGCCAACCTGAAACATATTCTCACCAGTAACTGCACACCGCACCATAATAACTCTAGCTCAGGAACCAATCCATGCAACAAACCTCGATGCCAACTCTGCCCACATATCTACACCAGCGACACCATCACAGGACCTAACCAGATCAGCCACACCATCACTGGTTCATTCACCTGCACATCCACCAATGTAATATATGCCATCATATGCCAGCAATGCCCCTCTGCTATGTACATCGGCCATACTGGACAGTCTCTACGGAAAAGGATAAATGGACACAAATCAGACATTAGGAATGGCAATATACAAAAACCTGTAGGAGAGCACTTCAACCTCCCTGGCCACACTATAGCAGACCTTAAGGTGGCCATCCTGCAGCAAAAAAAACTTCAGGACCAGACTTCAAAGAGAAACTGCTGAGCTTCAGTTCATCTGCAAATTTGACACCATCAGCTCAGGATTGAACAAAGACTGTGAATGGCTTGCCAATTACAGAACCAGTTTCTCCTCTCTTGGTTTTCACACCTCAACTACTAGAACAGGGCCTCATCCTCCCTGATTGAACTGACCTCGTTATCTCTAGCTTGCTTGCTAGCATATATATACCTGCCCCTGGAAATTTCCATTACATGCATCTGAGGAAGTGGGTATTCACCCACGAAAGCTCATGCTCCAAAACGTCTGTTAGTCTATAAGGTGCCACAGGATTCTTTGCTACTTGCTACTGAAGTAGCCAGTCGACCCTTGACATTTCTGCAGTTTCTTTCTTTGGTGTTCATGCTCATGGGTTGCTAGGACAAGCAACTTTTTTAAAACAAAGAATATTTTAGAAAGTCTAATTTTGTTCAATGTTTACTTCAATCTGTGTGACTATCTTCATGACAGTATTAAAAACCGCCTCTCCTTTTCTGCCTCATTTTTGCAAGTAGAAATAATTGGGTGCATAAATAAAATGTAGATGTCTAAGTATTTGGTTGCTCCTGCAGATCATAGTTAAACATCTAAAATCTACTAGTGATAATTTTTCCTTATAAAGTTGCAGGTACAGACTGAGAGGTCTGTTTTGAGGTCTTTTGGATACTAAAAAGAAAGGACAGTAAGATCAGGGAAAGCTTCCCTTAAGTTCCTACAAGACAGGTCTATGCAACCCACATCAGCACTGGATGGGCGGGACCAAGTCCAGAAAACACCCAGTGAGCTCTAGATCTGCTAGCTCCTGAATTGCTACTTCTAAACCTGTCCTACTATGTATTCTGGTAGGGCAGCATGCTCCTCTGAAAACCACAAGGACAAATCCCTTTCAGCTGATCAACCCAAGAAGAGTGGACTTCAAGGATTGAAATGGGTATCACTGGAGGCCTGAAGGAGCACAATACTGGGCACTGAATATAACTACCTCCGTTATCAATATCTCATTTGTCACCATGTGCCATAGCACCATCACATTTGGTGTTAACTACTTGGGCACGATTGACCTGTGCACCACTTATTTTAGCACGCTGTTTCCGTTCTGAGATCATACACAGTACCATGGGATCTGCAGACTACAACAGAGCCAGAATTGCTGTTGCTATCCAAGGTGCTGAAAAGTTCTTTGAGTAGTGGCCCTATGGATACTCCATTCAGGTGTGTATGCATGCCGTGCACCTTTAATCGGAGATTTTCAGTGTCAGTGTCTGTTCAGCCCATGCATTCACTCTACACATCTTTGTGCACTGCATTCAGGCTATATAGGGCTGCATGGGTGAATTGCCCTCTGTTCCTTTTCAACCACCTTGGCCTGAGATGAAGCATTCAGCATAACCGCTTTTGTTGGTCAAGCTTGCCTGGGCTAGTATGTTAGCATTAGAGTTTAGATTAGTTTAGTGTTTTATAGTTAGTGTTAGTTTTTATAGAGCATTGTTTTGGGGGATTTTTTGTCCTTTAAATTCTCTGTCCCTACCCCCTTTGTGGGGGAATATGCCAGGATCACCAGGGTTCAAAGGTTTTTTTCCTCAGCTCAACATTCCCTTAGACCTTCTAAACGAAAAACTTTAGAGATTTCTGAAAGGGGCTCTAAGAAAAGGAACTCTGGATCGCCTCATAAAGAACCCTCACCAAAAAGACTGGTCTCATAAGTTCACCATCTCTGAGCCTTTAGGTTCTCAGCCCAGTACCACTGAGTCTTCAGGCTCCTCTGGGACAGATGGCATAGCCAAGTCTCTGGGCTCCTCTAAAAGCCATGGCTCCAGCCACACTCCAGTAGCTAAAACATCTTTGGTACTGTCAGGACATGATCAAGGCATTAGGGAGAGAGACAGTCTGCTATCAGCAAGCCAGTACTGATAGACATACTCCAGCCTCTGGTACCCAAAATAGTGGGGCCCTTGGTACTGCAGAGGGCTAAGTGGCCACCTCAGCCCACTTCTGCTTCAAAGCATACCATCTGCTTCGTCTTCCAGAGATCTACCTAAGTAGACTTTCACCATGATACCATTAGTTCATCTGGTACCACCGAAATGAAGGTACTCTGAGAGGACCTATCTGAGTCAAAGGAACTGGAGTCTCCCCTATTGATGGGTACCAAGCCCTTTTTGGTACTGAGAGCTACACAATCACCAGAACTGCACCTTTCTCTGGTACTGCCTGATTAACCACCATTTTCTAGTGAAGCTCCTATGGATGTGATGATGACCTCTCTGAAATATCTGAGCAGGGTTCTCCTCTTCACCTCTTTCTGACATCTACAGAGAAAGAGATGATGCTCGGGGAGACATTATGAAGGCCTTCCTTGATGTATGAGCAGCCATGGATGCCACCCCTTATACCATGTAGTTCCCCTCAATGGCCTTATTGGGACCCTTGACAGGCTGTCTGTCAACGATTCTCTAGAGAGTCTAGCCTCGCTTGGTGGAACCGTAGAGACTGACAGTCCCCTTCCTATCTCTTTCTCCTCAGTTACCTGAACAGTAAAAGGAAACATTCAAGGAGCAGGAGGCTAGAACAGATGAGGTCAGGCTGCAGACTGATATCGCCTCATCTGCTCCTGAAGAGGCTGTTGCGAATCTCCCATTCTCCCTGGCTAATGACTTTAAGCAGTTCAAGATTTCGTGAAACAGGTGGCAGATTCTTTACAGATACCCCTAGAAGAGGTCAAGAAGTCATACCACAAGCTGCTTGATATTTTACAGGGAGCATTGTCTGCTCAAGTTACCCTGCCTATTTAATGAGGCATTTTTGGATCCTGTCAAACCTATCTGGCAAATTCCAGCAACAATATCACCCACTTGTCAGAGGGCTGATAAAAAATACTGTGTCCCAACCAAGGATTCTGAATTATTTTCCCACCCTTCTCCTAACTTATTGGTCATTGAAATTGTCGATGAACTTGGGAGACAGCATTGACTTAGTGTGATGCTGCATGACAAGGACCAAAAATGCCTTTACCTTTTTGGTCATAAGAGCTACTCCTTAGTGACCCTGCAGTTTATGATTGCTAATTAATAGGCTCTAATGGCACAGTATAATCACACCAACTACTCTAAGTTTCAGTCATTTATTGAACACCTTCTAACTGAGCATCATGAGTATTTTCAGTACATTTTATAGCAGAATGTCAGCTGCTAATTAGAATGTCCTTACAGGCTTCCATGTATGCTGCTGACACTGCCACTTGTTCCATCTCCATGCCAGTTGTCATGCGGTGGGCAAGGAGGTCCAGAGCTCTGAGTTCCCCAGGGAGATCTAAAAATACAGTTGAGGACCTTCGCTTTGATGGCTTGAAACTCTTTGTGGACAAGTCTCTATATACTTTGAAGGACTCTAAGCTCTCTTTGCAAGATATGAGTATCTCAACTGGCAGAAAAGCTGAGTTTGCTGACAGGCTGCCTCAAGAGCCTGCGGAGTTGAAGTTCCTGATTTCTGAGGGGCAGTAGATAGCTAAAATGTGTCTGCAAGCCTCGTTAGATGCGCTGTGGTCCATGGCAACCTTCGTTGCCCTGAGGAGAACATCTTGGCATCAGGTATCCGACTGAAGACCTCCCCTTTGAGGGCTCTGAACTCTTTTTAACTGAAAGATGGATGACTCTCTTCACTTATTGAAGGACTCTCAGGCTATTCTGCATTCGCAAGGAGAATTTACAGCAACTCCTAGAAGGAACCAGGGAAAACCTTCTTCAGGGAAAACCAGTACTTTCTACCAGCAGAGGTCCACCGAGCCTCCAAAGAGATGGCAGTGCTTTCAAAGGCATCTACATCAGTGGCCACTTCCAAGCACCCCTTTTGTCAGGCTGGTTGAGAGTTGTGCCACTACCAGTCTGCAGAATCTTCACTCCTCCCTCTCCACCCCCAATTTGGACACCACCTCTGACTATTGACTCGGAGATCAAAAGGGGATATTACCATTTATATGGAACTTGTGGTGTCAGAATATTATCCTAATCTCTCCTGGAAGTTTGTAATTCCACATAGTAAACTACACGTGAACTGTCTTAATAGTTTGAATGGCTATTGTTAACTGTATTGTTTGAGAAAGAACCCATTGAATAGAGATCAAACTGTTGGTTCACTTTCATCAAAGCCCACATGGTGGTTACCTGTGAGCATCCAGCTTACTTCAACTGTAAAGGAAACTTTGGGCCTGATCCTTTTAATCTCAGGTGATCTTAAACTTTAACGGGAAAAGTCTAAACCTTAAAACTGAGGCCTCCAGGTGTACCCTGGATCACCCTGGAATTCTCATGGAAGAACTTTAGAATTGATTCCAGAAAGACTTTTACAAATCAACAACCTCACCATCTCTGCTATGAAACTGACCAAGGACTTTACACACATTTGTATGTATATTGATCTCTTAACCATATAGATCTCTTTTTTTTCTTTTATTAATAAATCTTCAGTTTAGTTAATAAGGATTGGCTGAAAGTATGTATTTGGGTAAGATCTGAAATATTCATTGACTTGGTGCGCAATGTATCTGATCCTTTGGGATTGGTAGAAATTTAAGTATGGCGAATAAGATTTTTACTAACCCCTCACTGTATTATCTTTGGATGTTTAGATAGGGTCCAAAGGCTGGATTGCCTAAAGAGGACTGTAATTAGCTTCTGGTTAACCAGTGTGGTATTACAGAAGCTGTTTTGTTACTGGCTTGGTAAATCTAATTATAGAATAAATCACCAGTCTTGGGAATTGTCTTCCCTATTTCTTGCAATCTGCCCTGAGTTTTCAGCGTGGCCCATCCAGACACCATGGTCACAACCCTACACATAGATTAGAGTTTATGGGGGCAGTGACAGACTCCACAACAGCCATTGCTTACCTGTCACCAGACAGATTTAAACACATGACCATGCTCATCTGCCAGCTGCCGAATCAACCACGCGTGTTGGTGAGAATTCACTCAAGTCTCTTTGGATATGTGGCTTCCGGTATGTTCATCATGCAGCATGCCAGACTACATCTACGTTGTGTGTAAAACTGGCTGAAGTTGGTGAACTACCAAGCGGACATCATCTCGTATGAAGTATCTATGCAAGTTCCTCCCAAAGCCCTCTCCTCACTGAACTGGAAAGGAGTACTATTCCCTTAATTCTCCCCACCAAGACTCTGGTGATTGATACATCCCTCCTAGAGTTTGGAGCACACCCGGACCACTGTCAGGTTCCTTAGGGCATCAACCTTATTCCATTCCTATCAGGCCATAGAGAACAACTTCATTCTGTTCCATTAGCGCACTACTCAGATGAAACCCAGGCAGACAGTGTTGTCATACTTCCTATACATTAGAGTAGGCCTTCTGATGTCTGCTATTTCCAATCAGATAGGAGGAGAGGTAGTTGAATTTGAGAGCTTTCTCTAATGAAACCCAGTATTGTACTGTTAATTCAGACAAGTAGTCCTCACAGATATCCTAGCATTCATTCCATAAGTAAAATCAGGAAATATTCCTCCAGTTAAGCATGAAAGTTCACTCCTTAGGAGCACTGACAGTCCCAAGGCAAAAGAGTCATGTTTCCTGTATTGAGATCTGCTAGACAGCAACTAGATAACCAAATTGTGCATATTGACCATCCAATCTTAGTCAATGTCTTTCTCTTGACAGAAGTCTTCTCCGGGCATTAGTACCAGGGAGAGAGAGAGAAGATATTTTTATATAATCTACTTTGTTTTGGGTGTCCATATTTAAAGGATGATCCTGCTTCCCACCCTGGAGGCACACTACTACGAAAATACCATCATAACAGATCTGCGGACCTTAGCACAAAGAAGATTATGAAAATACATCAATGCTTACCTGAAAAATTCCTTTCTTTTTAGTAATAAGGTCCACATATCCAGCCCATGCTGGAGACAAATGGATCATCCAGAATAGAGATGGAAATTGATGTCTGAGGATTTGTGTTTGTTATCATTAGGTGGAATTTACTATACTTGGAATATATTTCTCAAAGTGTATTTATCACATTCTGTAATTTAAGTAAGTAGAATTGGAATTATTTAGCTACAGAAATTTTCTTAATTGGAGGAACCTTCGGTGGTAGGACAGTCCCCTGCTGCTAGTGCATTACAGGCCTAATTCTGCCCTCAAACTGCAAGCAGACTGAAGTACTCATCGTAATGTATCTATAGACCTTATTATTTCAAGCAGGGAAATTTTTAGGTAAGTGTGGATACCTTTTCTTATTGGATGCTTTTCCCCTCTTCTTTTTCTTTACAGGATATTGTTTTCAAATATTTGACCAGGCCTTCATGAAGCCCCAAATTGACAACTTATTTCATGCGGTCTTTTTCAGAGGAATTGTCTATGCCTAAATTAGGGTGTTGTTTTAGAATTCCCTTAACATTATTTCACAGTGGTGGATTTTAATATATTACATTGAAAGTTAGATTTTTTTTTTTTAATTCCTTCACTTTTGCTTTCCTTGACTCTAGTACCCTTGTGCTTAATTACAGTGTGAAACTGTTCCTTACAATGCTGAATCCAAATAGTCCTTGGTCATGGGATCCAAACTTCCCGATGACTTTTAGGTTATCAGTCAGTTCATCTAGCTGCCAAGAAGTCATTCTGGGATGACCTATCTTCTCATTCAAACTTTTACATCCTGTATTCTATAGCTATATTCTGAAAGCTCTCTTCTTTCTTAAAAAAAATGTTCAGAGAGTTTTAAACTCTAAAAGCCTGATAACTGACACAGAGAACTGCAGAAACATTTTGGTAACTACAGTGGATTGTAGCAGTTTATCTCAAAGGTTTTGTGGCAAAGCAAGGTTGTTATGAATGATCATGGGCAGAACATCATTTATTTTTTGGTTGGAACTCTACTACAGTTAAAATGTAATGCATATGAATGATTTTCATGCAGAGATTTCCTGAACATCATTGTTTTGTTTTAGGAGCTGAAGATGATGAAGATAATACAGTGATAGCAACGTCTAGAACACTTCCAAAGATACCGTCAACTAGTGATGCGCCTAAAGCTGAGACAACTACACTGAAAACACAGACCAAGATTCCTGCACAAACTAAGGTTTGTGGGCAGCTACTTTTTCCTGCAGCACAGTAATACTTTTTACATGGTTTTAATCAAACATAATTATGTATGCCTTAAAAGGTTATTTGAAAATATACTTGTTGAATGGTTATGCCTATAATAATCATAAAAACCTTATCTAATATTTCTACACTCCGTTAAATCAAATGTAGAGTTGGCCATAGAGCTTCTAATTCCCAGTATAGAACCAGTGTACCAGCTCTAGATTTCACTTCCAAGAAGAGAGTATCGAACCCAGGACAGCACATCATCTCATGAACACATAGGTATATGTAAACATGCAATATAGTCTTAGCCGTTCATTATGTCTCCAAAAGGGTTGCTAAATAAGCCATGTATTAAGCTGACTTCCCCCACTTGCCGATAAAAAGGATAATTTGGTTGTTTTTGTGGTATGCTTTGTGCTTTTTTCCAGGTTTCTCTTGAGGAAAATACCATCCTTAAAATTCTAATATGGTATTGTGCAATGCTTACTATGTTGTTCTCCGATTCCATTGGCACACAGATAGAAAACAGTGTAAATGACAATGTTTAAAAGAATAGTTGGCAGGTATTCACATCACAGAACCACTATTATAAGTGGCAAAGAGTTCTGTGGCACCTTATAGACTAACAAACGTATTGGAGCATGAGCTTTCGTGGGTGAACACCCACTTCATCAGATGACATGCATCTAACGAAGTGGGTATTCACCCATGAAAGCTCATGCTCCAATACGTTTGTTAGTCTATAAGGTTCCACAGAACTCTTTGCCGCTTTTACAGATCCAGGCTAACATGGCTACCCCTCTGATACTATTATAAGTGAGACACATGCTGACACAAGTACCAGAGATGCCAGGATTGAATGCTTATGACAAGAACTGCTCCTTTGTGCTTAGAGATGATCTTTTAGGTCAGAGACTTGTTGGCTGAGTACTCTGGGGAAGTTTGTGCTGTTGCTGCCCATGCTATAGGCCTGTGGCTGGAGAGTTAGCTTTGGTCAATATTTTCCAAACTGGCTAGTGAATCTTGGGTGCCTAACTTGACATACCTTGAAAAGGGTCTGATTTGCAGAGCGCATGTTCTCTGTAATTCAGACCCTTTTCAAGGTATGTCTAGTCACTTTTGAGCAGCTTTCCCTTTGGTTGTGAGGGCTGTCAGCCTGTCAGTTTACACAAGGGCTATATTTATTATTCCTTGTTTAGAGGGAGAAAAACGTAAAATAAAATATAAAGAAGGTCATGTACAAATAAGGTAATTAAAGCCATTTTTAATAGGTATGCTTGGGCATGCTGAATCCAGTGCTTATTAAACTATGGGGCAGAAGCTTTGAGTATGAATGTTCCTTTCAAAAAAGAAGAGCTGATCACATATACAGCTTTTAGGAAAACAGTAAAATAACCAGTTCACTTAGTTTCTGTACATTGAGAAGATTTTTGCTAATGTTTTAATAGCTTATTGCTGTGCTTGGGTGTTTTGTGTATGGATAATAAAATTTTAAAAATATTGAAAGCAATGTGGAAAATACTCTTGGAAAGAGAGAATTGCACTTAATATTAAAATATTGACGTGGAGACTGCGTGATATAGACAAAAGCAGGGAAGGGAGAGATGGCTCTGTGAAGGGGCTTAGAGAAGAGGACCAGAAGGTTGATCTTCCTTTATTGGTGTATTAATGTGAACAGAAAAGACTGATCTTTATATGCTGATCTTTCCGGTTATAGATCCATTCCAAAGACAGACTAGCAGCCAGACTTCTAAATCTGAGGGAAAGATTAATTTGCTCCCTATCACTCGATGAAAAGGGGATGGCTCACCCTGAAAGCAGCAGAGAGCACAGAACCAATAATTATCAGGAGCTGAGGCTTAGTATTATTTGAATGTTACGAAAACAAGGTCTTCTTTAATGATCTAGTCTGTGTCCCTATATCTTTGCAGAATATTACTCATAGCTTTCTGCAGAATCACTTTAGCTCAGTGGTCCGTGACTAGGGCTCTTAGGTGCTATGATAATACAAGTAATAAATATATAATAATCTTGTTTGCTGTGTCAGTCTCCGGTAATGGTGACTCCACAATCTTCTTAATGAGGTCTCATTGACCTCACTATGATAGCGATTACTAATTATACTGTCCTTTTGCTTCATTTTAGACCTTAGCTGCTTTTTAAAAAAAGTGCTTTGACTACTACTTCCTTCTTGCTAGCCTAAGTAATATATGAGAAATTATCATAAAGACGTGGTCTTTTCTCTAGACTGTACAGTCTCTGTTCTCTCTTCATAAATCATGTTTTCTACACCTTTCATCACTTGTTGCCTTTTTTGGATTCTTTTAAATTTTACTGTAAGGCGGAACCTAAAACTTCCTGTAGAATGTCAGAAGTAACTTCACAGGTGTTCTACAAAGAGGACTAATGATTCTTTGGTCTTGCATGTAATATCTTTGATACATTTTGTTACAACATTATCACTATTATTATGCTGAGGGACTGATATTTACACACCCATGATTTGTTTATCAGCATATAATCATTTTTTTTGTGCTAATCTTCATTCTCTTGTTTCAGACATGTGCATAATATTCTCTCCCCATGTAAAACACATTCATCTATCTGTATTAAATCAGACTGTATTGATTTCTGCCAAATTCTGTACTGTCTGGAAATCTTGCTATATTTTTACTTGACTTTCCCTGCGGTTAGCTGTCCCTCCTAACTGGCTTATCAGTGAAATTGTGTTTTTTTTTTTTTAATTTGGTTTCATCAGGATAACCTATCCAGGGGAATGATGTATGAGAATCAAAGCAATATAGATGCTGAATGTTGATCTTGCAGTGGCATGGCCACTGAACAGATGTAGCATTTTCATTGGCCTTAGTTTTTTATGTTTAGTAATTCTATGGACATTTACGACTTTTCATCTTGTGACTTAACTCAATGCACTTTTACAGATGTGGAAAATATAATTGCACAGATTTCATAGGTTCAGGTTTCATGTTTCAACATCATGATGACTGTATCAGTTTTATATACATTTACTACTGCTTCCCTACTTTGTTATTGTGTTGGAATGTACATGTTTAGATATGATTTTCTGACTACCCAGGTTAAAGAAGTATCATTCAAAGTGCAGAAATGTACATTTGTGTAATGTGATCATTGCTTTTTTAAATGTATTGTAGTCACCTGAAGAAAGTGATGACAAAGAGAAAATTCAGAAGACTAATTCTAACGCTAACAAAAATAAGAATGACCCAGGTGATGACGCTGATGTATTTACTGAGAAGCACTCAGAAAACCTTTTTCAGAGAACAGAAGTACTTGCAGGTAATTAGCTGCTAGTTCAGGACTATTTTACAAGGTAATAGGAAAAAATGTAGAAAATACAAAGATGTTACCTGCAGAATAATATAAATCTCAAAATTCATATTGCCTCTGGGGTGTTACCCTCCACATTGCTATGGGGTCCCTGAGGATTATACATTTCTGCAGAGCAGCCACTGTTCCTTTGTGGAGAATTAGATGGGCTTCGTCCAGAGTTATTTAATCTATAGCCTGCCCTTTTGCCGATTATTTGCAAGGTATTCCATCTCCCAGAAATTCAGTGCTTCCTCCTGGGAATTCTTAGTTTTCACAACCCAGGAAGGGAGAATTGCAATTTGAACTTGGGTTTCCATGATAACTTGTAGGGCAAAGATCTATGCCCAACCTGCCTGACCCTTCAGTCCCTTCTCCTGGCAGTCTCTATCCCTCTTGAGTGCTGTTTGGGGGACAGGGGAGATGATGTCATGGAGGAAGCTGCAACCTCTCTTTCCACGGAGAAGCAGGGATGTCTGTGTATGGAGGGTCATCTCCATGTGTGGACCAGGGAGACACAAGCTGTCCTCTCATTTTGTATAGCTTATAGCAGAGCAGAACCAGCTAGTGTCACACTAGTATAGCTATGCTGTTTTTCTTATAATCGGCACTGATTCCAGGACTTTATAACTGTGAAATCCTCCTATCCATTGAAATTTGGCATCCAAACTGTTCTGGAAGTGCATTTATTTTTTGTGGCGTATCCCAAAAAGGGGATGGTGTTTGAGCCGTAGAAGTGAGCTCAAGCCATAAAATTCTGGATCTGAATTTCCCTGAAGCTCAAGGGGTTTGGATAAAAGAAAACTAGCATTGACATAGCATATCCAGTGGAAATACTCAGATTTAATAAGTGTTGTTTGAATTGTTAGCTTGTGCGTGCTGGCAAATACATGACAAATGAAATGTCGTCCTCTTTGGGCTACATGAAAGGGATACAAGGTTTATCATCAGGAAATGTATTTTAGGCTTAGGTCATGGATAACAAACTGAAGGAGATGTGGCATGAATCAATTTCTTCCTTGGTAAAACAGAATAGTAATCAAGAGTAAATTATATGTAATTTTAATGTTAGAAAAGTTACTTCCCTTTGTTAAAAGTAAGTTCAGAAGCAGTTAAGATTTTATGGTTATATTTGATCGTGTTGTTGATTATGCTCTGGGAGCATTATTAACTTTTTGTTAACTAAAACTATTACTACTTTGAGCTGTACTTTTTAATTTCTTTAGAACTATGGGCCATATTGTGTCTTTGACTTTTAAACGAAACTCTTTATTGAAATGTTTTTCTGTTTAAAAATCTCTTTATAATGATTTCATAAAAAAGCCAATCAAGATAATCACTTAATTGGAGCCAGTTTTTTAAATTTTAAAAGGATAGCAAATAACTAGTAAATATTTTGTGTACCGGAAAACAAATGTGGAGCTATGGGTCTTATTTTGGCATATTGTGAATGTTTGTTCATTTTATTGCAGCTGTTATTGCAGGTGGAGTTATTGGCTTTCTCTTTGCAATTTTCCTTATCTTGCTGTTGGTATATCGCATGAGAAAGAAGGATGAAGGCAGCTACGACCTTGGTGAACGTAAACCATCCAGTGCTGCCTATCAAAAGGCACCTACTAAGGAGTTTTATGCATAAAATTCCTACTTAGTGTCTCTATTTATGAGATCACTGAACTCTTTTAAATAAAGCTTTTGCATAGAATAATGAAGATCTTTTTTCTTTAAAGAGCCATTATGGCACCTTTATGATAAAATCCCATTGTATTTAAAACTTTTCATGTATTCCTTTAAAAAAATGTAAAATTAAAACTTAACTTTTGCCATGTTCTGTGAATAACAGTGGTAAAGCATTATTTTGTAAAACCATTGATGTTCACTGAATCATTTTTAAAACTTTATGCATAAATATAAAATAATGAAAATGATTGTTTTATCCTATGGCTCAATGAAAGTTGTTTAATTTTTGTCAGCATGTCTCAGATTGATCTTACAAGTTAGTTTTTATTTCATTAATTTATCTGTTTCCAAAAAATGCCTTTTTGTAGTTGTCATGGTGCAATTTGTCTTCGGATAATTCAGAAAACAGTAACTTTTAGTGTAAATGTAATTTTTCACCTATGTAAACTTTAATCTCCACTTTGTATAAATTTGTGTCCAAATATCAATTTTACACTTTGCATTGTTTCTCAATGTAACTGTAGCTTCAGTGAAATTTGTAACAGCCAATTAATGTGTAAAATTGGATTATTACTACAAACTGTATAGTCATATCCTTACTAAACAAATCTTTAAGGAAGATTTGAAGTAAGCTACTGACAAGCCTAAGCAAACCCAAAGACTCTAACAGTATTCTGAGAAGTTGCTGCAGATTTCTATTGCCACTGTATTTGTTAATTTCTTGCAATTTGAAGTTACAAGTAGGGGTTTAAATATCAATTTTTGTTCTTAAAAATATATTTAAGTTGTAAACGTCTTTTAAAGCCTTTGAAGTGCCTATGATTCTATGTAACTCGTCGCAGACTGGTGTTCATGAATATATAACAGTAAAAGAAAATGTTGGTATTTTATAAGCACAGACAATTCTAATGGTAACTTTTGTAGTCTTACGTGGATAGACATAAATTGTAATTTGGGAACATAAACACTACTGAATAAATCATGTGGCCTAATACTGAAATTTCATAGTCATATACTTTTTTGTACTTTTTTTATCTTATTCCTACTTGGTTATGTTTAATATCACAAATTATGTCTAATAAATCTTGGAGGATGTTCTTCGGAAACCAAGACCAAGAAAAGCTATTGATGAGGCTCATGCTTTGAACAGAGATTCAGAAGTGGCACACTCAATGTTTCTTTGTGTATATGCTTGGAACTTGCCTGTTAATTTATGAGGATTTCAGTCTTTGCATTATATACAATGGCAGCATTGGCACAGACATATACTTCCTGCAAATTTAATTTCAGGTTGTAGAACTCAAAGGACTCCACAGAGTTTCATTTATTATGGATATAATTTCTTTATTCATTCTTCTATTCCATCTTTGGAGGACCTCAGCTTGATTCAACTCAGACTCCAGAAGGAGAATTGAGAAGTGGAATATTTTTATATGAGAAGACAGACGTATTCCAAGTAGAAGAGAAAAGGCTCTTTTGGTTAGGATCCAAGTAGCTTTGCAACAGATAGACATATGGAGATGACAACAGCATGCTTGCCTAAGTTAGGCTCCCTCCTCAGGTCTGTTAATTTCTTCTTTTCTGTTTTCTTAATTTCAAAACTAGGTGGGCAGAACATTGAACTGAAGTACTTCTTACAAGTATATATCTTTGTATATACATCTCTAGAGAAAAGAATCACATAACTTATATTTGCTGCTGCCCCAAGTTCAGTGGTCATTTAGGAAAAATTAAAATTATTCTGCACTATAATAGTTGCTTTTTAACTACTTACACTTCCTGGCAGATTTTCTGAAGCCATATGTCTTCACCAGTTAAAAACGGGGTAAATATTTAACAGGTATATATCATTGCACAATATTTAGTGAAATTCAATTCATAAAATAACTGCTTGGAATAACTGTGCCAAGAAAAGAAAATTTCAGGCAAATGCTGTGCCACTGCTTTAAAATAAAATATTTGTTAACGTGCCAAAATAAAGTCTCTCATGCCTAAACTAATATTTCATTTGTATAGTCTGGCATCCAGTCTTCTCCAAGCCCACATTACTTATGGTAGATTGAGTTTTCTTAAAGGTGCAGTAAATGCTATTTAGTTTAGTTGTAAACATTAAATGCATGACAAATTGTCTACTTTTTCTTCCTAAGCAGATCATTATCAAACTGCTTGAATAACCAACCTTTTCACTTCTGAATTTCAGATTCTTTTCTTTCTAGCTACTGTAACTACTGTATACAGCATTTTAGCATATATAATATAGATGTTCATTATTTTTGTTAAAATTGTTCTACACAAGTTCTCTATTATTATGCATATCTCAATTCTTTTTTTTACAACCAGCAGCAATGACTAGTTTATGGTCCTATTTGAGTCCTCTTCTTTTCCCTGGACATCACCCCTTCAAACACACCCCATAATGTGCTGTGGAATTTGGAAAGCTTTAACTGTGTGGGCATTTAATAGCGTCCCAAACCCTCCTGAAATGTCATTTGTTTAACAAAGCAATCTGCAGTGGGAATGAAAATAACATTATTTATTGCCTTGAGTTACAACTGACCTTTCCTCCTTTTCACTGCCTGTGCCAACACTGTGCTATTAGAACAAAATTCTAGCAAAGCTCTCATCTTACTTACAAACATCACTTTAGTTTTCATTCATAAATCTAGAGAGCAGGCTTCTGTCAAAATCATCTGTTTTCTAGCAATGGTATTAAAAAGGAAATTGGCATCTGTGCACAATTTCAGTCTTCTCTTAGACCGAAATTTCCAAGTGTCTTCAGTCTGCTGCCCTTTGTTTTCCTTCTGGATGTGTTCTAGCACTGGAGCCAGCTATTAACGAATGTTGCTTGGCAGCTGCTAGACTCAGAAGCCAAGCTATGGAACACTTCCCCCAACCCCACATCACCCTCTCCAGCAGTGGCATCTATATATATATGGGTTGGCTGCTTCTTAGGACTTTTGGCTGGCCTCCACTAGTGCTTTTGTAGCAACTGTGAAACTCCTTAGAATCTGATACAGCATTTCCTTGTGACTAAGTTATAGTACTTGTCTCAGTGCAGTTTTTGTGACTCAATCTTGACTATAAATATTTTGCTTCTTATATTTTTGCAAGTGAAGTCCTATGTAAATAACCTAAGTGTCTGTCTCATGTCATTTCTTTTATGGAAGAATATTAGTTGTACTTCGAACTGTTGAGATCTTGGAACCTCTGCTTCTCCATACATTTTGCCATTCCATATTTTTAAGTTTTTCTCTTTTTAGTGAGTGTCATATTAAAAAAAAGTAATTGGATAAGTAAGAACATGTAAAATGTTCTTATAGTTTCAGAAAACTAGCTTACTGTTTACCTACTGATAGATACTTGATTCATGACTTTGGGTCATATCTTACCATCAGTTTTAGCAGAACTCCCATTGAAATCAAAAGGGAATTCTGCTTAAACAGACTTTTTATTTTTTTTAACAAAGCTCCATTGTTTGAAGTGCAGATACCATTTGTCTAAGGGTATGTCTACACTACGGGATTATTCCGATTTTACATAAACTGGTTTTGTAAAACAGATTGTATAAAGTAGAGTGCACGCGGCCACACTAAGCACATTAATTTGGCAGTGTGTGTCCATGTACCAAGGCTAGCGTCGATCTCCAAAGCGTTGCGTTGTGGGTAGCTATCCCATAGTTCCCGCAGTCTCCCCCACCCACTGGAATGCAAAAACAGTTTCGCGGGTGATTCTGGGTAAATGTCGTCACTCAATCCTTTCTCCGTGAAAGCAACAGCAGACAATCATTTCGCACCCTTTTTCCCTGGATTGCCCTGGCAGATGCCATAGCATGGCAACCATGGATCCCGTTTTGCCTTGTCACTGTCACCGTATGTGTACTGGATGCTGCTGACAGACGCGTTACTGCAGTGCTACACAGCAGCATTCATTTGCCTTTGCAAGGTAGCAGAGACGGTTACCATCCCTATTGCACCGTCTGCTGTGCCGTTGTAAATTGGTGATGAGATGATGGTTATCAATCGTTTTGTACCGTCTGCTGTTGTCATGGGTGCTCCTGTCTGGCCTTGCTGAGGTCGGCCGGGGGCCCATGGACAAAAATGGGAATGACTCACTGGGTCATTCCCTTCTTTATGTTTTGTCTAAAAATAGGCCTGCCTAGAATATGGGGCAAGTGTACTAGAGAACCAGAGAGCACAGCCGCTCCATGTCAGAGCTCCAGAGATCCTGCAGAAATGCTGAGCTGCATGCCATTCTAACAGGTGCCCCTGCAACAACCCCACCCTTTGCTTCCCTCCTCCCCCAACGCTCCTGGGCTACTGTGGCAGTGTCCCCTCAGTTGTGTGATGAAGTAATAAAGAATGCAGGAATAAGAAACACTGACTTTTTAGTGAGATAAAATGAGGAGGAGGAAGCCTCCAGCTGCTATGATAGTCCAGGCAGAACAGAATCTTTTCTTTAGATATGAAGGGGGGGGGGGGGCTGATGGAGCTCAGCCTCCAGTTGCTATAATGAGGACGGTTACCAGCCATTTTGTACCATCTGCTGGGAATGACCAGGAATCATTCCCATTTTCACCCAGGCGCTCCCGGCCGACCTCACCGAGGCCAGCACTCACGGGATGATGATGACATTAGATAGCAATCATATTGCACTATCTGCCACCGGGAAGGGAATGCCTGTGTTCAGCGCTGCAGCATCCTCTCTACCAGCAGCATGCAGTAGACATAGGGTGACACTGAAAATAGGCGAGAAACAATTTTTTCCTCTTTTCTTTCAGGGGGGGAAGGGTGTAAATTGATGACAATATACCCTGAAACTCCCAGGAAAATGTTTTTGACCCTTCAGGCATTGGGAGCTCAGCCAAGAATACAAATGCTTTTTGGAGACTGCGGGGACCGTGGGATAGCTGGAGTCCTAAGTACCCCCTTCCCTCCCTCCATGAGCGTCCATTTGATTCTTTGGCTTTCTGTTACGCTTGTCACACAGCACTGTGCTGTGGACTCCGTATCATAGCCTGGAGATGTTTTCAAATGCCTTGGCATTTCGTCTTCTGTAACGGAGCTCTGATAGAACAGATTTGTCTTCCCATACAGCGATCAGATCCAGTATCTCCCGTAAGGTCCATGCTGGAGCTCTTTTTGGATTTGGGACTGCATTGCCACCCGTGCTGATCAGAGCTCCACGCTGGGCAAACAGAAAATGAAATTCAAAAGTTCGCGGGGCTTTTCCTGTCTACCTGGCCAGTGCATCCAAGTTCAGATTGCTTTCCAGAGTGGTCACAGTGGTACACTGTGGGATACCGCCCAGAGGCCAGTACCGTCAAATTGCAGCCACACTAATCCTAATCGGACATTGCAATACTGATTTCAGCGCTACTCCTCTTGTCGGGGAGGAGTACAGAAATCAGTTTAAAGAGCCCTTTATATCGATATAAAGGGCTTCATTGTTTGGACGGGTGCAGGGTTAAATCGGTTTAACGCTGCTAAATTCAGTTTAAACGCGTAGTGTAGACCAGGCCCAAGAAAAGGAAGAATTTAGAAGAATATTCCTGTCAAATATAAGCTGTTTTTATTGGAAGGATTGTGCTAGCACAGTATTGTGTATAGAAGGGCAAGTCTACATGACAGAATTAAGTCAACCCAAGTTATGTTGACATACAGCAACCACAGTAATTAAATCTTCACCAGGAGCGCTTGCACCAGTTTAACTGTCAGTGGGAGGCATTGCGGGATGGCTTCTGAAAGGCAGCAACAGTTGATGTAAGCACTGCAGTGTCTACACTGACACTGCGTCGAACTAACTACATTGACCTAAGCGCTGTGCCGCTCTCAGAGGTGGAGTTAAGTCGGTGTACTGGGCAAATTACATTGGTGGGAGCTGTGTTTTAGTATTGACACTACAGAGTTAGGTCAGCGTAAGCTGCCTTATATTTACCCAACTGTAGTGTAGATCAGCCCTAAGAGAGCCGGAGAGTTGGGGTTAGGGAAAGAACAAGCATCTCTAAATACTAACTAGCAGTTCTGTGACAGGGAACTCTTATTCATATTATGTAGAGGTGTCTAGGGGAATTAAGCAAACAGGAAAATATTTTTCTTAAATTTGTAATCAGTTATATCACTTACCTATGCTTGACCAAACTGTGTTGTTAAAACTTCCTATAAATGCAAGTGACCTTTTCCTGTTGGTTTCAATAACAATATGGGGACTCCAAAACTTGGATGTATTCATACTTTACAACTTGGTTGTGCCTTCTATTTTTAAATGAAATTTCTCTTAAGTTTGCTACAATTTTTACTCACCCATGCATTACAGGCAACTGATAGAAAATAGATTAACTGGCAAACCATGGCTTGATCCTGTAGAATTTGTTTTATGGTAGCTCTAATTCTCTTCTGGGCCATGAAGCATTTTTTCAGTAAAAACAAACTGATAAGGTGAGTGCCCTGTCCTCCCACAACTGGGCAGGTCCTGGGACCAGCCATGGCTCCAACAGAGACACATGGGCCTGAGCTGATACTGAGGTATCTGGTTTCCTATTGATTCCTGTGGATCACCAGGTTTGGACTGAAGGCCATGAGGCCCATTCCATGGGTCGTGAGGGGTGCGAGCAGGGAGACCCTGTCCCAGCCACCCCACTTGAACAGACTCTCAGTGAGATTTCCTCAGCTGAAGAAATAATGCAGGCCTAAACAGTATCTTTTCTAACCGCTCTGTGGGGTGGGAGGAAAACATGTTCCCTTGCCTTGTTCCCAACCCACCTAGTCTCCACTGCCTCCTCCAGCATGCAGCCAGACCTGCTGAGCCTGAGGTGGCAATCATCCCCCCAGCCCCCATCTTTCCATGTAAGAGGGAAGGTATGGGTGGGTATGGAGGATCACCTGATGTGGATTAGGGGATGGAGAAGTGAAATGATTCAGCAGTTGCTTTGGAAGCATACAGAAGAAAGGATTTATGGAAAACATAGGCATCTAACTCTCCTCTGTATTTAGTACAATAGCGTTTAGCTTTTGGAGGTGGTGTGGGAATGATCCCAAAAACAGAATTTTGGGCAAGTAGGAGGAAAGAGACAAAGGGAGAAGTCCTGACAGCATATGTTCTTCACTGGAAGTTACAAAGCATTCAGCATTTTGAGTTGCTATCAAACTGCAGTGACTTTCCTTCCCTGGTACTTAATGAAGACAATATTTATGCAGGAGAGTGGGCTGATATTAGTGCTACGTACCGGAGAGGATCATGAAGCCAGGGAGTTGCTGTGCAGAAGGCCAGAGTTGTTATCTGCTGCAGATCCCAGCCTTAACTTCTTTAAGTTACTCCCTCTCCCAGGTCTGGTCTACACTACACGTTTAAGTCAAATTTAGCAGTGTTAAACCGATTTAACCCTGCACGCGTCCACACAGTGAGGCTCTTTATATCGATATAAAGGGCTCTTTAAACCAGTTTCTGTACTCCTCCCCGATGAGAGGAGTAGCGCTGAAATCGGTATTGCCATGTTGGATTAGGATTAGTGTGGACGCAAATCGACGGTATTGGCCTCCGGGCGGTATCCCACAGTGCACTACTGTGACCACTCTGGAAAGCAATCTGAACTTGGATGCACTGGCCAGGTAGACAGGAAAAGCCCCGCGAACTTTTGAATTTCATTTCCTGTTTGCCCAGCGCGGAGCTCTGATCAGCACGGGTGGCAATGCAGTCCCAAATCCAAAAAGAGCTCCAGCATGGACCGTACGGGAGATACTGGATCTGATCGCTGTATGGGGAGACAAATCTGTTCTATCAGAGCTCCGTTACAGAAGACGAAATGCCAAAGCATTTGAAAAAAATCTCCAGGCTATGATATAGAGTCCACAGCACAGTGCTGTGTGACAAGCATAACAGAAAGCCAAAGAATCAAATGGATGCTCATGGAGGGAGGGAGGGGGTACCGAGGACTCCAGCTATCCCACAGTCCCTGCAGTCTCCGAAAAGCATTCTTTGCATTCTTGACTGAGCTCCCAATGCCTGTAGGGTCAAACACATTGTCCGGGGTGGTTCAGGGTATATCTCGTCAGTTTACCCTTCCTCCCCCCGTGAAAGAAAAGGGAGAAAAATCGTTTCTTGACTTTTTTCAATGTCACCGTATGTCTACTGCATGCTGCTGGTAGACGCGGTGCTGTGGCATTGAACAGCAGCATCCTCTCCCCTCCCTTCCCTGGTGGCAGACGGTACAGTGCAGAAGGACTGGTAGCCGTCCTCATCATCATCCCATGAGTGCTCCTGGCTGGTCTCAGTGAGGTCGGCCGAGGCAGCCTGGGTAAAAATAGGAATGACTCCTGGTCATTCCCGGCAGATGGTACAGAACGGCCGGTAACTGTCTTCATCACAGCAACTGGGGGCTGAGCTCCACCAGCCCCGCCCCTTTCATGTCTAAAGAAAAGATTCTGTACTGCCTGGACTATCATAGCAGTGGATGCTGGGCTCCTCTCCCCACTACCGTTTAATGTCCTGCCTGGACTATCATAGCAACTGGAGGGTGCTTCCCTCTCATTTTATCTCACTAAAAAGTCAGTGTTTGTTATTCCTGCATTCTTTATTACTTCATCACACAAATGGGGGGGACACTGCAACGGTAGCCCAGGAGGGTGGGGGAGAAGGGAAGCAACAGGTGGGGTTGTTGCAGGGGCACCCCCTAGAATGGCAAGCAGCTCATCATTTCTGCGGGATCTGACATGGAGCACTGTACTCTCTGGTTCTCTAGTACACTTACCCCATATTCTACGCAGGACTGACTCTATTTTTATATACAACATAAAAGAGGAAATGACCCGGGGAGTCATTCCCACTTTTGTCTTTGCACCCCCGGCCAACCTCAGCGAAAGTCAGCTAGGAGCACCCATGACAGCAGCAGATGGTACAGAATGACTGATAACTGTCATCTCATCACCAATTTACAATGGCACAGCAGACGGTACAGAACGATTGGTAACCATCTCTGCTATTTTGCAAAGGCAAATGAATGCTGCTGTGTAGCACTGCAGTACTGCCTTTGTCAGTGGCATCCAGTACACATATGGTGACAGTGACAAAAGGCAAAACGGGCTCCATGGTTGCCATGCTATGGCATCTGCCAGGGCAATCCAGGGAAAAAGGGCCCAAAATGATTGCCTGCCGTTGCTTTCACGGAGGAAGGAATGAGTGACGACATTTACCTAGAATCACCCATGACACTGTTTTTGCACCATCATGCATTGGGATATCAACCCAGAATTCCAATGGGCGGGGGAGACTGCAGGAACTACGGGATAGCTACCCACAGTGCAATGCTCCAGAAATCGACGGTAGCCTTGGTACATGGATGCACACCACCGAATTAATGTGCTTAGTGTGGCCACGTGCACTCGATTTTATACAATCTGTTTTACAAAACCGGTTTATGTAAATCGGAATAATCCCGTAGTGTAGACATACCCCTAGATTTGCACAGAAACAAGCCCAGCTTCTGAGAGAAAACATGCTGAGAACTTGCATCTCCTTTTATCATACACATAGGAGGGATTATGGGGGCGTTAGGTATGGTTATGAAATATCCCATATTGTGGTGTTCTCTTACTTGTAGAGTTTGCATTAGATTGGGCATGTTTGGCTTAAATGCTAACCCCTTTGAAATAATACTTGTTTACGGAGTAGCCTAAGGAGTTTGGAGATTTTGAATTAAAGTGACAGCATGTTGTGGTTGAAAACTGTGGTAAGTAGGCCAGGGTTGAAGTCCACAACCTCTCTTGACCAAAGGTCAAGCTGAATTAATTGACGTGGCCCCTAGTTCTGACATCTCACTTCCAACTCTAAATGAGAGGAAGTAGGAATGTTTGTTTAAAAAAAAATCCAGGAAAAATATTACAATATATCTAATTGTTTGTTTTAAAGAAATAGACCCTAAATTCATCGCAGGGTGTGATTTTAATGCTCTAAAATTTCTAATGTGGTTGTTCTGTGATTTTTTTCTCATAGATCTTTTGTTACTTTGCTGTGTGCCAAGGACATTTTTGGATTTAAAAAAAAAAGTGAATCTAACATGGAAGTATATAGAACAATAACTTCCACCAGACAACAACTGTAATCCAAGAGCAGCTTGGGGCTTCTCTTGTTGTGGGAAACTGATCTTGCTGTTGGGGAAAAATTCTGTTTCCTAGTTATCCTCCCACTCGATGAGTCCCCTTGCGGTCTGAGGATATAAACAAACTTTGGTGCATTCTTTTTAGTATTCCTTGGTGCAATGGAAGTGTCTCTCTAAACACAGCAGCTTTTAAGAGCTCTGGGAGGATATTTAGGAGAAATGGGAACACAGTCTTTTTTTCTGTTTTGTCGTGTCACAACTGTAGTATTAAAACTTGTCTATCTCTAAATACAACAGTGAACAAAGTTGACTAAACAACTTATACACTAAATGGTATCTTTTCCATGAATGTAGTATTCCCATGGGAAGAAGTGATACTTTTTAATCTTTGAAGCACAGGAAGTGCAATAGTCTTGGTTCAAAGTTCCTGTGGAAAACTTTTTGACACGCACTTGTTTCTACTCTCAGCCCTCCCTCAAAGAAAAATTTAAAGTTTGTTTTTTGTCTTTCATCCTTATGATTTCTATTACTACAAAACTAAAGAATGAGAGTTCATTCTAGAAAGAAAAATCGACAAAATGAGCATGCTTCCTTCTGAAAGTAACAGATCAGCCCCAAAGACAGGTAGTTTAATGTTTTGTTTTTGTTTTTAAATCCAACTGTGAAGGAATTGCTTCTGGGACTGTCTCCCTTTGCTAGTAATATACGTTAGCCTTTTGGGCAAAGAAAATGAAACTCCAGCAGAGCAGTCTTTTATCCAGTTATTAACACTCAAGTCTGCAACCCTGTCTTGGATCTATGTGAACCACCTTCCTATCTCTCAGGGTTCTCCCCTCATGGTGCAGGGGCTCAATATTAGTTGTTCTACCAGATCCTCATTCTCTGAGCTGCACCCCCACCCCCATCCCAGATCTGTGCAAACCTTCTCCACTTCTGTTAGGGTTTACCACTCGTGGTCTAGAAACATCACCACCTAGCTGGTGCTTTAGTTCCACATAGGGGACCCTGTGCCCTCACTCTACTACATGCTCCAAGCCTGAAACTCTAAACAACGTAAGCAGAAGTCTATTTCATCCTCAGATATTCATTTCATACTTCCCTGAGGCTACTTCCTATGTTTGCTCTTAAGCATCTGAATTCTAAAGGCATCTTTTCTCCAGCCTACACCATCCTGGGTTCCTTCTCCAGCTCCCTCTGAAACCAGCTTCTTTCCCAGCACACATGCTTCCAGTCTACAGTTCCCATCCTCTATCCAGCAACTACAGCCTGCAGAATGCATGTCCTTAAAGGGTTGAGACCCAGTAAGTGGTGGGCCTGCCATTTAAAGGGCCAGTAGGTCCTGTTACACCAACCCTCTACAACCCATTTCATGTGCTTGCATTTATATAGCACCTTTAGTCAAAACTCACCCAAAAATACTTTACAAACATTGACTAATTCTACAGACTGCATCACACCATCCTCTAAACTGTATGATGTGGATGCAATGGAAGGAGTGAAAAATCTTTTCCACTGTCACCAAAGTTGTTGGAAACAAGACAATCCAAAGCTGCTACATCTTTTAAATCTCATCCTGAAAGTGCCTTTAATAGGAATAATGTGCCATTGGCTCTCTGTGGATTAGATATGATGATGAATGCTGCATAGATATGATATAAATGGAATGACTAAATATATTCCAGTTCCTAGAATGGCATTGCATAAGTGTGACTTAGGGCAGCGTCTGGACTGAAGTCTTTATTATAGCTGATGATTTCCTATGAAAAGAGGAATGCTTCTGGGGGCACCGTGAAGAGAATTTCAGCTAATGCCTATCCATGCTCCAAGAAGTTGAAGTAGTGCTTCATTTGGATATTGTCATCTATCTGGAGTTTTAAATTTTGGGGCAGGAGGTGTTGTGTAGGGAGGGGAAAATAACTTGAACCTTGCCTCTCTCTATAAAATAAGCACAAATACTGGGATGGATAAAGGTGCCTAAGTTCTACAGAGATGATGCGTTACAGATGCTTAAGAAACACAGAAAATCATTTGTAACTTTCTTCACTATAGTGAAAGATTATTCTCATCTGTCATTCAATATGTAATCTGTGCTAAAAGGGGCACGTGGAAGGAGCATGTGCTCCCTTGGGGGTCTGGTTGGACTAGCAACTCTGGAGCAGGAAGGAGAGCCTGATGAAGATTTTCTAGTAGCCTGGAGATCTGCAGAAATATAGAGGGATGAGTCCAGGGATCTCATGTTATTCATGACGTCCCTGTGCTGTTTTGGGGCCCCACAAATTACAGCACAACTCATACCGTGTGTGGGATACCAGTGCAGGTTCCTTCCCCTACACATGCCCAAACCCTTTCTGTGGTATGTGAAAGTAATGAACAAGAAGTTACTGACACTCCGAGCTATAGCAATTGACAAGGGAAATCACAGGGTCAGTGACTTGTGACTCCCAGGCAAACACCCCATACTGAGCAGCTGTTTCCACCCCTCCCACCCCTGTGTGTGTAAAATGAACTCCTGTGTATAGCTGTGGAGGGGCTAGAGGTGGTTATGTGATAGGGTAAATTCTACCATATATCTGCTGCTTGCTTGCATATTCCCCTTCTGCCCCCCTTTGCACCAATCTTGTGCACTGTTGGGATGTGTGTTCTCCATGGTGTTGCATGAAGGGAAGGAAGCACAAGGCCTTAAGCAAGCAAGGGCAGAGCTCCAGTGCTTTAAATTCCCATAGTAGCTGAATGCTAGCATTTGTTGAGAACTTTAGAACATTTCTCTCTTCTGACTGAATTGAAACTGCAAAGACTGATGGAAGGAAATAAAATCTGAAAGCTCAGTTATGTATTGGTCTGTCTATATATATATACATATATATACACACATACAAGTACCTGCCAACCGTAGGAAATGTTACATAGAGACCTTTGAAGAGGAAAACAGGGAAACATCTTTTAATACCATTGAAATACATTGAACTCAGGGGAACTTTTGGAGAGACAGTGGAACAAATGGTAAATAATTTATTAAAAAATAGGGATTATCTTTCTAAGCAGAGATAGCTGGCAAATGGGAAATCTGTCCAAGCCTATCTTGCTTACTCTTAAACATACCCCACCCATACATCTGCAGACCTCTCCTGGCAGATTCTAGGGAATCTTCACATGCTTTTTTTCCATTCATACTTTGAGCACTACAAAAAATACTGTATAGGGAATGCCAATGCTTTATTCTTATTCTTAATTATTTGTATTCCAGTAGCACCTTGGAAGCTCCAACCAAAATCAGAGCCCCACTGTGGTAGGCAACACAAAATACAGAGTAATAGACAGTCCCTACCTCAGTGAGCTTACAGTTTATATAGATGGGGCAGACAAAGGGTAGAAAAAAGGAATTCATTTTAGACATGGAGATCTGTGGCACTGAGAGATTAAGGAGCATAGGAATTGCCAGCCTGAATCAGAGGTAAGGTTCATGTAGTCCAATACTCTGTTTCTGATTGTGTCCAGCACCGAATGCTTCTTCAAAGGAAAGCGTAAGAACCCTTCAGTAGGTGGATGTGGAATCTTTCCCCATATTACTCTCATCCTGATCTCCAATAATTAGATATCACCATTTCACCTTAAATGGTCCTTTGAAATATGTAACAGGTTTCAGAGTAGTAGCCATGTTAGTCTGTATCAGCAAAAACAACGAGGAGTCCTTGTGGCACTATAGAGACTAACAAATTTATTTGGGCATAAGCTTTCATGGGCTGCAGCCCACTTCATCAGATGTATGGAGTGGAACATACAATACGGAGGTATAAATACGCAAAAGAATAAATGGACACAAATCTGACATTAGGAATTATAACATTCAAAAACCAGTAGGAGAACACTTCAATCTCCCTGGTCACTCAATAACAGCCTTAAAAGTGGCAATTCTTCAACAAAAAAAATCTTCAAAAACATATTCCAAAGAGATACTGCAGAACTGAAATTAATTTGTAAACTGGACACCATCAAATTAGGCCTGAAAAAAGACTGGGAGTGGATGGGTCAGTACAAAAACTAAATCAATTTGTTAGTCTCTCAGGTGCCACAAGTACTCCTGGTTTTCACAAAAACTAATTTCCCCTTGCTAAACACTCACACCTTCTTGTCAACTGTTTGAAATGGGGCAACTTGTTTACATTGGACTCATTAACACTACAAAACTGATTTTCCACTCCTTGTCAACTATTGAGACTAGCCTACTTACCACTTAATGGAAATGGCTCGTTAGCACTGATTTCCCCCCCTTGGTAAGGCAACTCCCATCTTTTCATATGCTGTGTATTTATACCTTCCTACTGTATGTCCCACTCCATGCATCTGATGAAGTGGGTTTTAGCCCACGAAAGCTTATGCCCAAATAAATTTGTTGGTCTCTAAAGTACCACAAGAACTCCTCTTGTTTATGAAATATGTGTTAACTACTTATGCTAAACAATCTGTTCTACTTTGTATTTAGCTGTGACACTCTGAGTACATTTCCCAGACCTGAAGAAGAGCTCTGTATAGCTCAAAAGATTGTGTCTCTCAGCAAAAGAAGTTGGTCCAATAAAAGATATTACCTCACCCACGTTGTCTCTTTAATAACCTGGGGCCAACAGGGCTACAACAACACTGCATACATAAAATCCCTCAGGCAGACCTGCCCCATATGTCATCTTTAATTGAAAGGAAAAAAGGGAATCATTCACTGGCAGTTAAAGTGCTGTATGTGCCACAATTGCTCTTACAGAGAATATTTTGTTATTTGAGTTGCAATAAGACATTTATGATCTTATTAATCACTATCTATACTCACCACTAAGAGACACCGAACCAGCAGCAATGTGTGACACAAAACTTCTTGGGGCAGGATATGCAATGAATACTCAGAAACCACAGGAAACAAACAAGACAGACAGTCACGACAACAGGTTAGTTTTGTAACATTTTGATTAAAACAGTCACTTCCTCTGCCTAAACAGAGGTTTCAAAAACTGACAATTTAAATGTGGGAGATGTATTAATGTATGCTGTTTATGTGCAATTTTCCATATACTGAGGAAGACACAACTTAACATATTGAAAAATACAAACAAAATAAGGAAGTGGAGGGGCCAGTCTGGCAGAGATGGAGTGACTTTTTATAGTAATACCTTCTCCTTTTTCAAATTTCTCCTCAAAACAGGATCAAGGCCTAGGTTTGTCTTCTAAGACCTTGTCTACACCAGTGGCTCTCAACCTTTCCAGACTACTGTACTCCTTTCAGTAGTCTGATTTGTCTTGAATACCCCCAAGTTACAAAAATTACTTGTTTACAAAATCAGGCAAACAGCACACTATTACTGAAAAATTGCTTACTTTCTCATTTTTACCATATAATTATAAGATAAATCAATTGGAATATAAACATTGTACTTACATTTCAGTGTATAGTATAAAGTTAAACCAATGCAACTTTGTATACACTAGGCCATAGCATAATGAACAGTTGTCAGAGAGAACTAATACAAAGACTGTTCAGAGAACATTGCAACAATCAACCACTTACGTTCTGTTATTATTGAAATATTATGCAAGGAGGATATGAATGAAGACAAGGAACTTATTACATAGGGAATTCTCATGTAACTTCTTCTGACATACCCGCTCGTTCCATTAAAAGGAGCAACTCTCCATTGATGTAGGTGTTCACTTACATTTCAAAACTACAATTATTGAAATAGGCCATTCTAGCAACTCCTTCATCCAATAATAAATAAGGTAAACATTTTTAACAATATGGGTAATTAACAATTGGAACAAATCACAAAGGGTTGTGGTACACACTCCATCAGTGGCCAGCTTACAATCAAGGAAGTGCTGCGGCCTTGTGTGACGCAGGTCAGACTAGCTGATCACAATGGTCTGGCCTTAGAATTTGTAACAACTCAGGAAATAAAATCATATTTCAAAGGCCAAACTCTCTCCTGGCATGGGCGATGGGTGAACTCCCACTTTGGGGAGGTCCTGCCCATCAGAGTCCTGAGTGCCAGGTTGGCCCTAGCGCCAGGCCGAGACACTGACCCCAGCACTGGGCCACCACCCAAGCATTGGGCTGAGCTGCTGCCCCCCCCAAGTGCCGGGCCGGTCTCAGCCACCGGCTCAACCCCCAGCACTACTGACCCCAGCACCGGTGGCCAAAGCTCATGGCTGCCAGCTAGAGCGGAGCCCCCACCAGCTTCCGGTAGAGGGCAGGGAGGGCACGGCCTCAGGGCGCAACATGGGCAGGGCCATGGCATGGGTGGGGGGAAGCTTAGCTGCCCTGGCCTGTGATACCCATTGCCCATGTTCCTGGTGATCGCCACAGGAGTCGCTGGCAGGGCACCAGCAGGGGCTGGGACTGATGACTAGTGCTTAATTTGTAATGAAAGAGGTGCCAGGGCTCAAGCAATTGTCTACATTCATAACGAATGCGATGCGGGGGCTACGACCTGCCAAAGCTGGCGGCGGTGCCAGTGCTCAGCCCCGGTACAAATTAAGCCCTGGGGCAGGGCTTCCTGCGCCCCCAGCGAGCCCCCCACAGCTAGTGGCAGGGCAGCGGTGGGGTTTGTGAGGAGCCTGCTCCCCGGGCGGGTCAGGCCTCGAGGCAGAGGCGGCCGCGCTGCAGCTAGCGGCGGGGATCGGAGAGGGCGCGGTCCCCCACAGGGCGGAGAAGGTCTGCCAGACCCGGACACGCCCGGCACGACTCGCAGTGGCCGAGCTCGGCCGGCTGAGGCAGCGGAGCTGAGCGCGGGAAACTCTGGTTAGCGCCGAGCGGCTCAGTCTCGCCGCCCTTTGATCTGCCGCGCAGGTGCTGCAGCCGCGGGCTCCTCTCCGAGCCATGGCGTCAGGCTGAGCCGCTGTGGGACCGGCGGGTCTGCGCGGGGAAGGTGCGTGAGCCGCTTCTCTCTCCCGCTGCTGCTTGCGGGCGGCGGGGAGGCGGGGCTGCTGCTGCAGAAGGCGGCGCGGGGCCCGGCCTGCCTGCACGACTCCTGGGGCCCCTTGGTCGTGGCTGGCCTGTGGCACTACCGGGGCTGCGTGCCAGGGCCCCAGCGCTGTGCCGGGAGCACTGCGCCCCCAGCCTTCCCGTGACGGACAGAGGCACCAGGGCCGCCTGCATTGGCGCCAGGGGACCTCCAGGGGCGGGTGGGCGCTGCTGCCCCGCTCCTTGTCTGTGCTCTCTTAGTGGGGCTGGGGCAGGGGGCGCTGTCTGCCAGCCGGGGGGGGGGGGGGGCATTAGTGCTGCAGAGGATTCTTTGCACCCCG
Organism: Gopherus flavomarginatus; assembly: GCF_025201925.1. Lineage (NCBI taxonomy): Eukaryota > Metazoa > Chordata > Testudines > Testudinidae > Gopherus > Gopherus flavomarginatus. Next base: position 259,007,998 of record NC_066618.1, read on the forward strand.
TCCTTCCTCTGGCTCCTCCACGGGTCTCTGCAGCTGGGCCAGGCTGCACTCAGGGCTCTGCTCAGCCACCACTGGCACCCCTCAAAACTACTCGTTTCCAAGCGAGTTCAGTGGGAATTGAACGTTGCAGCTGTACAAATGTTCAAATTAACATCAAGTTGACTGCGCCCCGGTTAAAAAGACAGTGGGAGAGGGGGTTCCTAAAGGGCTGATGGGTGGGCAGCAGAGGTGAAATGTAACTGACCGCTGCTTAGTACCTTCCTGCACTCACCAGCCCTCAAAGCTCACAGCCTGCAGCCAGTGCCAGCCGGAAACGGGACAGGGGGCGAGGCCTTGCTGGCTGACAGCCTTCACGCAGCGGGGCCTGCACTGACGGACCAGCGGGGGAACCACTGGCCCCACACACTGCATCTTCTCCGCGCCATCAGCCTTGCACACCCACTCCATTGGCCACTGAACCCCACCGCCACTCACCGCAGGTGGGCAGGTGGCTGACAAGCAGGGATCCAGCCAGCAGGAGTTCTCGCCAGTACTAATGGGGGTGGAAGGGAGACAGAAAATAGTGGAAAGTTTTCCCATTTTTAAGAAAAAGTTGGGTCAGCTGCAAGACAGTGCTGGGTTTACAGTGGCACCATGGAGCTAGGCCCATGCTCAGAAAGGGCCCAGGCCTGCTCTGCTTGCACTGCATCCCAAGACCCCGCTGGCTTCCCCCACACCCACACGCCTGTTACAATAAAACACAGATCCTCAGCTAAAGGGAAAGTGTGTGTGTTATGCTTTCCCACCCTCTTCCTTCCCTCGCCCCGTCCTTTAATTTTCTTCTTTTTAACACACTGAGATTTGTGTCTCCACAAATTTACTTTCAGGAACACACTGTAGCACCTGTGTAATGTGTGATTCTTGGTATAACCATGAGCAAGACTGATTCCATGTGTTGGGATGGAGGACTTGCTAATACTCTTATCCAGCATGTAGTTCTCTCTGCTTCAACTACAAAAGATTTATAAGGTTTAAAGCTAGGATGAAAAAGACCAGTCAGATTTTGCTTGGGTTAGGATAAAGGCTCTTATTGGAATTCATTCTTAGGGTGGTCTGTTGTCTCATGTTCTTCAGAAATACTTCATAATCTGAATAAAAAGCATCCACTTCATAAAATGTAAGTTATGTATTGTTGGTCTCTTGAAAACTTAAACTGTTTTTTTCCAGTGTTGCATTTGCTGTGGCTTAGATGACAGCTATGAATAATGCCCACGATACAGTTTTTTTTAAGCTGGCTGGACACTGTTTTATAGATGAGGTTTGTGTAAAATATAGACAGACCTAGGACCTGACCTGCAGAAGTTTGTAAATTCACGCTAAATCTTTGGATTGCCTTGGCTAGTTCCTTGGTATTTAAACTATTGTTAACAGCATAAAAATAAAGTATCAAGACGGACAAGAACAGATTGCAAATGTGGGCTGGGAAAGAACCACCCAACATTGACCATAGTTGGGAGACATGTGAATTCCTCTTATTTGGTTTATAGTATGGTTTTGCACATGTCGCATTCTTTAATGCCAAATAGTAAAGAAAGTGGCTTATAAGGCCAAGTTTATTATTGATATAATTGCCCAATTATAGATGCACTGGGGATTCATTTATTCATTTCTGCTCCAGTGACTGGAAAATTTTTTACATTCTTTGTTGGAAAGTTGAAAGTTTGGTCTGGTCATTTATGCCTTCCCTTCCAATTGTGAGAAGTTGGAGGAGGAGGATGGCTGCACACTAAAGAAGTGGCAGCTGCAGGGGAAAAATATCTCACTTATAAAAAGTACCAAGTGATTAGAATCTTCAGATGTAATGAGTATTAGAACGTGCTGTGTGGCCTATGCATCAAATTTTGTCGTTCACACATTGTGTTTCAACAATTTTAGATGCTTGTTTCTATGCACATGGAAGAGTCTGAAAATGTGAAATTAAATAGAAATCTTTTTTAAGCTGACCTGAAGTCAGTTATGTTCCTCTCTAACGGATGTGATGAAGTCTTAACTAACTCATCTGTAATGTTCTAAATTCTAATTTATTGATGAAGAAAAACATCCTAAAATTTAAATTTCTGACAGAAGCTGTGGAAAAAATACTGGCCTTTGTTTTTGGTGTTAAAAGGGAAAAAATGTTGTGTCATTTTAAAAAATATATGCCTACATTTTGAAAGGTGACTAGCGATTTTTGGGTGTCCAAGCTTAAAAGCAGCTTTTTTTTCCTTTTAAATTTCTTTTCCCCCTCAAAGGTCCAGTGCTCAGTATTTTCTGGAAATCAGGCCCCCATAAAGTATCTCAGCTAGAACACTCAAAAATTGAGGCACAGAAGCATTAGTTGGTTTTGAAAAATAAGGCTATAATTTTTTATGGGTGGGTTTCAAAACTTAATTTTGAATTACTGTCCCAGCATATGCAGTGGTCTCCATTAAAATGCCAATATTAAAAAACAGGTATCAGATATCACACAGTTTCCTCTTATATTTAGAATAGAAAGCTTATTTGGTAACAACTGGCAAATAGTGATTCTGATATTTTCTACTGTACTGTCTTAGATGGAGTGTAAAGAGAGACAGACAACATAGGTGCGGTAATATCTTTTATTGGACCCACTTCTATGGTGAAAGGGACAGGCTTTTGAGCATCACAGAGCTTTTCATAGAATATCAGGGTTGGAAGGGACCTCAGGAGGTCATCTAGTCCAACCCCCTGCTCAAAGCAGGACCAATCCCTAGACAGATATTTACCCCAGTTCCCTAAATGGCCACCTCAAGGATTGAGCTCACAACCCTGGGTTTAGCAAGCTAATGCTCAAAACTACTGAGCTATCCCTCCCCCAAGTCTGGAGGAGGTAACCAGAGTGTCTAAGCTAAATTCATGATGGGACATATTAAGCATGAGGGTTTCAAAGATGCCACTAAAAAGGAAGTGGACAATTAAGGGTTAGGAAGCAGCAGGATATGTTACAAGTTGTTGTAATGAGCCACAATGTCTCTGTTAAGTGGATTGTTTTAAGTGTCCAGCAGAATTTTGAATTTAAGTTCTCAGGCTTACCTTTTGAAGGTGTGCAGGTTTCCTTTAAGGGCGAAATCTGAGAGATCAGATACTGAGTGATCACTTTGTGAAATGTGTTTGCCCTTGCTCCTCCCCACTCCTTTCCCAAGGTCACACCTCCTGCTCACTCCATTCCTCTCCCTCTGTTGCTCGCTCTCCCCCACCCTCGCTCACTCGCTCATTTTCACTGGTCTGGGGCAGGGGCTTCGGGTGTGGGAGAAGGGAGTGGTGGTGAGGGCTCCGGCTGTGGGTACGGGCTCTAGGGTGGGGCTGGAGATGAAGCGTTTGGGGTGCAGAAGAGGGCTTCAGGCTGGGGGATTGGGTTTTGGGAGGGGGCTCCAGGCTGGGGCAGGGGTTGGGGGTATGGGAGGAGGTACAGACTATGGGCTGGAGGTGCAGGTTCCAGGGTGGGACCAGAAATTAGGGGTTCAGGGTACCAGATGAGGATCCGGGAGGAGGCAGGGGGTTTGTGTATGTGTGGGGAGGATGAGGGTGAGGCCTCCATTTGCAGGTACTGGTTTTGGGGTGGGGCCAGAGATGATGGGTTTGGAGTGCAGAAGAGGGCTCCGGGCTGAGGCAGGGGGTTGGTGTGTGGGGGAGGGGAGATGGGCTGGGTGGGGTTGGGCTCAGAAATGAGGGTTGAGGGTGCAGGATCAGGCTCCAGACTGGGGAAGGGGGTTGGGGTGCAGGCTCCGGGCAGCTCTTACCTCAGGTGGCTCCCAGGAAGCTGCCAGCATCGCCCCCCAGCTTCTAAGCAGAGGCACGACCATGTGGCTCTCTCTGCTGCCTGCACCTTCAAGCACTGCCCCCTCAGTTCCCATTGGCCATGGTTCCTGGCCAATGGCAGCAGCTGAACTGGCGCTGGGGGCGGGGGTAGCATGCAGAGCCTGGTGGCTGTCCTTCCACCTAGGAGCCAGAGGGAGATGCCGTCAGTTTCCCAGGAGTTGCGCGGAGCCGGGTAGGGACCCTGCCTGTGCCGCTAACCGGACTTTTAATGGCCCAGTTAGCAGTGCTAACCAGAGCTGCCAGGGTCCCTTTTCGACTGGGTGTTCTAGTCGAAAAATGGACACCTGACAACCTTAGTGATAGGATGTTTTTTGTCTCTTATTTTTTTGAGTTCATTTAGGAGCAAAGTGATTGTCTGGTTCCACCCACATAATTGTTGGGGGTGGGGCATTTGCTGCATTGGATGAGGTACACCACATGTAATAGGCATGTGTAGGAACCATGGATCTTGAAGGATGTGTTGTTGGGGGTATTGATCATAGTAGCAGTGGAGATATGTCTGCAGGTTTTTGCATCTGTTGTTCTGTCAGGGTTGGTGCTGCTCTGAGTTGTTTGTCCTGGTCTGTGGGGTGCTTGCTTCTGATTATGAGCTTGGTGGGATGTTTGAAGGCCAGAAGGGGGGGGAAGGGGAGTTGGGAAAGATTTCTTTGCAAACCCTTTTCATAAAGTGATCACTCCCTATGTGACCGCTCAGTCCTCACCCTCTGAGAAAACAGCACACCTTCAAAAGATAACCCTGGGAACTTATATGCATAATTCTGCTGGACACTAAAAAAATTATGGATTTAACAGAGACACTGGTTTTATGGCTCATTACAACAATTTGTAACACACCCTGCTGCCTGCTAACCCTTATTTGCCACTTCATTTTAAGTGGTCTCCTACAGCATGTGCGAAACCCTTATGGTTCAACAAACTATCCTGCCTTTTATTTAGCTCTGATACTCTGGTTACCTTCTCAAAACCTGAGGAAGAGCTCTATGAAGCTCAAAAGTTTGTCCCTTCCATCAGCAGAAGTTAGTCCAGTAAAAGATGTTACCTCACCTACCTTGTCTCTCTCAACATGGCTACAACAATACTGCAGACAATACAGTATTGGAATGGAGTCATTCATAGACTCCAAGGCCAGAAGGGCCATTATGATTATCTAGTCTGACCTCCTGTGTAACACAAGCCATAGAACTTCCCCAAAATAATTCCTAGAACAGTCCTTGGCACACAACTTGATTTTTGCATTGTTTGCCAGGAATCTTTTCTCCAGTCCTTGTCCTAACGTACAGGTATTTGTACAAACAAGATTATTAAAGGCACTTGAAAAAATTCTTTAAGCAGATGCATTTTCCACATTGGATGTGAGGGAAAAAAACAACAGTGCAGAAATCCTTTACTGCTGAAAGGGGGTGGAACTCAGTACAAATATCTAATGAACATGCATTTAGATTAAAATGCTGTCTCTCAAACTGTATATGTAATCTTCTGTAAACATAATTCATGTTGCTTGCCAAAACTTTCCTCCTCACACGGACCAGATGAGTGCCAGATAGTTTTTAAAAATGGTGAGAAAATCAGTCATCTTTTCTTAAATATTTTACTAAATTTATTTTATCCCTCAAAAGTTCCAAAATATATATGTAAGAGTTTAACTTGTCTATATTTTAAACAGTCTAAGGAATCTTCTGTGTGTACTAGTATTATGATTTTTTTAAATTGTGCAATTCTTTCACTAAATTGCCTATACTAAAGGGTCAGGGATTGTAACCGTATATCTTGTAAAGGAAACAATATTAAAAACCTGCCTCAAATTTATTTGTAAATAAATGTCTTAAATTTTGTAGAGGCTGAAACATAGCTTGAGGCAAGGGAGAATGTCTTGGTAAATAAAAATAAGAAAGTAATTAAGAATACATAAAAGGGTGTATATTTAAAACATAATTGATGGCTGCCCTGATTTCAAAAGAGCTGTGCAACAATTTATGCTAGCTGAAGATCTGCTCCATAGGCCAGCCTTTGACCTGATGTGTTGATTTGAGCAGATTTAATTTTCTCAGGGGCTAAGAACCACTGCAACCCTGATGGCCTGCCTTCCTGATACTGATGTGAGCATACTCTGTTTTTTTAACAGTTTGACTTTGTTTATTTTCGGTCGCAGTTATTGGTGGTTATAGTGTCGGGTCTGTTCTCAAGTTTATTAACAGTGGGGAATTTCCTACCAGATCACTAGCAGGAAAAGGGGAAGAAGTTGCTTTTGTTCTTTTTTCACAATTCTACTCAATATATATAGGTATCCCGCATTTTTAATATTTTGCATTTTGATAGTGTCTGAGCAGGCTGTTGACTATGCACATATAAAAGAGAAATGGGTTTTAAGTAATTTCAGTGATTCAAGCACACCTGGTAAGCAAGGGCAGCTCTAGACATTTCGCCGCCCCAAGCACAGCGGCATGTGCGAGGGGTGCTCTGCCGGTTGCCAGTCCCGCAGCTCCAGTCGACCTCCCGCAGGCATGCCTGCGGAGGGTCCACTAGTCCCACGGCTTCGGTGGAACCGCGGGACCAGCAGACCCTCCTCAGGGACGCCTGCGGGAGGTCCACCAGAGCCGCGGGACCAGCGGACCCTCCGCAGGCATGCCGCCGAAGGCACCCTGCCTGCCGCCCTCCCAGTGACTGGCAGAGTGCCCCTCGCAGCATGCCGCCCCAAGCATGCGCTTGGCATGCTGGGGCCTGGAGCCACCCCTGCTGGTAAGGCTCTTATGAAATATTATTTGTGTGACAATAGACTTCAGAGGAAGTATTATGCTCCCATGAGATTTTGTCTCAGGGCTTAAGTTATCTCTTTTAAATCAATAAGAACTCATTTATTTCACTGGTTTAGCTCCTAAAACCACAGTGCAGACCAGGCCTCTGAAGTTATTTTCCTTCTGTTTTGACAATAGGATTTGATGTACTCATTCCTGATATAAGTACTTCTGATGGTCCTGAATTGCAGGTCTCCCCTTCTACCAGTGTTTTCTTATTATGTGTTTCTATCTCATATGGAAGAAGAACACTCGATTCCATTTACACTGCACTAAGATGTCTTGTGGAGTTCAGGATGTGGAGAATTCTGAAATGGTTTGGAAGGAAAAAGAGCTGGAAGCTATTAATTTCTTTAAGATTAATCATATACTTTGGTGAAGTCTTATCATCATCCTTAGACATCTCTATAGAAAAAGTGTGTTCCTAATCGCAGCTGAAGTGCTCAGTGCTGTACAGGACACAAAAGGAAAAGAGTGTGTGTCTCAAAGAGCTTACACACTAATAGAAAGAAATGATGAAGATAAAATGCCCTAGAAAGACTACAGGAAGGAATAAGAGATTTTGATTTTAATGATTTGTTTGGTTTGTTTCACTTGCAGGCATTATGGAAGAAGCCTTAAGGGGGACATAAAGCAGGAAAAAAGGTGGCTTAATGAACCAGTTTGGGGAGCATTTCATGATAGGGATTGGTTTTGAACAAGGCATGCAGACAGAGCTATAAGACTTAGTTTTGTTAATTTTCTCTGTTTGCATCTGTAATAATCACAACACCTATGTAGATAAGTTAAAACACATTTAATGTAAGTCCTTGCCACTAATAGAAATATTTTTTCCTCTGAAGGGCAGAAATCTTATTTGATTTCTACCTGCAGTCCTCCTCCTGTTGCTCCAGGCAGATCTGTTTTTGTCAGAGTGTTTCAACACATGTAGTGGTATCGGATAAGGATTGGTACATAGATGTGACTGGTTAATTTTGTGCTCTCTAGTAAGCAAGCCTGGATACTTCCTCTCACCTGGTAACTCCCTGACATGTTTTGCAAATGCTGCATTTTTTTCCTGATATTATTCAGACTCTCTTATGATTTCTAGAAAATGCTTTGTGCTTTCAGCCTCAATGCATAAGCAACTTAATGTGAGATTTAAGCTTTTGTATTTGAGGAGTATCATATCACTTAAGATGTTAAATCCCATATATTCTTTCATGCAGATCATTTTGCAAATTTTATTTAAAGTAAAGCTGATTAAAAACAAACATACCAAGTGAATACTCTTCTGCTGACCCTGAGGTTAAATCAGTGGATGAATTCAAGAATTAGGAACTGTTTACTCAATAATGGGCACTATGTGTATGAAGCAGTTTGATATTTGTATTTTCCTGTTTTTTAAAAATCAGTGGTTCTTTTTTCCTGTCTATGATCCTACAGTGTAGGCTTGGCAGGCTGGTCAATTAACTGCTTATTATTTGACCCTGGTCAAATATTTTCAAATACGCCATCAAGAATGCCCCAATATAGGTGGTGGCCCACCTTTCTGACTGCATCACTGTGTGGTTCTTTCTTGGTTTCATAACTTCATTTGATTTGTTTCACATTTTTCTGAGTTAACATAACTCAGTAAAGTAACTTGTTTTTTGGCATAAGTATCTATCTAGGCTAAGCCTATTGGAGACCATAAAGTTTTACTTGTTATTGTTACTTCTGTTATCATTCTAAAAAATGAGTGTTTTAAAATATTATTTGATCCTTTTTGACATTTGACATTGGCCTGCTAAACCCAGGGTTATGAGTTCAATCCTTGAGGGGGCCATTTAGTGATCTGGGGCAAAAATCTGGGGATTGCTTTGAGCAAGGAGTTGAACTAGATGACCTCCTGAGGTCCCTTCCAATCCTGATATTCCATTCTAATTTGGACATGAATCAGGACTGGGAGTGGCTGGCTCATTACAGAAGCAGCTTTGCCTCACCTGGAATTGACACCTCCGCATCTGTTATTGGGAGTGGACTACATCCACCCTGATTGAATTAGCCCTGTCAACACTAGTTCTCCACTTGTGAGGTAACTCCCTTCTCTGCATGTGTCATTATATAAAGCCTGCATCTGTAATTTTCACTCCATGCATCTGACCTGAGGTTTTTTACCCACAAAAGCTTATGCCCAAATAAATCTTAGTCTTTAAGATGCCACCAGACTCCTTGTGTTAGAGAAAAAAAAAACACACTTAGGTGGTGGAGAGATGTTGTTTGGGGGGACCAGATGGAGACACAGGGTCCTGTGGAGTGTCTGAAGAAGCTTGGCATGTTTAGACTATCAATAAGGGAGAATAAGCCTTTAGGTAAGATAGACATGCATGCACATATGTATGTTGTTTTAAAATCCCTTTTCTCTAAATATTTTAACAGTAAGTAAAAAGCGAACAATACTTTGGTTGTAAGAAGACTGTCTGGTCACTATACACACCACTGATCACAGACTCCTGAAGGGAAGAACCACAGATACTAAACCCAGTCAAACTTGCAGGATAAGTGTGATTGATATACAGGGTACTGTAGTGTAGCCTAAGACCTGCAGGGGCAGAATGTCACCTTGCAAATTCAAGCTGTGTCACCTGTGACCCAGATCTATGGAGGACTTGAAGAGACGTTTACCCAACAAGACTGATGGTGTCTGGGGGATGTTCTGTGGGTTTCTAAACCAGTGTCATCTCCTGTTCCTACTGTGGCTGCAGACATTTCCTACCAACAAGGCCAAGGCAGCACTTATTAGGTTGCAGACCGACTGGCCATTGACCTGGGCCTCCTCAGTCCTGGAAAAGTCCATTCCCCCCTTGAAGCAGTTTGAAGAATTTGTCCAAGCCACGTTGGTGATTTTTTGTGATGCAAACCACTTGTGCAGGGCAGAGGCTGCAGTCCGGACCCTAAGGCAGAGTTAGCCGATAATTATGCTGCTGACTTCCAGAACCTAGTGCCAGACACAGAATGGAATGAGGCCGCTCAGTGCCGTCATTTTTAGCATGGTCTTAATGGTGATGTTAAACTTGTTGATAGTCTAAAACAACATACATGTTTTTACTTTTAATCTAAACCAACCCCAAGCTGTCTGAATTGAAGTGATTGTTAGCACCAGTGGGCCTGCTTTTAAGCTCAGCAGCAGTTGCAGCAGGTTGCTGGCTGCTAAATGCTTATGCCCACAAGTCCTAGCATTCCTGTGCCCGCCCTATTTCTAGTCTTGTTCTCAGCCTTGTTCCTGTTCTGCTACAGTCCTGTTTGCTCCTGGGTCTGACTCTCTACTTGACTCCTTGATCCTGACTCCTTCTCCACCCACTAGGTTTGGCCACGCATGTCTGGGTCATGATATGTTGCCTCTTGAGCTAATGAAATAATTGATAGCACTAGGAAGTCGTCCTCTGTGTGGACAAACACTAGCCAGGGAGGGGACACTTTGCCACTGGGTTTGACAGGTATTTGCTGACTTGAGAGTCTTGGGTTCTGTGCTGACTCTGAAGGGGATCTGCTGCCTATTCTCCCTCAAGTGTGACATCTTCAGCCCCATTCCTTCAGTCTCTCCCTGGCCCAGTGCTCTCTCGTCCCAACTCCTGTCTTCTTGTCCCAGTCCCATTCTCTTCCCCTCTTGCTGATTTCAGTCTCTTTGCCCAGCAAGTCCTAATATCACCATTCTGGACACCCTGTCCCAGTCCCTGTCTTTGCACTCAGCCAATCACAGTTCTCCCCTACACTGAGGCTTCTCCCTCTACCCCCCACCTCCATTGGCTCCCAGTCCTACCCCTACTTTCCCTCCCTGGTTCCTAATCCCAGTCTCTGCTACACCATCTCCCAGTCCCAGTTTCTGTCTCCTTCACCCTGCTAGCCTCCAATCCCAGGCTCCCTTCCCAGTATCTCCAGGTTGCTTACCCCAATCTATTTCTCTCTTCAGCTCTGATCCAGGTCTGGCTCTTATTTCCTCTGCAGTCAAATCAGGCAGCTTCTTCCTCCCTGCTACCTGAGCCCAGAGTGGTGAGGAGAGGCATTGAGGGCACAGAAGAGACAGGCTCCAGTCTCTTAGTTCTGGTGCCCAGCCCAAGCATAGCCCACAGTAACCACGAGCTGCAATGTAGGAAAAGTTCAGGGGAATGAAGCTGCAAAACTTCAGCAAGTCTCTCCAAAATATGTTCAAGCTATGATTTTTCAAATGCTTATAACTTGGCTAAATGTGAGTGGATTTTAATGGGGAAAACAAAAGGCGCATCTCTGGTACAAGGGCCACCTCCTGCCAAATTTCAAGTCCTTTTCTCTAAAATTACATACATGCCACAGGTTTTCAAAGGTAGTCACCTGAAATTTTTAACATTGGAAAAATGTTGGTTTTGTTCTCAAGAACAGCCAAACTGCTTTCACTAAACTTTTCCCAAAGAACTGTGTCTGAAGCAGATCTCCAGCATGGGAAATCTGAGCCCAAATGGTAGATGTTTGGCAAAGTTATAATACTGAAAGTAAGGTCTGTAGTGGACATGCCAGACAACCTAATAAGAAGTCATGCAACTAACCCAACCTATAATTAATGCCAAACAGAAACTACATTTTCATTTTTAATTTTTGTTTTATACCTCACTTTGTGTTCCTTGAAATAAATGCCCTCCTTTTTTTTGTGCAAGGCTGGGGAAACTGGGACTTTGCTTATGCTCTTTCTCTGTCTGTTGGTGCTAAAATTGAATTGACTAGAATCTTGGTTTCTGAAGTTCCAGAACTCACACTGCAATTGATAATTATTGAATGGAAGTTTTGTAAAAGTGTGTCAGAAGACTGTTATTTTTTTTATCTATAAAACTATGTGTACATATACCATATTTTAAAAACCTGTACAAACAATATGAACTAGGGTCGATAGTGTCTAATCCCCTCCACCCTCCCCTCCCCAGCTTCAGTTGTACTATAAAAGCAAAACTGCCTCTTATACTCTCCTATATCCTTTGACAAAAGCCTGAGAAGTTATGAAAGTCAGCTCACTTTAGCCTTCTCTGCAGTATGAAAAGTATTCATTGGTGACAATGGGCATCAGCATTATGGGCAGCTAAAACAGTTGGCTGCAACTGTCTCCACAAGCAATCATGTTCAGCACCTGCTCAGCTGTACCCATTGGAAGCAAACAGTAACTGTCATGGAGACAAGGCTTTGAGCTCTGCACCAAATGGGGAAAGTCAACTTCAGAGTTGAGAGCATCCTAGTGAGGCTGCCTAACCTCCAGAAGTTCACATGTAGGGATTTTGAGCTCCACTTGCAGTGATAAACATGCAGTGAGGTAGTCTCAGGTAGTCAGGACCTGCTCTTTATAGGCCTTTATAGATCAATGTTGCCACCTGGAATTGCCCTGTTTGGCAAACAGGAAGTCAGAGACAGAGGCCAAAATACCGTTAACTTGACCAAACTGCATTCGTATTCTGCACTGGCTTCTCAAAGGATTGCTCCATGTAGAGTTAATCTAATTTAGATGTCTCAAAAGCATAGATAAATGTGGTGAGGTCCACAGCCTGAGATAAACGTTCTCCATAATGCTCTGCATTACCAGAAAAAGAAAAGGAGCTTTTGTCCACCTGTGAATCTAGGAGCAATTGAAAGTGGGTAAGGCTCTCATGTAACTATCAGCAGTCCCATGCTGTAAACCTCTTGAATGAAGGATCCCTCACGTACTCTTCTGATGTACACCAACCTCCCTGCATCACCTCCCCTTTTTTTGTATTGAGTTTTAGTCAGCTTTTGGCCCTCCAAACCCTTATCTCAGCAAGAAACTGAAAAAGCATAGAAGCTGCATTATCTAGGTTTGATGATGGCATTTGGCAAGGTAGAGGTTTCATTTTGCTTGCATGTTGATAGCCAAATCATCTCACTATTCCTCTACAGTAGAGGTCTCATACCCACTGACTTACTGTAGGGGTGGGAGGTTCACATGGTTCCAGTTTCCTATCGGCAGATGAGCAATTTCCCAGAATCACCAGTAGTGTGGAACTAAATCAAAGAGAAGTGTCCAGAGGGAATTGAGTCTAAAACCTTTATTCTCTGAATGCTCATGGGCCAACAGGCCTGGGAACTCTGATTAACGTAAACTCTAATAACTGGAAATACCTAAGAGGGTACGTTAAAGACAGCTGAAGCTCTGGAGCAGCACTTAGGCACTGAGGAAGAACATGTTTTTCCCCTTGCTGTTTTCTTTCCTGTTGTACTTGGTTTAACTTAATTTATCGTGAGGAGTATTACTGGTCATGTTTAAAGGAAAAGGGCTAGCATGTATTTGGGGAGGGTGAGAGGGCTTTCTATATACACTTTCATAATCTTTAGTGCTGTCACCAGTGTTGTAAGATATATAGCTCAAGATGGCATATGTAATCCTATAGTCAGCTTTTACTTGCCAAGAACAGTATCCTCCCCTAACATTTATGACCTGAGTACAGTACCAGCCTTTGTATTGTCAAATTCAAGAATCCTGTTAAGACCATGAAACAAATGGCACAAATGGATCATTTGGCAGCTGGGACAAGGAAATTGTGAACATTTTTAAGGACTGATATATATATATATTTTAAATACCATGAGGTTCAATCAATGAATCTATTGAGAGACGATTGTTTCATAGTTTACAAAATTAGCCACGCCCTGGTGAATATTCTTAGAATTTTGAAAAACTTTCTTCCTTGATGGACTAAAGCTAAACTTTTTTGGGATTGTAGCTATTCCTACATTGATTGAAAAGCTTTTGTTGGTGCCTTTTTTTGTGTTAAAGTAAATTGTAAAGAGATTTATTTCTGCTGTAACAGTTGATCTGTATTAACAGTATTTAATAAGAGACTACTTTTATACCATTTTAATATATATTTCTAAAGATTTTTCCTTTGAGGAAAATCTGAAAGAAAAGGTATCCATAGAACTTGCTGTTTGTCAAGTGTTTTGGAAGTCTTGTGCAGTAGGTCACCATTAAGGGCAATAGGAAGTATGATTAAATTGACAAAACAGTATTGTAAGTACATTTTGCATTTATCTTTGTAGATAATCCAGCATCTTATTGGTTTAAGTTTTCAGGAGACAATATAGTATGTATGATGTGTATGATACTAATATAGTGCTTGAAGAGATTTAGCATAAATGCTATATTGTTGAATTAAATATGTTGTATTTCTAGCACATGAATGAGATTTGAACTTGTAAAAATGATAATTCAATTACTTCTCATGGCTGGTGCTATTGTGCACCAAGTAATAAATAAGGGCAATCCTCTATTAGATGTCTTGGAGCCTTAACTCTGTTTAAATCTACTCAAGATTATACTATTATATCAGGGTTACACTAGGTAATGGTCTGTCATTTATAACTCTGCTTTTTCAGTCTGATACCTGGGATTCATAGACATTTTAGGCGTATTCTACTCTGCATAATGTGCATTTATTTGTCAATAATTCTTTGTGCTCCTCTGCTCACTCCTGGCCCCTAATATTTTAGTGGTTTCAAGCTGTGTAATTTGACATAGCACAAAGGCATCATGTTTGAAAACAAGCAATGCCTACATTTAATTTTAAATGTTACATTAGTTCATTTCTATGTGTGAGCAAATATTCCTTGAGAACAAAGATTTACAGATGTTTATTACTTGCATATACAATGAGTTGCTATAGTTTACATTTAAAAATAATTGCCTTGAAGATTTTTCTTACTAGAAAATACAAGAGTTAGAGTTAAAGCTTGGAACAAAATAATTACATTTTACAACTCTACTAAGAATATGAAAGTTAATTTTTAAAAACGCTTTTCAGAAAAGGGATTGCATGACTTAGGAATGAGGTCTAGAGTCTTGACCTGTAAATGGCTAGTCTAACTCTTGCCGTAACAGTCACTAAAGTTGTTAATATCTGATTGACATTTGGCAGTGTTACTTCATTTTCCAGTTGTAAGTGTCCATATTGTGACAAATATGGCAATTTCCTGCAATGTCTTTGAAATACCTTATTATATTTAGTTTATGTGTTACTGTGGGCAGGGATTGTGTGTAACCTCTATAGGGGGGAAATGCGATACTGCATGAGGTTACAATATCTGTCTTTGGGGTCCATTGATTTAAATAAATGGTTTGTGTTCTACAACTAACAATGGGAGGTGATTAGGCAAATTCATTCAGGTTCTAACACCTTCAGAGAAGTACTGCCTGCCGTGTCACATAAGTGGGACACGGGCAGTCATATCTAGTGGTTGGAGGAGTCATACCTAATGGTCAGAGTGGGAGTCATGCCTAGTGGTTAGAACAGGAATCGGGGCCTAGGGTCAGAGCCTGAATCAGAGGCTGGGTGCCCAAGCCAAGGGTCACAGTGAGAGTTGGGAGACTGGAGTCCAAGGCCAGATGCCAGAGCTGAAGTCAGAGGTTAGGAATCAGAGCTGAGGGTCAGAACCGGCTTACGTGGAATGAGGCAAGGCAGGAGCAGGGCTATGTCCAAGACAGGAGCTGGGCTGCGGATAATAAGGCACAGGAACTGTCGTAGCCATAGGTGAGTGCTGTTAACTGCTGAACTGTTACTGAGTATAAGACCTGGTCTGCTAATGATGGCTATTCCAATCAATCAGGCAGCCTACTTCAAACCAGTTGTGCTTGTTAGGTTGGCCAGAGCTGGCTCTGCTGTAGGCCCTGTTTCCTGACACCACCCACTGGAGAGGCTTATATATACTGGTTCAGACTGGATTTTCAGAGACCAGTAGAAAAAGAAAGGGCTTTTGGGTCAAGAGCCTGAATTTAACTGACTCGGGGTCTTCTTTCTGATCCAGGAAATGTACCTTCTATCCAAGGAGGGGCCCCAATCCTTGTGGAAAGATCGGAAAGACTAGACTTACTAGGGCCTTGCGAGATTGATGGGTGACCTCTGTCAAACTTTTTAGCAAGCAAGTAAGTTTTCATATGCTTTTTCTGTAATGCTTTACCTGAAGAATAAATGTGCTTGCTCAGAAAAGGCTGGATAGTAGCTTATAACTGTGGGCAACACACTAGTCATAGCCTTTGGAGAGTAAGGAAAGTGTAGACGGTCTTTCAAGGAAGCATGGCTTGCTGGAGATATTGCATTATAATCTAGGAAGCGGTGCAGCCTTAAAACCCCAGTCAAGAGGGAGTGAGATGTGGATCTCTGTCCAAGAGAGGTGACAGTTAGGAGCTAGGAGCCTAAAGTGGGTGCCCTTGGTGGACCACGAAGGGAGAATAAAAGTGCAGTTGCCCTGATACTTGGTGTTCTGACTCCAGTTTCCAGTCGTAAGTGGCCCTACCACAAAAAAACACCATCACAACAGGCATAAATTGGCACTATGCTAGCAATCTCAGTAGACAAGCCAAAGACTGAATGGACATGACGACTGAGCTACTCTTCCACTGACCTGCTATATGACCTTGGGCAAATCACTTCTGTGCCTCTCTCTTGCCAACCTTTCTTTTGTCTAATTAGATTGTCAGCTCTTTGTGGCAGGGAATGTCTCTGTGCTGCAGTCGCAATTCAGTCACAGTAGCACAGGCTGTACAAGCCCACTCGGGACCTGGATATGTATTCTAGCCTGTGCTGTTGTCCTGCTGCTGAGTCTACACTGCTATTGTTATTCAGGCTAACTAGATCACAGCTAGTTTGTGTATGTCTACACATACTGCAGTCACACCTCTAATTGCAATGTAGACATAGCCTATATGTTTGTGACATGCCTAGCACAATGGGACCCTAATCTCAGCAGGGACCTCTACGTACTAATTGAATACAAATAATAATTAATAATATTAGGTATCTTGAATACTAACTGAATTCCTTTCTCCTACAAGAATGTAAATGATACTGTCCAGTTAACTTTTGATCTGTGCAGTAGTGAAGAAAACTAATTTAAAACTCTCTTCAGTGACTGAATACACAGACAGTCTAAGAGCCCTCCACTTTAAAAAGCAAAAACAAAAAAACCCTCTCTGTTCTTGGTAGACACTGATCAGAGTAGTGAAAGGTACACTCAATGGTGAAAACTTATCCCTTGGGAATAGGGTTAGCTAACAAGTACTGTTGGAGTTAAATTCAGCACCAAAAAGAAAGAGACCTTGTTTCAAAAGCTTGTTTCTTCCAATGGGCTGAAAGAACTATCTTCAAGCTATTTATAAACATCTTAAATATATTTCTTTATTGTTGGTGATTATTGGTCAATACAATATCTGCTCTCCATTTCTTCCATCAAGCTTTTTAAAAACTTGCCTTTTGTTTGGTATGTTTCAGTAGAACACAAAGGGGAATATTGGCTCAACTAATATGATACACATAAGTTGATACTAGTGTTAGTATTACTATATCAGAATATGTTGTTTACATAGTAGCATTTTGCCCTTGTCATAAACCTCATAACTGATAGCACACACAATTGAAATAAATATCCTTTTTTATCCATAATGCTCATTAGCAAGCTTGTAAAAGCAGCAAAGAGTCCTGTGCCACCTTATAGACTAACAGAAGTTTTAGAGCATGAGCTTTCATGCGTGAATACTCACTTCGTCGGATGCAAGCTTGTATAGAGTTGCTGGAGAGAAGATCTCTACCACAATAGGAAATAATTTAAATTATGTTCTTTTCATACAGTTGGTGCTTGTCAATTCACCACTACTTGTTGGAAGTGGAAAGAGAGGCTCTGAAGGAATAACTTATAACAAAGAAGCAAAACACCAGATACCAATTTCCCCAATAAGTCCAGCAAGATTTTCAACCAGGAATCAGCAGACTTTTCAACTTTACATAGTCAGTTGTATGTAAGCACCCTAGGAATGTGATTAACCTATTTTTTCTGAAGTTTCAACAGCAAAAAGAAGGTAGCAGTCATAGTCGAATAATGAAAATGATCAGATAAGAAACTAATATTTTGAACTGTAAAGTTTGTTGTAGCATTGTGTTGAAATCTCTAATACTTTTCAGAGATGCTGAATAATCTGCATCTCCCATTGACTTCATTTGGAACTGTGGATGCTCCACAAGTGTGAAAAATCAATCTCTATGTATCTCAACTGAGGCAGTCAAAATCACTAGATGCTTTTGAAAATTTTGGTGTTAATCTTATGGGCCTGTTTTTTCAAAGCATTTACAAATAGCTTGATTTCAATGACTTATACTCCTGTGAGCAAAATTAAGCAGCTTCTGAAATGCTTTGTAGGATTGTGGCCTTAGAAAGATGTAGTACATTTCAAAGGTACATTTTTTAATAACTGCAATGTACCCAGGTAATTTCATTGAAGTCAGTGACGTTACACCAGGAAAGTCTGTATCAGCACTTTTTTTTTAAAAAAGGAAGTAATTTAGGCCCTTTCCTTTTTCAGTACTTCACTTGTCCAGGTCTTATTTTTGGTGAAACGCTTTAGTAGAAAATATTCACCCTTAGCACTAAAATGTAACTATTGGCAAATTGCATTAAAGAGAGTCTCTGCATTTTCTGTCAAAAGTATGCAGCAATTTTGAGTGTACATGTCTTCAGCAAAGCTGAACAGCCTCTGCTGGAATGCTCCTTGGAGGAGCTCCAAGAAATGTCTTTGTAACTGCTGCATGATTTGGCAAATGGGTTGTATTCAGCTTCCATAATCCACAGGATTAGCAGACCAGCCTTTGCAGGGGTCTGACTGATAAAGTCACAGCCCCAGATTGACTGCTGTTGAGGAAACTTGCTAAAATTCCAATAGAACTTTCACCCCTCAGCCTCAGAGACTTGCATTATCCAGGTGAGATTTGTTGATCAGTTGCTCCATAGATAACTGTTCCTGTTTTCAGCTTTATCTTGGCACGTAAATTTCCCCTTATTCAGCCAGATTTGCTCTGCTAGGCTTAGAGTAGAATCCTTGAAATCAAAACATTGGCATCAGACCTGCAGGAGTACTTCTTAACTAGCAAATCCAGGATACAAGACATTTTGTTTGACCTTGTTTTGAGTGTGGCTGAACGACGAAGCAATGTAGCTAGCTCAGAATTTGATTTCTTAGTATTGGTCCCTTTGCCTCTTACGTGTAAATTCTCCTAGTCTTTGAGTCCCCAAAACTCCAGCCTTTAGCCTCGTCTTTTCTCTCACTTGATCACATCCTTTGCCATGGTCCAGATCATCCTGTCCTAAGGTAAAAACCATGGGAGGGAGTTATGGGGGAGAAGGTATTTGTGAGGTATTCTTATTTGTTCAGTTGTAAAAGATGGCTTTTGTCTTCCTGTGGAAAAGGCTGCAAAGTCTACCCACATATCTGGCCACCTCACACTCTTCCCATGTCCCTACCCACTGCCTCTGGTCCAGCAGCTCATGTTTCCAGTGCATTGTCTGCTGGTTTTGTGTTGGGGCGGGCTCAGCTCTTTCAAATGTTTATTATTTTTTCCTGCTGCCAAAAGTTTCCTGAGAAAGTGAAACAGGAGAAGGAAAATGATAATCCTTAACAGTTTATAGCTCAACCAAACCCAAACTGGATGACACGGAGAAATGAAAGGCATGTGTGTATTCCCAGGCATGCTCTAATCAAGAAAGGTACTAGAGATTCTCAGACAAAAAGTTGCAAGAATTTTTTATAATGGGAAGTGTTATATGCCCTAAATATAAGATGGTCTGTCATCCCACCCTAAATATGCATGCATCCTTTTGTCTTTTCTTAAAAATCAGTTCCTTCAAATAAAATGTAATTTTATTTCTGTTCCGTGACTTCCCTTAAGTTTGTAAATATCTTGCTAGTATAGAGATTTTGCCCAAAGGTGAATTCAGTATTTGAGGGGTGGCTGCCAACACGTAGGAGAGAGAAAATGTTTCCTCCCTACTCTTGTAATGTGATGTATTTGTGCATGCTGTCCAAATCGTCACTGATTTTACAGTTGCCTTTTCACACCACCAGTTTGTATCTACTATAAGTCACATCAGTTGTAACATTCACATCATTGTGCCTCTTTTAGGATTATTGCTTTAAAAATATCCTCCTCCCATTGAATGTGTTTCACTCAGTTACTTCCTTATTTGAGATTCCAGCTAGACTCACATCTTGGTCTTGTGCCTCTAATCCAAAAGGATGACATTTTTCCTTGGCAAGGATTTTTAATCTTGGATTACTTCACTGATAGTTATTTCTGCTATTTTATCTCCACTTTTGTTTGGTTTTAGCATTGCTCTATGATTAACTGTTGTCCATTTTCTCTATTTATATTTTTTTGTTTTGGCCTTCACTGTTTCTTGGACAAATTGCAGACTGACCATTGCTGTCTGTTTTGTTGTGGAACTCTTCAGGTATTTGATGATGTGATTTTCTAGGCTTGTTGTCAATTGTTTTAGTAGCAGCTAATGAGTGAGATGACATCAAAGTATCATACTTAGAGACTGAGGCTTTCAGCTGAAAAGTTTAGTGCAGTTTTGCCTTTCCACTTTGGCTACATTATACAATGGTACTTTAAATATGGGTATAAAAAGGTTACATTCTTCAACTGGGTAGCATGTAGCTGTACCTGTAACACCTCTGGCAAGACTGTCTCCAATCTCAGATCCCAAATCCTTTGTAAACGCTTTATTTCTTACTATGTCTACAGTAGTCATTTTCATTGCTTACAAAGAATACTTAAAAAACACAACCACCTACAGGCCAGCTCCTGAGCTGTTGTAAATCAGCATGGTTCTGCTGAAGTCAATGGAACTATGCTGGTATTCACCAGCTCAAGAGCTGTACCTACATCTGCTATGTCAGGCTTCAAGGTCCACATATGGTAAGACTTCCATGTTGTATCAAGTTTCCTTCCCTCCTCAAGTTCTAGATGCAAAAAAGCTAATGAGAAGGACTCTATAGTGCAAGTCATAATTTTAACTTTGACTGGGTGGGTTCCCAGGGCCAAGAGCCTTAACTGATTATTATCTAGGATGATGTTTCATTCACAAATCTTGGCAACACTGGAGAGCAATCCTGGAGAAATATCTGTTTTACTATTCACATTTCAGGTTTTTAAAGCATTTTGCTGCTTTCTCTTTCCATGTGATGGAAGAACCCTGTGACTTTTAAAAAGGGAAATCTCCTCCTTCTAATATTGCAAATCCACCTAACTTTCAAGCCATCGTATTCCACAGCTGTCACAACAAACTTTCTCTTAGGTGTCACTAAATGTATCCGACATCTCTGTTCAGCATGCAAGTTCTTTCTCCTTAGCCTGGGGCTTTTTAGTGTAAACTGATTATCCTAACCACTGTATGTATTTCAAAATATATGATTTCCTGCATTCCTTGGAGGACAATCACACTGTACATAGTTGGGGAAACAATACTTCACAGATTTAGACCTTTAGCAATTAAGGGGTTATTATCCTAAACCTATTGTTTCCTTTCCACATTTCCCATAAGCGTGACCCTTGTGAACTGTATTCTTTCTGTCTGTATTTTTTTTTCAACTGGGATTTTGGCAAACCTTACCACAGTGGAATAGGTGAATTTCTCAGACACTTATTCAGTCAAGTTTCTCTCTGTGTGATGCACCGGGCCGTGGGTGGTCTTGCCTACCCCTTTTCAACTGGGAGTTCCAGTCAAAAACTGGACACCTGGCAACCCTAGGTCTGGGGCATGAATGTTCTCCTCAAGTTCCCAAGATTTTTCATCTGGACTCTACCGTTCCCAATCTGTCAGGTAGAATAGCTTGCCCTGCACCCATTGGAGTATAGAATCTGCCTGACTATATATTTTCCCTGGCCTGGACAGTTATCAGTGGGGGCAGCGAGTTGAAGCAGTCCAGAAATGGGTTTTCTGTATGTGGTGTCAAGATTGGGCCATGGAAGGTGGGGTGGATTTTCAGATTCTGGAAGCTATAACTTAAAGGTTGATTTATTTAATGATTGGGAACAGACCATTATACTAGTGATCCAATCTTGCTGATGGGCACTTGGATTTTAATTTCAGGTAGACACCCAGACCTTGTCCCCTACAGCAAAGCTGGATTTGTCCTGCAGTAGATGTTTAACCCAACAGTATGCTGCAGGAGCTGGAGAGTCCACAGGGAAGTCTGGATGAAAGCATAATTCGCAATTGGCAAAGAAATGGCTTTGCACTGGGGAACTTTTAATACACTCCAGCAGAATCCACAGGGACAGTTGGTGCATGACATGCTGGTGCACGCTAGAATTCACACCCCAACTGGTGCACATCAGTGCACCATGTGGACAAGCCCTCAGGTTTCTATTTTTTTAAATCACCCTAGAGTCTAATTTTATCGTTGTTTTTCTGTAGTGAAGAGTCTGCAAGTTAGTTCTAACACCCTTTTCAAATTCCCTGTTGAAAGCATGTACTTGCTGAACACTTGCTTTGCTTTTTAGTGTCTTATTTTGCAGCCTACCTTCTAACAAAGTGCTGAGTTTTGTTTTCAAATGATTGATTAAATATGCTGAATAATCATTAAGTCCCATTACTGTTAATCTCTCTGGTACAGTTGTTTTCGTTTGCTAAATCTGATTAATATCTGACTATTGGAATATGTAAGGATCAGCACGTTATTTTCCCAGCCGATTTATAGAAATGCTGAATTTCATTTTCCGTGGACTGAGACAACAGATGCTCTGTTCTCTTTCTGCATAAGGAGCAGAGTGCTTGCTGTATTATAGTATAACAGAGCATGATGTTACTTTGTCAAGTAATGAATGATTCCTACAGTGTACTAACGACTGAGCACATCCTGCTGGGCTGCTCCAGGAGAGCATTATAAACCTCACTGCCATCCTTGCACCTTTGAACAAGTTTCAATCACAATTCTTGCGCTACTCCCAAAGGGAGGAAGCAGGGCCGTGAGCTAGACCTCTGCCACGCATGGTCAGTGGAATTGCTGGGGCAAATGATGGGGAGTATGCTGCACCTGCAAAAGCCTTTAGCCACACATGTGCTCCCCTTGTGCATTGGGAAGCTCCAAGAGGAATTCTGGTATCTAGATACAATTCCGCATGGAGCTCCCCTTGGGGTGGTACCAGTACTCAGAGTGTGGCTGAGCCCTGTACAGTAACTCATCAATTAAAGTCATCCCAGTTAACTTAGTTTCATTGTTACTTTGCTGATCAATTAGAGAACATGCTCATTTAAAGTTGCGCAGTGCTCCCTTATAATGTTGTTTGGCAGCTGCCTGCTTTGTCCACTTCTTTCAGAAAGAGCAGCCCATTGGAGCTAGCTGCGGGGGCTTGGAACCAGGGTGGACCAGCAGCCCCCCATCAGCTCCCTGCTCCCTAAGTTCCCTGTGCGGCAGCTGCCCAGCAGGCTATCAATTGCCGGGCAATTCAGCTGTCCCTCCCCCCACTGCCGTGTGCTGCTCCTGCCCTCTGCCTTGGAGCTGCTCTCAGGAGCCTCCTGCTTGCTGTGCAAGGGGTTGAGGTGGGGAGAAGGATGCTAATGTCAGGATGTCTCCCTCCCATCCTGCTCCTGCCCCCCATCTTCACAGAGCAGAGGGGGACCCAACAGGGCTCAGCATGGAGGGAGCTTGCTGGCCGCAATGGCTGTCTCAACTTGCTGATCTACTTAAAAAGGCAATGTACTTAGAGTGTGGTCAGCATACTTAAAGAGGCAATGCACGTCTCTCACACACACTGTGTCTCTGCCTTTCTCTGCCATGCTGTCTCCCCTCCCTCCCTCCATTGGTGCTGCCTTGTACCGTGTGAGACTACAGTAGCAACAATGTGTTAACCCTTGAGAGCTCAGCTGAATGCTAGTTCATCATTTAACAGTAAGGCATTCCCTGGGAAATATCCCACCCTCTTCCACCCTCTGACTTCACCACTTCAACCAGCTTCACAATCATCATTGCGGTGTACAGTATTAAATTGTTTGTTTAAAACTTAAACTGTATGTATATATATATGTGTGTGCATACACATAGTAAACATAGTACACATAGTAAATACACACATATATAAAATAGTCTTTTATCTGGTGAAAATTTTTTCCCTGGAACCTACCCCCCCCCCATTTACATTAATTCTTATGGGGAAATTGGATTCATTTAACACTGTTTCACTTGAAGTAGCATTTTTCAGACACATAACTACAATGTTAAGTGAGGAGTTACTGTAGCAGCAATCTCCTCGTGAAGAATGCATTTCTGAGTTAAGCAGTTCAGTTTTCCGACTAAAAAGAATACAGTAAGTTGAAAATTTGTGTCTAGATGCATTTGCAAACTTTATTTTTTTTAATTTGTGTTTCCTATATAAAAACTCCTAACTCCATCAGCTTTGTTCAGGGGATTGCAAACGCTAAACTCTCCCTTCCCAAAACCTCTCAAATCTTGATGCTAACTCTGCTAAATCCTTGTCTTATTCCACATTGCAGAAGTTCAGTTTATGGTAAAAATCAGATTAGCTCATTTACTTGCTTATCATCCCCACAAACTTGGCAAAATCAGAGGAAAGTGAACAGAGTAGTCCTGAGAAAATTACTAATGTCTCTACCAGAGGGTGGCTAGGAGCCTGTAATTAACTAGTCCAAGGAGAAGGAACATGGGGAAAACATACTGCTTAGCAATAAAAACACGCTAGTATTCTGGCTGTAGTCTAACCATATACACCTCTACCCTGATAGAACATGACCCGATATAACACAAATTTGGATACAATGCGGTAAAGCAATGGGGAGCCCCAGGCTTTTTAAAGTGCCACCTGAGCCCTGCTGCTTTACCTCGTTATATCTGAATTCGTGTGGAGCCCCGAGCCCTTTAAATCTCTGTCTGGGGTATGGCAGCCAGGCTGCTGCGGGGAGCCCCGGGCCCTTTAAATCCCTGCCCAAGCCCCACTGCTGGAGCTCTGGCGGTGATTTAAAGGGCTTGGGGTTCCCTGCAGCAGCTGGAGCACCGGGCCCTTTAAATCACCACTGGGGAAGCCGGTTCAGTCTGGCATGGCATACCAGTCCGAACCAGATATAACGTGGTCTCACCTATAAGACGGTGAAATTTTTTGGCTCCCAAGGACTGTGTTATATGGGGTAGAGGTGTAATAAACAATAACTTAATCTATACCTCTGCCTTTATAGTTTCCTCTCTGAATGCCCTGAGGTAATTCTCAAACTCATCTGCTCTTTCATTCTGTGCCTCTAAGGACTTTGCACTGTCAGCATCCCAGAACAGATTATGGATCCTCTTCTGGATCTCAATTTAAAAGTCTAGCAGTTGGGTCTCCCAAAAACGATGTGGGCTGGCCTCTTCTGTTCCCTTTGACTCCAAGGTCCACAGGCTATGCTACTTTTCCATATGTTTAGGTATACACATGCTTTCTTTAAGTAGCACAAAGACACGTCTATCCTGCCTATGTGCTAAGTGCTTACTAGCTTACTACTGAAATCATTGCTCCAGCTCCTTCCAACATGCTACCAAGCCAGACCCTCACAATCTAGTGGTCTCCTTACCATAGAGAACCCGATATGGGAGAAAGAAGACCCCTTAAGCCCTGAAGCCTTTCCTTTGTCTCTGTGGTGGATATATGAACACCAATGGGCTCTTCCTAGAGAGAGTCTACTTGGGGAAGGAGCACATCAGCTCACAGCTGGTGTATGATCAAGAGGAAGGTATTGTAGTTTTTATGGTCACTGAGACTGCTCTGGTTGGATATGATTCTGCAGTAAGATCCTGAGAAACATCAAAGTATCTTTACAGTTTGGATACCTTGGCTACTGTGCATTTCCATATTTTAAAGGGGTCTAGGTTTCTTGTAAGTTTAACACCTAAATGTATTAGGTACCTAATATTTAGAGGGCTTGCTGTTGTTCTTAACTCTATGGTTCTTGAAAGGTAATATGCAGTCAAACCAGTGTGTGCCTGCAATCTTTACCTCAACAAAGATTTTTGTGTGGAAATATAAATACAGTAACTCCCCACTTAATGTCCTCTTGCTTAACATTGTTTCAATTTTACGTCCCTTCTCCATTCCAGAACATGCTCGTTTAAAGTTGTGCAATGCTCCGCTATAACGTTGTTTGGCTGCCAGCTTTGTCCATGGCTGGCAGCCCCATCAGCTCCCCTATGCCCCCCCCAACGCCTCCTGCCATCTGGAGGACCCCGCGGATCAGCACCTTCCCTCTGCTCCCCCGCCTCCTGCCTGCGACAATCAGCTGATTTGCAGCATGCACGAGGGAGTGGGAAGGAGGGAGGATGTGGTGTGCAGGCTCCCCCTGCCTCCCGAATGCTGCAAACCAGCTGATTGCCATGGGCGGGAGGCAGGAGAGAGAGGGGAGAGTCTTTGCAACATTCAGGAAGGAGGGGGGAGGAGAGAGGACATGGCATGCAGCCTCCCCCCTGCCTGTGGCAATCAGCTGGTTTGCGGCATTCAGGAGAAAGGAGGAGCCTGCATGCTGTGTCCTCTCCCTCTGCCTCCTGAACACTGCAAACCAGTTGATTGCCATGGGCAGGAGGCAGGGGAGGGAGGAGCGAGGACGCAGTGTGCAGAGTAAAGGAGGAGGAGGTGGGAGAGGGAAGAAGAGGCAGGTTAAAGGTGGGGACTTGGGGGAAGCGGTGGAATGGGTGGGGTGAGGGTTGACCCCGCACCTCCAGCAAAGTCGGTGCCTGTGCTTACAAGAACAGCAAGAGGAGCAGTGTAACAATTCACCCTCTTCCACTCTCTGATTCCACCACTTCAACCAAACTTCATATTCAGCAATGATGATTATAGTATTAAGTTGTTTCTTTAAAATTGTTTAAAATGTATATAATGCCTTTTGTCTGGCAAACTTTTTTCCCCTGGAACCTAACTCCCCCATTTACGTTAATTCTTATGGGGAAATTGGATTAGCTTAACATCATTTTGCTTAAAGTTGCGTTTTTCAGGAACATAACTACAGAGTTAAGTGAGGAGTTACTATATACATTTAAAGATGGTGAAACTAATGAAGGAGAAGAAAGGGTTCAGAACACAAGGAGTAGAAAAAAGAATAGATATGGGGTCAGCAGTAGTCAGATTAAAAAGCACCTTTGGAATAATGAAGTTCTAAGATGAATTTAAAAAAAAAGAGCTGAGAAATGGACCAAGATGGATGTCAAGGAGAAGTGAGTATATCAACATAGGGTCCACTGCAAGAAATGTATGTTCAGAAAAAGGGTTGAGGAGTTCTTAAATACTTTGGTTATAGAGCACTTTTTTCATTTCCAAAGCACTTTATGAGCATTCACTCAATTAGTCCCTTGTCCCTGCACAGAACAATTATTACCAAGAATTATATCCTCTGTAGAGTAAACTGTACATTTTGCATTTAGAATTAAGGTTTTGCTAAAATAAAAACATGTTTTGTTCTCTCTGAAAAATATGATTTCTTACTATTAGTTATAAAGAGTGCATAAATGTGTGAAAGGAGTATATCAAACCCTTCAGGGACAATTTGGCATAGTATTATTTTTATAAAGGTCTCAACATCTGTAGATTTAAGGCCATCTAAAGGGTTTTAGTTTTCATTATTAAACTTTTTAAAGGTGTTTAATATCTAAGAGCATAATATTTAACATTCAGATAGCAGCTCAATTTAAATTCAAAGGAAGTGTAACAATTCTATCCTCTTGTGTATAGGAATGAAGAATTTTACATATTCTACCTTCCAATTCTTTTATAACCAAAAATACAACTAAGAAACTTACAAGCTTTCAAATGCTTCCAGAAGTTCCTGGGTCAGTTTACTTATATTTTAGACAAACTTTTTTTAAAGCGGTTGACAACTTGATGGAGATAAAACCAGTTGAGAACATCTAAAGTAGGGATAATGAAGATAGTTGCTGTCTTTTAAAGCATATGGCTTTAACAAAGATAAATATAGCTACCTAAAACAAATGTCACACTTATACAAATATCTGGACTCAAACTTAGAGATGGTATATTGAGAAATATCTGGTCACCCTCTGGTAAGGAAGCCATGTCCTAAGTGTTGTTTGACTGGCAGGCTAGAGAATGCCAACATTCAACATGTTAATCAGAAGAGAAGTAACATGTTGGTAATATATAATCGTTCTTCAGAGTACAATAGGAGATCACAGGAATGTGAGTACTGTATAGTGCATACAGATACCTGGCAGGTATGCATTCCAGATTATTGAATTGTTAAATGTTATTCAAGGATAGAAGTTATGGGTTTTGTGAGCTGAGAAGCCTTGAATCAGGCACTCAGGGCCTGATTTTCAGAGATGTTAAGCACCCCCAGCTCCCATTGACATCAGAAATTCTGGCCCCAAGTGACTGGCTAAGAAACCTACTTCTCAATTTAATCTCACATCTCTTATTCTTAGCTCATGGTGGCACTGGGATTTATTTAACATTCGTAAATTGCTTTGAGATCTTGGTTTTAAAAATACTATATAAAGTGCATATATTATTCATTTATAGAGATGGTCAGTCTGAAACAATTGTCTTCACAAGAGGTTCAGAAGACTTTTTGTTCAGATGTATTGTGTGCTGACAGTAGTAATGCACTTTGTCCAGTGCTGGGTTAGCAGTAGGGGCCAATCCTGCTTCCAGTGGAGTCAGTGGCAAACATCCCATCAACTTAAATGAAAGTAGCATTGAGCTTTTATTTAGTGCAGAATACTATTATTTAAAGAAATGTTGCATTCGAGTGGGTGAAATGTCTTTTTAAACAGCAATAAAGTTTGTGTCCAGTTGTTCAAGTATCTTTTTGTGTTTGTCTTCAATAATTCTGTCTCTAAGTTGAGTTTACTTCTCCGCCACTTGAGTTTGCTTTGATCAGATTTGTATTTATCTTAGCCTGCTTGATAAATAACAAGAGTATCACTGATAGCTGAATGATTTAAGATTGTGTTTTTCCCTCCTCCAACAGGGCATCTGAGTAAAAGAAAAGGAAGGAAAATGAAATTCCTATTCTTAATAGCTTTCATCCATCTCTTACCACAATGCACCGGGAAACCTTTAAGGTGGGATGACTGCCACCAACACACTTTCAAAGAAATTAAAAGGGAAATAGCTGGGTATTCCGATATTGCCAAGGCTATTATTAACCTTGCTGTTTATGGCAATGCCCAGAACAGATCCTATGAAAGACTGGCACGTTTTGTTGACACCATTGGACCTAGACTCAGTGGCTCCAAAAATCTAGAGATGGCCATCAAATACATGTTCAGTGTCCTGCAGGATGATGGGCTGGAAAATGTCCACCTGGAGCCTGTAAAAGTGCCTCACTGGGAGAGGGGAGAAGAGTCTGCAATGATGTTGGCACCAAGGAACCACAGCATTGTTATTTTAGGACTTGGAAGCAGTGTTGCAACTCCTCCAGAAGGTAACACTTTACTACCTTTTGGCTTTATTATATGTTACTTTTAAAAATCAAAATGTATAATGGTACTAAAAGAATCCTCCAAATCAAGTCAGTAGACAAGCTAGTCCTCTCCTTCTGCCATAAAAATGCTGCGAGCCAGAGAGAACTATCTTTCTGGAACTTTCTGTGTGAGGTGTTACTTCAGGAACTTGCACTGTATTTAACTGGAGTTGACAGAGCTGCTTAAGTTTGGCCTGATTTTATCGTTGTTATTTATTATTATTCTTTGAACACTAAAACTGTAGCCTGTTCTCAAAAGAAGTCATCTCTTTCTGTACCTGTCTGCTTGAGGTTTTGCCATGATTGCCAATTAAAGGCAAAATGGTAGTCTGCCTCAATGACCATTCTGCTTCTGGTAATTTAGAGAAATTTGGACTTCCTCAAATCAGTTTACTAAACTGTGGTGCCTGAAATGCTAATGCCTTGTGAACTCAACTTTCTAATCTAGACAAAAGGGATGGGGCAGCATTGTCCAGAGAGTCGTACCATATACAACTATTGTGTGTTCCTCATATAGTCTTATTTCCATAATACTTTGTGCTATTTAGTATTATCCTCTGTGAAAATGATCTTGGTTATGAAAGCTGATCAGTAAATTTTAATAAAGGCTAATTTTATTTCTTAAACTGTAAACTCATCTTGACAGGAGAGAGGTATGTGTATGCGCACGGAGCACCTAGCACATAATGAGCACTACTGAAATACACATTGTAAAAGCAATTTTTGTTTGGGAAATTTTACATTACAATATGCAAGTAAGGGACCCAGGACAAATTGGAAATTTAAAATGGAAAATCAGTGTCATGATTTGGTGTCAGGACAACTTGTTGTTATACAATCGTCTGGGGAAGGGGAGATGATGGTAGAGTTGCCAGGTGTCCAGTTTTTGACCAGAAAGTCTGGTTGAAAGGGGACCTGTACAGTGTTCAGTCAGATGTACTGATCAGACATCAAAAGTCTGGTTACCGATGGGGGAGGGAGATGCCGAGTCATCAACTGCTCAGCTGGGCCACCTTCTACCTGCATCTCATCCATTCAATGTGCAGTGACAGTCAAAAAAGCAAACAGAATATTGAGAATCATCAAGAAAGGGTTAGATAATAAGACAGAAAATATCATATTGTTTCTATATAAATCCATGGTACCCCCACACCTTGAATACTGCGTATAGATGTGGTCGTCCCATCTTATAAAAGTTATTCTGGAATTGGAAAAGGTTCAAAAAAGGGCAACAAAAATGATTAGGGGTATAGAATGGATTCTGTATGAGGAGAGAATAAGACGACTGTGACTTTTCAGCCTGGAAAAGAGGTGACTAGGGGGGATATGATAGAGGTCTATAAAATCATGAGTGATATAGAGAAAGTAAATAAGGAAGTGTTATTTACTCCTTCTCATAATACAAGAACAAGGGGCCACCAAATGAAATTAATAGGTAGCAGGTTTAAAACAAAGTATTTTTTCTTGCAATGCACTGTCAACCTCTGGAACTCCTTGCCAGAGGGTGTTGTGAAGGCCAATACTATAACAGGGTTCAAAAGGGAGCTAGATAGATTCATGGAAGCTAGGTCCATCAATGGCTATTAGCTAGGATGGGCAGGATTGGTGTCCCTAGCCTATGTTTGCAAGAAGTTGGGATTGGGTGACAGGGGATGGATCACTTCATGATAACCTGTCTGTTCATTCCCTTTGGGGCAGCTGCCATTGGCCACTACCGGTAGACAGGATAATGCGCTTGATGGACCTTTGGTCTTGACCCAGTATGGCCATTCTTATGTTCATGCAGCAGGCTCCACATCAGGCTGCAGCTCCTGTCCCAGCCCCCTGAGCAGAGGGAGCCTAGCTGGGAGCGAGGATGGGGACTGGAGGGTGTGGGGAAAGAGCAGTGAGCGATAGTGGGAGGAGGTAGAGGAGCAAGCCTGGGGCAGGGCCTGGGGGAAGAGGTGGAGCAGGGTGGATGGTCTGGTTTTCAGAAATTAGAAAGTTGGCAACCCTATGATGGGGCGTAAACTTGTGCCTAAAATGAGAAACAATTAAGAAACTTTAGTAAATCAGCCTACTAGCCCATAATATTTATAAGGCTTAGTGTTTGTAAAACCTATTTATAGTGTAGGTTAAACCCATTCATTAGGTGTTAAGTTTTTTTTTCATCCATTCCACTTCCTATCCAAGCTACTTACAATGAAAACAAAAACCATGTTCCCACTCTCAATCTAGAGTCATTGATGAGCACATCAGTAAGAAAACTAGTCTATGCACAATTTGCCTTCCTCAGTTATTTATTTACACTTGCCTTGCCTTACTCCTCTAGTTTTTCCAGGGAGACATTAAGTTTGCACCTTCTTAAAGGGGCTGCACCTCTAATCAGGTTCTTCTCCTTCATTTGACTTCAAATGCGCTGACTGTTGAAATATAATTGCTGTAGACAATAGTCTGACTCCCAGCCAGGAGAACTGTTTTGTCAGGAGAGGTTGGCTTGGCAACAAAGTCACATGGCATTGATTTGTGCATGTATGGGGAAGCTGGCATAGGTGTCACCTGACAAAGAGAGAGAGTCATAAAGAGGGAGGCCGTGGTCTTTCTGGGGTTATTGGCCATTTTCTTGCTAGCTGAAAAGTAGAGAGGAGAAACCCTACATATAGGGGCCTTCATTAGATGTGGGCATGAAGAGACTGTCTGCTTTCCTGTGCTCAGTTGGCCCCAGGACTCCCAAGAGAAGCGGTCAGAGTAGTCAGGGGCAAAGGAAGCAGGCTGACCTAGGGAGAAGAAGACTCCATATTGTAACCCTCAGTCCATGCAGTGAAGCAGAAGTACCCTGGACAGCCCAACGGACTCTGACTCCCTTCCCCACCCCCAAAGAATGGCGTGAGGAAGAAAATGAGCAGAGAAATGTATAGGGTTTAGTTTTCAGTATGATCTATATTCTCTTGTGCATTATGTGATTAAGTAAAGGAGCAAATGTGTTTAGACGTGAGCAAAGTGTCTGAGTGTGAGTCATGTGCTTCATAACCACAACATGTCTCCAAAGGAAAGTAAACTATGAACCAGAAGCTTCATACCTTTTGGGATGGAGTTCTGGAAACTGGAGTGTTTAAGTACAGGGGAGTTTGAGGAGTCCAGATTTCGCTCAGAGGGTCTAGGTGGCTGGACTGCAGTTTCCAACTCTCAGGAGGGAGTGAAGGGGGAGTGATTTTTATGCACTATGGGCATGTGCCTCGGGACCCTGGGATTGGGGCAGTGGCTGGGCTCTGTTCAGGCTTTGTAAGCTGAAAACACCCAGGGACTGAGAAGCATGGATTCCTCTCAGAGCAGTTCAAGGGGTGGCTGGAAGGGAGCACCCAGCCAACTTTAACTAATGTTATGTCACCCCAAGATCAGTCTGTCTGTTTGGGCTGTGACACTGGGGAAGATATGCAGAATTGCTGAGTATTAATGAGCTCCTGACCTGCACTTTCTCTGATAGTTGAAGTAATTGCACAATTTAGGAGCTGCCTGGAAGGGAAATCCCCACTGCACAGGACTCCTAAGATAGTCTAACAAGGATTTAGACACTGTGCTGCTTAGAGAGGTGCCCACCCTAACAAGCACCTTAGTTTCAAACTGGAGACTGAAAATATGTTATCAGGTCTAGTCTACACTACAGAGTTAGATCGATATAAGGCAGCTTATGTCGACCTAACTGTGCAAGTATCTGCACTTAAATTTCGCTCCCATTGAAGTAACTGCCCCGCTATGCTGACTTAATAACTCCACCTCCACGAGCAGTGTAGATGTAGTTAGGTCAACTGTAATTGGCTTTCAGGAGCCATCCAACAATGCCTGTACTGACAGTACAATCGATATAAGCACTCCTGGTGAAGACGTGCCCAGTGACACAAGGAGCAAAGTGTAAACATGACTGTGGCAGCTGTATGCCAACGTAAGTTAGGTTGACTTAATTTTGTAGTGTAGAAATGGTTTCAAACTGTTTTCTAAGATGGTGTTTGTCATTTCTGACTCCTGGGCAATTCATTTCCCAGACCTACTCCCTTTCTCCCAGATAGTGCTGTTTCCTGTGTCCTAATACCCAGAAAAGAAGGAAGGAAGGAGCTGCAGTAAATCACTTGTGAAATATTTTAAATAGTCCCCTCAGAGATTCATCAGCATTATTGATTTTTCATTTTATCCAAGAAGTTGTGGGAGTGACTCATCCTTTTGCTTGAAATACTGTAACTAAAAGTCCATGAAGAAACATCTGAGTCTTCAAGCATTGAATTGCTATTGGCTCATGGAAATGAGCATTTTAAAGATCCACAAATGTAATGCTTAGTTTCTCTTTGGAAAAGACATTGCTGTAAACCTACAGATTCAGTTATTAGAACTTCCCAATCAATGTAATGTTGATTTTCTCCAAACTTTTACAGAATAGCTTTTCTGAAGACTCATTTTTTAGGAAATGCATAGAACAATCCATTTGATGTTGGAGCATTTCCAATGTTTTGTTCTGCTGAAGAATGATAACTTTCACTTAGGGTCTGATGCACTTTATCAAAGAAGCAAAAGGCAGAGCCTTTTTGTCCAAGGAAGATGATGCAAGGATCAGACCATTTTTGAACTCCAATCTCCATACTTTTTTACACTCTTTCTATATGAGTAGTATAATAAATATAACTACAATTACTGCTAGCCTACTTCAGAGTAGTACTACCTGGTCTAAGTATTATGCCAAGATGCCATGTTTCCAAATTCAGTCTCTTAAGTAAACAAATAAATAAAATAAAACGAGGTAGTGAGCGAAGGCTTGAATGCTTTAATAAAGAACAAATGTATTTTCACTTTGTGTACTCTAAGATTTTTAAGGTGTTTTGTTCAAATGACAGAATTCCCCTTTGAGCAAAAAGTAAAGATGGGAAAATTTCAGCCCCAAAGATAAATGTTTAGGCAATTATTAGGAGATTAAAATGGAAATTGTTTCACAGTCTTAAATTGTTCTTTCGTTTTTTAATTATTTTTATTGTTGTTACTTTTATAAAGGAGCTGATTTTTCTAAGGGACTTTTCAGTTAGTCAGTTTCTTCGTTGTCATAGTAGGTAGGGAACCGTAAAATTAATTAGACACATAGTAGAAAATAAGCAGCCTGGAAAAAATACAGAAATGTATTTTGTAAGTTTCTTCAATTTCAGTAATAGTGGTGTACTTGTAACAATAGTAGGTCCCAATTTTCAGAGAAAAATTTAGTTTTTTTCCCCCCAAGTTGACACAGTTTCTTTTAAGTATCGCAGGTGCTTTAATTCCTTTGAGAAATCTGTGATTCTGACATTTGTCTGCAGGGCTCGGTTTCAAGGAAAGGCTGGCTCAATAATGGAGGTTCATCAGAGACTAGTTTTCACTTTTCCTTTGATCTAGCCATAATGCCGAGACTCTCATGTCTGCATTAGTGAGGCAAAAAAATATCCCTATGAGTCTCCCAAAGAGGTCAGCAGGAGTTGAAAATACTCAGCATCTTGTAGGGCTGGGTTCCGAGCTAGTATTTTAAATTGAATGTTACCAAGAGCTAACAAGCTAGAGGTTTACCATATTTAGGCATTGTCCCGATCTTATTTCCAGTGCTTCAATATTGGCAAAACATACAGATTCTATATAGAGACTGTTGATTTCCAGTAGTACTGATTATACCCCAAAAACTTTTGAAGGAAAATAGATATAATTGCTGCTTTGGGGATCCCATAATTGAGTAGAAATAGTAGTTTAGCAGATGTTCTACCATGAAGCTATCAAAGAACTCGTATTTGTGTATGTTAAAATGAATTTTATTTTTCCTGATAGATATCTTACTCTGTTATCTCATTTTAGAGGGACACTGACTAGTAGAATAAGCCCCCACATATAACGTAACTTAAACATTTCCTATAGCGAGGAATATTTTCTGATTTCTATTCATTTTTTGTTTCAAAGAAACTGAAATCTAAAGAGAGGAAGATGTAATATTTTAGCAGAAACTCGCAGTTAACTCACACGATTTAACTCAAAAATTAACTCTGATTAAAAAAATTAATTGTTGAACAATAAAATACCAATTGAAATTTATTAAATATTTTTGGATGTTTTTCTACATTTTCAAATATATTGATTTCTATTACAACATAGAATACAAAGCTTACAGTGCTCACTTTATATTATTATTTTTATTACAAATATTTGCACTGTAAAAACGATTAACAAAAGAAATAGTATTTTTCAAGTACTGTAGTGCAATCTCTTTATTGTGAAAGTGTAACTTATACCAATGTGAGATTTCTAAGGACAGATATAGCATGGTTTAAGAATCTAAAGTGCCTTCCAAAATCTGAGAGCGATGAGGTGTGGAGAATGCTTTCAGATGTCTTAAAAGAGCAACACTCCGATGTGGAAACTACAGAACTCAAACCACCAGAAATCAACCTTCTGCTGGTGGTATCTGACTCTGATGATGAAAACGAACATGTGTTGGTACACTCTGCTTTGGATTGTTATCGAGCAGAACCCGTCATCAGCATGGATGTATGTATTCTGGAAAGGTGGTTAAAGCATGAAGTGATATATGAATCGTCAGCACATCTGGCACGTAAATATCTTGTGATGCTGGCTACAACAGTGCCATGCGAACACCTATTCTCACTTTCAGGTTACATTGTAAAGAAGATGGAGGCAGCATTATCGCCTGCAAATTGTCACCAAACTTGTTTGTTTGAGCGATTTGGCTGAAGTAGGACTGAGTGGACATGTAGGTTCTAAAGTTTCACATAGTTTTATTTTTGAATGCAGTTATTTTTTGTACATAATCCTTCATTTGTAAGTGAAACTTTCTTTATAAAGAGATTGCACTAGAGTGCTTGTATTAGGTGAATTGAAATATACTATTTCTTTTGGCTTTTACAGTGCAAATATTTGTAATAAAAGTAAATTTAAAGTAAGCACTGTACATTTTGTATTCTGTGTTGTAATTGAAATCAATATATTTGAAAATGTAGAAAACATCTGAAAATATTTAAATAAATGGTATTTTATTATTGTTTAACAGTGTGATTAATTGCTTGACAGCCCAAGCAGAAACCGATTGTGGCTGTTTAAAAACAAACACTGTTAACAAACAATTATTGGCTCTGTTCATAATCCTATTGAAGTCAGGGCTATTCTCACTAAAGTAGGTAGTAAAACTGCCACTATTATTCCTAAAATTGTGTTGACATCTGTAGTGATGCTATTAAGAGTGAGTACATCAAAAACAAATTGGCTGTGTAACATTAAGCTTCGTAAGCAAATCAACAAAATTATTGTTTTTCTAAACAAAAGGATGAAATGGGTGAACAACATGTAAAATTTTGAAGAGAGATTATACTAACAAGGACCCTTCATACACCTTAGTGCACCTCACTGGGACAGTCCTAATTTGACCCAAGTAAGTTCACACGAGGGTATTAAATTAGCAGATTTGTGTTATTTACAGATGTAAATGTTGGGAAGTTTTTTGGTCAAGCTTCAAGGGAAAGTCAAATATTGTACTGGTTTTCTACTGAATTTTTCCATATAGCTTCCAAAATGTTGTTAAAATATAATCTATTTAAAACCATCTG
Source organism: Gopherus flavomarginatus (assembly GCF_025201925.1). Taxonomy (NCBI): domain Eukaryota; kingdom Metazoa; phylum Chordata; order Testudines; family Testudinidae; genus Gopherus; species Gopherus flavomarginatus. The sequence goes on from NC_066618.1 coordinate 259,044,518, forward strand.
GAGGTTTAGAACTCAAATGAAAGCGTGATTAACAGTGAATTAAATATTGAATAGAGCACAGCACACAAAATGTTGTCTTTTAATCTTTAAAATTAAATATCCAGATGTCACATTTATTTTGTCTGGCCAAATGGACGCTGAATTGTAAAGAAAAACCTGGAGTGATATCAATAAACTCATGTTGATCTTGTAATACTGATATTTCATGCACCATGTTATGCAGTGGTTTAACAATAAAAAGTCGCATTTGTCCTACAATTATCAAAAATTGTAATTCTATTTTTTCTAGTTTTTTTCTAAATATAATGTTTGCAGGTCTCCTTTAGTGTATGATTACTGACGTGATCCACAAGTAGATACCACAAATGATGTCAGAAAACTCTATGATATTAAAATTTATTTGGAAAGTTTTACATTTATGTCTAACAAACTGTAACCATATCAACACACATACTCTAGCTCGAGTAGTAGAGGCCTGCAGTTTTGGTGCTGACAATTCCTAGTTCAATCCCCACAGGTGTCTATAATATTTTTATATAAATAGTCATACTCTGTTACCAAATCCCGCCAAGATTAGACTTCAAGTAGTGTGAGCATTGGACATGCAGAGCAAGCTTGTTGAAGACAATGGAGTAGTGTCCCAGTGTGAATAACAGCCTGTTACTTACAGCTAACAGCATTATTCCTTTGGCTTGCTTGGTGCAGAGCCTTGTGTTTGGGGCGAGGTTCAATACCCACTAAAAACTATGCTGGCTGTACTTACGTAGCACAGTTCTCTGCATTTGCTTAAACCAAACTGCTACAATAAGATCTAGTATTTGTTGGAAGATGTAAACAATAGCCTTTTTTTAAATAATGCATAGGGATTTTTCTTTTTTTAAAGAAGTGTACAGTACATCTAGTCTGTGAGCTATATATCATCATAGCCAAATAGCCTCATAGCCTCTTGGATACCCTTTCTATGTAATTTTATGTTTATGAAGTAATTCTTCTTTTTGTTCCAGGCAGTAAGTGAAATCACATTTTCCAAAAGCATCTTCTGATTTTACAGAATTTCTGATAAGTCTTCTGCCTCACTGCATTTTCCTACTTTGGTCTGCACTTGCTTCCTCCCCCCATTAAAATGCTTACCCTCCCCCATCCCTTTGTATTATAATTATCCTCAATATGTATTTGTTTGTGTTGGCCTAGCAGAGCTCTTTTTGAGGATTAATTATAAGTATCATTAATTATATTGCAATACATAGTAAATAGTTTTCAGAAGAATAAAATCTAAGATGTGAAACTTTTTTTCTTCTTTCAGCAGTTTGACACCAGGTTTAACTTGCCTGATTTCTTTGGAAGACCAAAACCTGGGCCAGATTTGCCAAAAGACTTGCTGAGTTCTCTAGGGCTCTTTGGCACAGCTGAGCTGATTTCTCCTTTCAGCTGGAAACATAGTGAAAAAGTGCCAAATTTCAGCTCTAAATCACATACATCTCCGTCCTTTTATGTCTAAAATTTAAGATAGGAATAAAGCAGAGGCGGCTCTAGCTTTTTTGCCACTCCAAGCATGGCAGTCAGGCTGCCTTCAGCAGCTTGCCTGCGGGAGGTCCCCAGTCCCGCGAATTAAGTGGCGTGCTTGTGGGAGGTCCGCCAGTCTCGCGGCTTCGGTGTACCCGCCGCCGAATTGCTGCCGAATCCACGGGACTGGCGGACCTCCCACAGGCACGCCGCCGAAGGCTGTCTGACTGCCGCCCTCGCAGGGACCGGCAGGGCGTACCCTGCTTGGAACGCTGGTGCCTGGAGCTGCCGCTGATGCTAAGAAAAGAAGGTGTCCGCGCAGCACAGCTCAAAGCTCAGTAGAAGCAGAATCCTTTCCCCCACCCAGTTTAGGAAACCCCTTGGAGTAGGCCTATTTGAGTGGCTCACCTTCCAGACTCCCTTGTCTAAGGTGTGTAAGGGTGAGCCCAACCACCATGGCCCTTTTGAGGACTATTGCAGAGCAGCTTTCCCTCTGCTTAGTTTAGGATATACTCAGAAGCAGACCTTCTCCCCTGTTCCTTCTGTGCAGCAAACTACACAGGAAAGGAGCTCTTCTATTACTTTTTATATTTATATTACAACAGCATCCAAAGATGCCAGTTGGGAATAGGACCCCTTGTGCTAGGCACTGTGCAAACACATAGGAGGATATCCCTGCATTGAAGGGTTTATAATCTAGGGTGTATCTTAAAATCGGAACAGATAAAACAAGGGATGAGGGACAGGAGCGCCACATATAGAGATGTGTCTAACAGATTCCTGGCAAACATCATCCTAGTGCCAGGTTTTAGTTTTCCAGATCTGCAGGAGGGGGATGGTAAATGGGATGTTACTAGGAGCACTGGAATTGGGGAAAGAAGGAAGGGAAGGGGTACACTGTTGGAGGTGGAATGGAAGGGAGGCTGGGAAGACGAGAGAGTGAAGAGAATTGGTGTGTGTGTACGTGTAGGTGTAGGCGTAGGCTGGGATGGGGCCAGAGAGAAATCTGAGAAAGACTCACAGGAAACAGCCAAGCAGCAGAGAAGGAAAAAAATATTCTGAGTCCAAATGAAAGAAAGCACAGTCTGACATCACTGATGGTGAAGATTTTGCCTAGGCTTCACAGCCTCCAGCCCTTACTTTGCTGCGGTTTCTGTCATTGTTCCTGTAGCTACTGCTGGGAGAGTCTTCTAGCTTTTGATGGTTGTCTCTGGCCTTACTCTTTCTCTGCTTAGCCCTCCACAGCTAGGGTGGTGGTGTGTGCTTCAGGCTGGGTGGCCCTTGCTTTGGTCCTGGGGTGGGTGGCGGTTCTGAGTCTCAGAGCTAGATGTCATTGATTTTTGTATCAGTATTTCAGGCAGTAGTTTACCTTTGTTTGTTATGTGGTGAAAGTAAAGCTGTGTAATAGACAGGGAAGTTAATGCAGGCTTGGGTGATGGAATCTGCTGCTTTCTTACACATAGGCCTAGAAGTGTGGCACCCATTCTGAGCAAAGATTGGCTGGTATGTCAATTTAGTTATTTGGCAATGAGATTTTGTGTGTCTAGATCAGCAGAATAGCTGTTCCCGGGTGTGCTTTGTAAAAGAAATCCTAATCCCATATTAGCAGAATTTGAAATAGATGAAGTTGTGGATTGTTTGCGGCTTTGAGCAGCTCACTTGCTGCTATCCAAAACGTTGTCATAACAATGAGGATTGCATTTGTTTCTGTAAGTAGATCTCCCAAAGCCTATCCCTATTCAAGACAATGACAAAATGCTCATTGAAAAGGCTTTGGGTCCTAACTGAATAGCTAAGAAATTAATAGCCCTGACAATTTAAAAAAGACACATTCCATTTCACTTCAATACCGCTAACCTCTTATTTGAATACATAATTAGATTGACTGTAACTGACTATTTTAAATCTGTATATATATATGTAAGAATAGGTATTTGTTTTTTAATTTATAAATACTCTGAAGAGAGTAGAAGCGAGTTAGAACAACAAATCTCTGACAGTTCTGATGCTTAGCACACTGTGAATTCAACCTTATCTTGCCAGGAAGTTTCTCTTAGAATCAATGATCTGTTGGAAGTGAGAGAATGTCTGTATATAAAGAAGTTGCCATCAGGCTGCCTGGTAGAGATTTGTGAATTCTTGAATTCCTGTAATTGGGAGTAAACATACCTTTCATTATTACTGTAATCTGAAACTTATTGATGATACAAACAGCTGTCCAGTTCAGGGTACTAGGCGTTGACCAGTACAATGATTTTAAGTGGTTAAAGGATTTAACCTTGGGGTGAGTAAATTGTCTTTTGGGGTAATTCTACATATATCGATCTGAACTGATGTGCTTCTAGTGTCACATCTGTCAGGCTGGTGCTGGAAGCTGAATCTCCAGAGAGAATTTTCATGACAGGTGTCAGACATGTGGTGTTATGACAACTTTGTAGAAATCAGATTTCCAGGTAGGATTTGTTTATAAGCCTTTCCTGGGCTGTGAATGAATAGTTCTAATCAGCCTTCCTGACTAAACAAGCATTTAAGATTTTGCTAATGCATGGTCTACTATAGTTACCTAAGTGCTGTGGCAAACTTTTGTATTAGCCAGGCTTTTACCATTAGTTATGAACCTACGTTTGTGCAGTGAAATCTTTTGTATAAAAGTTGGCCTGTAGTAGAAGATTGTTTCTAGGCTGCTTTTTCCCACTGTTTTCCACTTTCCTCATCTTCCCACCCCCCATTTATAACATGGCCCTAATTATTATTTCATCTGAAAAATTGGAGGGGCCTCGTGGATTTGTTTGGGTAGTGGCTCACCCCGATAGCTGTATACCGTACGATTTATGTAATTTTCCTCACAGTGAGAGTGGATGGAAACTTACTAAGGGTATGTCTGCGACTGTAGCATGGGTAGGCATAGCCATGCTAGCTTTAATCTAGCTAGAATAGGTAACAGTAGTAGTGAAGACATGGTGATACGGGCTTCTGCACTGGCTACTAGTGTCGCCCACAGGTTGGGGGGTACAAAAAGGGCAGTTTGTCCTGGGCTCTCCCAAACTGAGCAGCATTGTGATGACCTGGTGCAAACTTGAGTGGTGCTGGAAGGTCCAGGTCGCAATGGCACTCATTCAAAATTGGCCTGAGTGTCTCTCCATCATGATGGTGAGGTGGTGCTGCAATCCCATGGGCCAGGTTGTAATGCCTGAATCAGGGAACTGGGTCCATGCCATAGAAGCTGCTGCTGGGGATGGGTGCAGGCAGGCTCACTTTCCAACCCCCTCATGCCCCAGGTTCTCCTTTCAGTAGTAAGTTTGTTTGTTTTTCTGGAGTGTGATGGGCCTCGGTTTCAGATTTTGCCTCTGTGGCCCTGGGGGCAAGCAATGGAAGTATGTACGTAGGGTCCCTAGCAAGCTTGTACTGGGGTGGCTAGCCCATGCTGAAGCCTGTGCTGCCACATCTTCATTATTGCTACGTGTCCTAATTAGATTAAATGTAATGCAGGTATGTCTACCCATGTTACAGTCCCACCTTCACTTGCTGTATAAGCATGTACTACGTAACACCCACCAACAGTGTCTAACATGGGGAGCTTCAACCTCATCCCGAGTAAACCTGTCTCATTTCTCAGCCCCTTAGTACCATCCTTTCCTTGGCCAGTCTCTGAAAATGCCACTCACCCTTCTTCACCCCAATGTGTCCTCTGTAGTATGAGCAGTCCAGCTCCCTCATCATGTAGGTGGTCTTAGCTTATCCCCAGTGCAGCTTGCAGCTGGCTTCTGTGACGGACAATGGTAGGAATAAGAAATGGATTGAAGAATGTCTTTATAAATTAACCAAGAAAATAGAGTGATGAGACACTAAGATTTTAGGGTGGGGGACTGTTTATTACCAAAGAATGCAAAGCTTCAGTAAGGTATAATATGAGGCAGTGCCCCATTTTTTTTGGCGGCAATCCAGACTTGCTCCTCTTTGGGATGAACTACTTGGCCTTTGGTCTCATTGTTACCTTCACAGCTAAAACCTAATTGTCTCTTTTAGTGAAATGCTCCTATTACCTCGTTAATAGATACGACTGATATGCTATAGAATGTGATCTAAATATGCTAATGAGACACTGAATTAGTCGGCAGCTACACAGGAGTGAAGTTGGGTTGTATTGTGGAAAGTACTGTAATTGATACTTTATGTATATCATGCTGCCATTAAGTTAAACATGCAAAGAGAACCTTTGTTTTATTTTGTCACAGGCTAAATAAAGCAAATCTATTTGTGAACAATCAAAAGTGGAAGTATAAGGCTAGAGAATTAAGTTTGTCATTCTGCATTCTCTTTCTTGGGAATAAAAAATTAAGACTCCACAGTTCAAAGCTCCTTGATACCTAGCTTATCATAAAGATAATTCTGCATGAATTTACTTGGGGAGTTATAGGTTGCTAGAGATAGCAAGTACCTTTCCATAAAAAAAAAATCAGAGATGATATTTTTGTTCATTAATGCAGTAAGGCAGTGCCAAGAGCAGTTCCATTCCTTGCTTCACTTGATGAGCAATCAGTAGTACGTTGCATGTCGTTCTAATGCTTGGTATGGCATCTAAGTGGAGCATTGGGGTGAGTTAGATGGTGTCATTTTCTCTCGTCTGTTACAAAAGCTAATATGAAGTGCGGATTGCCGTACCAGCCTGCTGTGACTTTGATTTTTCTAGTGGAAAATGAAATTTTGCAGATTCCTGGCTTTATTTCCAGTGGCACAGTTCCAGACTTTAGAATGATCCTGTCATTGGGACATTCCTTAGGTATACAGTTAAATCTGTTGTTCATTAGAAGCAGCTGAAGCCTATCAGTACACTTCACCTACAAGCCAACTATAACTTCAGTAAATTTGAAGATAATACTTTGGTTTGGCCTGCCGTGGCCCATTCTGTAAAGCTGGAAGTTTGAACAGCTAGCCAATTAAAATTTTCACAACTTTCACATGAGTGTAGTTCTGCAGCTAAAATTCATGGTGGTGGTTCCCCCCTCGCCCCTCCATATAGTTGCCTGCATTCTTACAACTGTATTTTAAGAAACAAACTTTTTGATGTGAAACATTTTCTTTCATGTTTGGAAGGCAATTTATACTGTTTTGATCTTAAAAAAAAGCAACCCCAAAAAACCATTAAGTGAGCATTTGACTTGGATAAGTTGATGCTGAGTGAGAGTCTAGCAATGCGCATCAGATAGCAGTATTAAGAATTATTTAGCATATGCAATTAATTTAAAATCTTTCCCAAATAACATTTTAATAATGTTTTATAGTGAGCTATTTAAGACTTGCAAGGATACCCAGCTTCTTTTTAATTTTGCAATAACTTGTGGAACAAACCAAACTGGCCAAGCATTTGTTATTACTTTCAGTTTTTACTGACGTGTTTTGTGGCTTTTTGGTCAAATGTACAGCACTAAAACTCCAGGCATCCATACTGCTTCTATATTTAGTAGCAAAGTCTGTTGTTAAACAGTTTCCACTTATCGATGTAACCAATCCACAGGATTGGATCTTATGCATTGTGGTCAAATTTTGTGAATGATTTCTCAAAAGCGAAGAAATCCGTTAGGCTTTGTAGAATTCAACTTTTAAAATAATTTTGACAGATATTATCTGTTCATTTTTAAGCATTTTTTTAAAGATTTTGATCTTTCCTCCCAGTTTTCACAGTTATGGGAAATTATGGGAGTGTGAGACATTTATTTAATGGTAATAGACATTGAGATTCAAAAAATTAAACCTTTATAAAAACTGTTATGAACACAAATTGTCAACATAGCATGTCAAAATATACAAAGTAAATATCCTTAAATCAAGACATCATACCCATTCTTACTATTCATTCATTAGTCATTTGTAACAAACTTAATCCAAAAGTCTAATCACTGGATTTGACTGAGTTTGACAGCAGCATTTTTCTTTCTTTGCCTACTTGTAAATATCGATTCTTACTGACGGAAGTATTTTGTCGTGGCTTTGTATGTATGCAGTGGGAAATCAACATTTAAGGGTAATCTCCAAATGAATGTTCTGTGATGTGGGAAACTTTCTGTGGTATGGGAGAACCTGCTTACTTTTAAATTCCTTTGTTTCCTAGACAAGGCAATAGGATTATAGCAAATTCAAATGTTTACAAAGTATTTCATTTGAAAAATATGGTAATTTTTCCTCTGTGATGCAATTAACTTGTACTATAAATTAAGCATGGGAAGTGTTTTTTATTTTAAATATATTACACAGGGTTTTACAGCCAGTTTGTCTTCAAGAACTGTAAATATTCACATTAACCATTTGTGAAAAGCTTGATTCATGGAATGCATCGGTTTCTAAGTGTAGCATTCCAAACCTATGTATTTTCATATGTGTGATGTCAGCCTAAGTTGTTTAGCAATGTATCAGAACAATTACAAGAGAAGATTAAATATCTGTTTTATAAATGCCTTAGAAAGTCTTTCAAAATGTTTTTTGCACTTTAAATAATTGCATTCATCTATTAAAGCCTATTTGGAAAAAGTCTTTTCTCAAATCTTCTCTTGCCTTCAGTTTCAATTTTAACATCAGCTGATAGCCTGATTTATACTAAGGACATAGTTATACATGTTGAATAACCTTCTCTGAGGAAGTACTTCACATGCTATCTTTTCCAGTAAGAGGTTTTCATGTTTGACCTCCTTTTCTTGATTTTCATTACACATGCTCTACATGACGTGTATTTTTGTATGTGCCAAAGTGGCTTGGGGCTGGTGATAGGATAACATATCTAAAACTACTGTGATGTTTACTTCTAGGAATTACTGCTGAAGTCCTAGTGGTCACCTCTTTTGATGAACTGCACAGAAGAGCTCAAGATGCCAAGGGGAAGATTGTTGTTTACAACCAGCCTTTCATCAGTTATAAAGAAACTGTCAAATACAGATTACTGGGAGCAGTTGAAGCTGGTAAAGTTGGAGCGGTGGCATCCCTTATCAGATCCATTGCTTCCTTTTCTGTTAATAGGTAGGAATGTTTTACTCTGTACGTGACAATTTGTGGAATCTGACAGGGTACCACTTATGAATTCTGATTTGAGATTATTAACTCTGTAAACATCAGTGTCAGGGTGCAAACTCTATTTGGATTGTAAACTTGTTTTTGCCTTCTCAGCTGTCTTTGTTTCTCCATATTTAGCTAAAATCCACAGTGGGTAACAGGAGAAATTCTTGCACAGGGCTAACAGAGGGTTGTTGAATTGTAATTGTCCATTCAAATGGAACACCCTTGGACAAATCGATGGCTGCTGCCTAGGGCAAGTCAGTTTTTCAAGTCTGAACCCTGGGGGGTGGGGAGGGGCACTGAACAAGGGATCACCGGGTGCGGGACTTTGTTCCCCTAATAAGCCTGATTGTTATGTTACTGCCAAAGGGAACAGAAGATTATAAAAGAAAGGGTCTCTCACCTGCCATTTTAGAGGAAGCATGTGCATGGATTGCAGGGGTCAGAGAGAGGGGCGGGGAGAGGCTCCATGATTTAGAGAAAAAGCCCTGAACTACAGGAGGGGTGATTCTGGACTCCTGAGAGGACTCTATCCTAAACCTAAAGAACTCTTCCACATGGCGAGAAAGCTGAGGCAGGGAAATGTGTACAGGCGTGTTTATTATTTAATATAGATCTGTGTCTTTCTTGTGCTGCTAAAGTAAAGGGTAATTTGCCTTAGAATCCTATGCAAGATCTGTCTGCTTAGGCTGTTGTGTATCCCAGAAGAGTTCAACTATGAACCTGGAGCACCCCCAGGGCTGCAGTTGAGAGATGGTGTGCTTAAGCTTCTGGGGAGAGTCTGGGGAGCCAGCGTTACTCAGAGCAGAGGGTGTAGGCAATTGGACCACAGGGCCTCAGCTCTTAGAAAGGGGTGCTAGTCAGACAGGGTGATCATATTTCCCAAACACTGGGGCTGGCCTTGCTGCTCGCCCAAACCCTGCCTGCCTCCTCTCTCCATGTGGGGCTGGCATCGCTGCTCACCCCTACACATGTTCTTCCCATCCCCACTTTTTTTTGGCAAAAGTGGGCATTTGTCTCCTTTGCTCTTGACAACTTTGGGATGCCTGGAACTGCCCTTAAAAATGGGATTGTCCCAGCCAAAGCAGGACATATTGTCACTGTAGCAATGCAGGACTCACCCCTGCAGCACCTCCTGCTGGTCATCTCAGGGAATTAGCTCTTTCCAGCACAGACCACCCTCTGCAGGCCAGTGTCCTGCTGCTGCTTGGCCCCCCGTGTCCCTCTCGGACACACTGCCCCATTATCTTGAGTGTTGTCCTCTGGCTATACAACCCTCAGTCTCAGGGTCTCCCCTCCTCAGAGAACCCCCACCCAGCCTCAGTAGAAGGCTAATGCCAGTCATCATTTAGCCCCCATGCCCTGGGGCAGACTGTAGTATCAGCCTACTCATCACCAGCAAGGTTGGGTTTGGAACTGCTGCCTTTGCCTACCCCTGGGCTGTCCTCAGCAACCCCCAGTACCTGTTGCCTTATGCCTAGGCCACAGTTCTTCTGTCTTTCCCCAGCCCTGCTCCACTCAAGTACCCTGTGTTTAGCTCCCTACAGCCAGGCCTGTCTCCCTCTACAGCTAGAGAGAAACTGCTGAACTCCGGGCTCCCAGCCTCTTATATAAGGCCAGCTGAGGCCTTATTGGGGTGTGACTCAGCTGCGGTTGCTTCCCCAGTCAGCCTATTAGCTGCTTTCCCTGCCACAGCCCTCTCCCAGGGCTGTTGTAAGCCCTTCAGGGCAGGAGTGGGGTAACCACCCCGCTACAGTCACCCTAAAACAGAGATCTGTTCTCTGGCAGTATGCCTGGAGACCCTGGTAAGAGACAGTGCCTGGACTCTCTTCTTCAGACTCAGGAGGCTTAAAGCACAGGGGGCCTAATGAGGTGGTCTCCAAACACAGCAGCCTAGTGAGTGTCAAACCAGCAGAGGGAGGGGTGTGTGAGAGAGAGAGACTGACTGACTCACACTTCACCTTTTACTTTACATGGTTTTGCAGGCAGGCGCTTCCTTGTAACATGTTGAGTTGTCCAGTTTCAAGTGGGTGTTTAGTTTAGAAACTATTTGTTCCCAACTCTGCCTCCAGTGCTTTTTCATTCTTTCAAAATGTTTTCATCATTGTCACTACTCCAGATCTTGTGTGATTGCTTTCAAGAGCTTTTCACATCCCTGATGCTACCATAAATATTCCTCTAACAACCAATATAAAATACTTCTCTGGTGGCAAGATAAGGCAAATTGTCAATGATTTTAAGAATACATAATTTTGTATGTTTAAGGAGAATAAAGGCATGTTGTTTTTATATTCATGGGCAGTCATATAGCCCTAAAATGACATGAGGAGGACGAAGTAAATGTTAACAACTAATATAATTATTTTGGTCTCCTATAAATAGGTTTTATAATCCTCAATCTGACTAACTTAAAAAAACAACAATCCAGGACTTAAAAATAAATTTTTAATGTTAAAAAAAAAGTATGTACATGTTGGTAGAACTTTACTTTCTTAAAGTACTCAAGTGGATGTTTTGTACTTGTTTCTTTAGTTTCCTAATTGTTAATAGAATTTCAGATTTTACCTGGAGATTTTTTTCTAAAAATGAGAGTTTCACACTTAAAATGCTCATTTGTGCGGAGAAAGATAAGTCCAGGGCTTCATTAACACCTTAACTGTGAGAAAGGTAAGACAGATGTGAGACTTTGGCAGCATGGAAGCTTTAAAGACTAATGTATTGAGATGTGCCAGATGCGATGGACACACAAGAAATTCATGGACTGCTGTATCAATATGTGTAACCTATCTTTGTGTTCCTGGCTCTCTGAGTGGATTTCCTATAGAATCACTGGGCAGAGGAAGAGGGTAATTACTACAAATTCACAATGCCAGTTATGCAGATACCCAGCCCTAAAGCTTTGGTCTCTGGGGAAGTGGCAGAGATTGGTTTTACCTAGGTCAGAAGGCCTGGGAGAAAAAGATGTCAAAAACTGTGTATAAAGGGTCAGCCTGACCTGGCTCAGGGCAGACTCACTCTGGAACAAAGAACTGACAGACTTGTGTACAGAACTCCCAGGGTCCCATGTGCATGATGGATAATACCTGGTAAGCTTAGCATGAGTCTAGACTGTTCCTTGTTTAAGAGATGTTTTCTCTGTAATGAGTTTGTCCTGAATAAAAGCTCTTCTTTATGCAGGCTGGATAGTCACTGGTAAACACTATATTATCACCCGGCTACCCCCATGTGTGTCAGTTCTGGGGCCCAGGGCCAGTGCAACCACTAGGTGAACTAGGCGATCGCCTAGGGCGCCAAGTGGTTGGAGGCGCCAAAAAGCCATACCCTAAGCTCAGCAGGAAAGATCCGCCTTCCGAGCTGCTGCAGAGGCCCAAGCCTGGTAAAGCCAGTGAGTGTATTAAAAAAAAAACCACACCCTTTTTTAAACTTTCAGTACATTAACACACTTACTGAAGCAATTTTGTTTTTGAGTCAAAAAGATTTTAGGCTGCTAAGAGGCATTTACATGTGCTGTGTCTTTTACTGCTCCTTTGTAATGTATAAAGATGGCAGCATTAGGTTTATTTTATATATATATATTATAAAAGTTTTAAAATGTTGATGCTTTGAAACAGTCACCATAAATTAATAGTAGTACAAGAGGTCAACTTACACTGTCTTCAGCATAAGAGAAAACAGGGGGAAAGGAACACTCCACCACTTCTTTGTCACTGTTTATGCACACCACAGTCCTGCCTATCACCCAGGCCCGTAACTTGGGGTCATCTTCCACTCCCATTCTTGTTGCCCCACATTCAGGAAATGTCCATACCTTGCCAGTTCTTCCTAAAAAATCTTTGTGTGATCAATTGTTTTCTCTGTCTATGCAATTAAATTTCAGATCCACACCCTCCTTTTGAGTTAGGTTCTCTGTAGCCTCTTCGTTGTCACTCAACAGCCACCACCCCTTTCCCATTCATACAAAATGCACTCACTAAGATAATCTTAGCTCACCAGTCTGACTGCAACACCCTTCTCTCCTGCACTGAAGTCAAGTTTCTTGTAATTACCTACAAAGCCCTGCAATACTCTTCATCCATCTTATATTCTCTCTTGCTGAGTGCTCCCATTCTCTCATTTCCGTCCCTGTTAATACTGTAAAACAATATTTTTTAAAAGAAGTTTAAATAACCTAGTGAGAGATGGTCCTGTGCGGTAGACTTTCCTATGCTAGACATCAGGTCAAGTTCTGCTTGCAGTTACCCCGGTCTAAATCAGGCATATTTCTGTTTCCTTAATCATTCAACAGCTTGATCATCAGCTTTTCTTTGTCTCTTAGAAAAATCACTGTGTGTTTTTGGTTTTTTTATAATGTGATAAATGACTAGTATTTTGTCTGTGGTGTTGTAGCAATGTGGGTCTCAGGATAGGATATTGGTGAGAGAAGGTGTGTGAGGTAATATATTTTATTGGCCCAACTTCTGATGGTGAAAGCTCGAAAGCTTGTCTCTTTCACCAACAGAAGTTGGTCCAATAAAAGATATTACCTCACCTACCTTGTCTCTCTGGTACAGAGGTGGGCAAACTAAGGCCCGCAGGCCACATCTGGCCCATGGGACTGTTCTGCCTGATCCTTGAGCTTCTGGCCAGGGAGGCTAGCCCCTGGCCCCTCCCCTGCTGTCCCCCCTTCCCTTGCAGGCATGTTGCTGTGTGGGCAGCGCTCTGGGTGGCGGGGCTGCTCGCTCCTGCAGGACAGCGCGGCGTGTCTGGCTCCAGCTGGGTGGCATGGTGGCCAGACATGCTGCTCTGAGTGGCATGGTAAGGGGGCTGGGGCCGGGGCCGGGGCCGCGAGGTTGGATAAGGGGCAGGGGATCCCAGAGGATGGGGAGCAGAGGACAGTTGGATGGGGCGGACGTTCTAGGGGGGAGTGGTCAGGGGACAGGGAATGGGGGGCAGTTGGATAAGCATGGGAGTCCTGGGGGCCTGTCAGGGGGCAGGGATGTGGATAGGGGTTGGGCAATCAGGGGACAGGGGGTGGGGGGGTTGGATAGGGGGTGGGGTCCCAGGGGGCAGTTAGGTGCGGGGGGTCCCGGAAGGGGGCGGTTAGAGGACAAGGAGCAGGGGGGTTGGAGGAGTTGGGAATTCTGAGGGGAGCAGTCAGGGGTGAGAAGCGGTAGGGGTTGGATGGGGACCAGGGTCAGGCTGTTTGGGGAGGCACAGCCTTCGCTACCTGGGCCTCCATGCAGTTTTGCAACCCCAGTGTGGTCCTCGGTCCAAAAAGTCTGCCCACCCCTGCTCCAGTATTTTGTTAGAATGTAAGGAAACTAATACAAGTATAAACAAATGAGACATGACTTGCATAAAGACAGAATTCTTCCAATAACTTTATTATGAAATACTTTGTTTCAAAAAGAAAAAATGTGCCATGATAGATTTTAACAGAGATTATACAGATGTGAGAGAATAATTAAACTAACATGAAATACACTTAAATTGCTGTGACAGTAGGAAGGTTCCAGGGACTGCTATGTAAGCAGCTGTGATGACCATCAAAGGTGACCTATACTAGAACTGAAAATGCGGACCTCTTCCATACCTACTTTTGCCAAATTTTATTCCATGTAAAAACAACTATGTATCCTCTGGAGAACTTTTTCAGGTTGATGGAGCAGGCAAAATATATATTGATTTAGCAGAGCCTCACCACTTTTTGAAATCACATCCAGTGCCTATTATATGTTCCCATTAGGTTGTGAGGAAGGTGATATGAATTTGTCAAACATTTATCCACAAAATATGATTTTTTTTTAAATAGCCACATTATCAGTAATATATGTGGGATAGCACTGAGCACCAGGGCAGAATAGAGCTAATATGGATCATTGTATGGTAACCTTACATAGCAATTGGGTTATTTGAATGTACAGTGTCCAGTCATGGTATTTGGTGAGAGGCTTCCATATTTGAATTTGTTCAGGCTATGAAACAGAGAGGAGATATGTGTCACAGTTTCAGAGTAACTGCAACTGTATCCCCCTCTGTGGTCCACTCCAGGAATGACTAGTCAGGTTGCAGATCTCCAGCGGTCACCTGTCTGTGGGCAAGGACCTTTGTACCACTTCCTTCTGACTGTTTTAAGGCTGCACAGCCTCCTGACCTCCACTGTGGTATCTCCAACAAGCCAGGCTGCCAAAAGCCAGTTTTTGTGCATTGCTCTTTCTCTGAGAGCTATGACCACTTTATTGCCAGCTGTTACAAGTGACTGCAGAGCTCTTTCTAAGCAAGCACATTTATTCTTAAGGTAAAAGCATTACAGAGAAAACAGATAAAGAATAAAAGTTGCTACATACATGCTAAACACATGCTACACACATGCTAAAAGCTTACCAGAGGTCACCCATGAGTCTTATGGGAATCTAGTAGGCCAAAGTCTTTCCAACTCTTCCACAAGGGTTGGGAGCCCCCCTTGAACAGAAGGTCCTATCCGTTTTCTGGATCAGAAAGAAGGTACTGAATCAATTTAAACTAGGGCTATTTGTACAGAAAGCCCTTTCTTTGTCTGTTAGTCTCTGGAAAACCTTGTTTTAACCAGTATATGCAAAACCACTCAGAAGGTGGTACCTCTCTTGAGGTGTTTACAGCCTGAGTGATTTGCATTACTAAATATACCGCCCATCCATTTTTAGTTCCTGGAGAAGCTGTGGCAAATCAGCCCCTGGGAGTTGCATACAATAGCATACAATAGCTGATATGTAAACCATTCATAAACGTAATACAATATTTCCCCCCAAAGATACTGCTTTTTTTGCAACAGTATCACACTGTTGACTCATATTAAGCTTGTGATCCACTATGACCCCTAGATCTCTTTCTGCCATACTCCTTCCTAGACAGTCTCTTCCCATTCTGTATGTGTGAAACTGATTGTTCCTTCCTAAGTGGAGCACTTTGCATTTATCTTTATTGAACTTCATCCTGTTTATCTCAGACCATTTCTCCAATTTGTCCAGATCATTTTGAATTTTGACCCTGTCCTCCAAAGCAGTTGCAATCCCTCCCAGTTTGATATCGTCTGCAAACTTAATAAGCGTACTTTCTATGCCAACATCTAAATCGTTGATGAAGATATTGAACCGAGCCGGTCCCAAAACAGACCCTTGCAGAACCCGACTTGTTATACCTTTCCAGCAGGATTGGGAGCCATTAATAACTACTCTCTGAGTATGGTTATCCAGCCAGTTATGCACCCACCTTATAGTAGCCCCATCTAAATTATACTTTCCTAGTTTATCTATAAGAATATCGTGCGAGACCGTATCAAATGCCTTACTAAAGTCTAGGTATATCTCATCCACTGCTTCTTTCTTATCCACAAGGCTTGTTATCCTATCAAAGAATGCTATGAGATTAGTTTGACACGATTTGTTCTTTACAAATCCATGCTGGCTATTCCCTATCACCTTACCACCTTCCAAGTGTTTGCAGATGATTTCTTTAATTACTTGCTCCATTATCTTCCCTGGCACAGAAGTTAAACTAACTAGTTTCCAGGGTTGTTTTTATTTCCCTTTTTATAGATGGGCACTATATTTGCCCTTTTCCAGTCTTCTGGAATCTCCCCCGTCTCCCATGATTTCCCAAAGATAATAGCTAGAGGCTCAGATACCTCCTCTATTAACCCCTTGAGTATTCTAGGATGCATTTCATCAGGCCCTGGTGACTTGCAGGCATCTAACTTTTCTAAGTGATTTTTTACTTGCTCTTTTTTTATTTTATCTTCTAAACCTACCCTCTTCCCGTAAGCATTCACTATATTAGACATTCCTTCAGACTTCTCAGTGAAGACCGAAACAAAGAAGTCATTAAGCATCTCTGCCATTTCCAAGTCTCCCATTACTGTTTCCCCCTCCTCACTGAGCAGTGGGCCTACCCTGTCCTTGGTCTTCCTCTTGCTTCTAATGTATTGATAAAAAGTCTTCTTGTTTCCCTTTATTCCCATAGCTAGTTTGAGCTCATTTTGTGCCTTTGCCTTTCTAATCTTGCCTCTGCATTCTTGTGTTATTTGCCTATATTCGTCCTTTGTAATCTTTTTTTTATAGAGCTCCATGCTCTATAGAAGGAGCCAAGCTTGTCTATAACTCTGCTAATTCAGGATACTGTCACAAGGTGAAACTCTTGTTTAAAATGCTGCCTCGAAAATAAACTGTGTGTGTCCTTCATAATGAGTTAAATATGCTCATTGTTTCTGTCACCGTGGAATTCTGAGACTATGGTGATAACTAAAATAATATTAGAAAATACATTTTAAGCAGAACCTGTTGTTAGAACTTAAGTAAATGGCTAACTAATAGAGATTTGACTTAATATTTTACTGAAAATTCCTTTTTTTTTAAACAATAGCTAAACAAACGTTATATCTTCAATGGTATCTTATCTGATTTCTCCAAAGAGTATTGGAAGCTAATTTTTGTTGTTCAATTGAACACCCAAATAATGGGGGATACAGCTAGGGTTGCCAACTTTCTAGTTGCAGAAAACGAAAACTCTTGCCCCACCCCTTTTCTGAGGCTATGCCTCCACTCACTCTATCCCCCTTCCCTCCGTCTTGCGCTTTTCCCCACCCTTGATCTCTCACTCATTTTCACTGGGCTGGGGCAGGGAGTTGGGGTGCACGAGTGAGTGAGGGCTCTGGCTGCAAGCTCTGGGGTGGGGCTGGAGATGAGGTGTTGAGGTGATGGAGGGGGCTCCAGGTTGGGGTGTGGGAGGGAGTGAGTGCTCTGGGTGGGGGTGCAGGCTCTGGGGTGGGGCCAGAGATGAGGGGCTTGGGGTGTAGGAGAGGGCTCCAGGTTGGGGCAGGGGTTGGCACATGGGAGGTGGCTCCGGGCTGATGCTGGGGGTTGAAGTGTGGGAGGGGATATGGGCTCTGGGCTGGAGGTGTGGGCTCCGGGGTGGGTTGGTTTGGGTGCAGAAGGGGGCTTAGGGCTGGGGCTGGGAGGGAGTGTAGGTTATGGGCGGCGCTTACGTCAGGTGGCTCACAGGAAGCAGCAACTTCTCCCTCTGGCTCCTTGGCAGAGGTGTGACCACGTGGCTCTGCGCACTGCCCGTGCCTGATAGGGTTGTGCCTTCAGCTCCCATTGGCCGTGGTTCCTGGCCAATGGATGCTGCTGGAGGCGGGAGCAGCATGCGGAACCCCTGTGGCCATCCCTCCGTCTTGGACCCAGAGGGAGATGCTGGCAGCTTCCTGGAAGTCGTGTGGAGCTAGGTAGGGAGCCTGCCTGCGCTGCCAACCAGACTTCTAATTGCCCAGAGCCACCATAGTATCTTTTCGACGGGGCATTTGAATGTGAAAAGGAATGAGGCTGTCCATTCTTTTCTTTCCTCATTTACCTTCAGTGCTATTTTTTTAAAATCTGTTTTCCTATTTTAAGGTCTGGGCCTAGCCTGTCATTCCTGCCACTTCCTGATGCCTGAATCTGCTCTCCTTGTCTGTGACTGACAAGAGTTAGTGTACTAGCCAAGATGCATTTTCTGTCTCCATCTCCTCCTCCTGTTTTTTCTCTTACCCATCTCTTGCACCCTTTTTTGTCCATTTTCCTGATGAGCTGTGCTGAATGAGCTCTGCTTGACAAGAGGTAATGCGTCCATCAGTGTCAGGACCATTATCCGTTCAAGTTGTAGCTTTTCCTTAGTGATTAATGGGAAATGCTACATCAGTGAAGGGAACAGCACATTGGGAGGGCTCGTGCCTACAGGAGAAAAGTTAGATTTCTCCTCAGTATTGAAAGGGAGGCCTTGCACTTATGTGACTCATACAATGCCATGCTAATCTCACTAACTTTATGAGCTGGAACATCTACATCTTTGTCCAGAATATTAAAATATATGTATATATATGTATTAATGGCTAAGAAATGGAATTATAGCAGACTTTCAAAATCATCCTGAAAATCTGCTAGCCCATGTAGAAAATCCACTTGCCTGCTTTTCCTGTGATGATATTAATAGTGGCAATATTTTAGTGGTCCCAGATGAATAGAGGAGTAGCAATTCACAAAACAGAATTGTGTCTTTCATACTGTAAGCTCATTGAGCTAGAGACTGTCATTTATTATCTGTTTGTACAGTGCCTAGAACACTCTGGCTTTTAAGTGATAATGCAATATTAACATAGAATAATAATCATGGGTTTAAAATCAGTACTCTGTAGTAGAGCAACACTTTAAGTCTCCTTATTAAAGAGTAGCAAGATAAAGAGAGACTCAGTAAAATCCCAATGTGGAGTTAAATCAACGTTTTCTTTTTCTAGTTTTTCTTCTTCTGCAGCTCCTCAGCTCTTCCTTAGTCCATTTAGGGCAAGTAGGTGCTAGATTGCTGTTGTCAGAGCAGGACTTATAGTCCTTGAATGGTTCCACTGAGCGGGGATCACAAGGGCGGGTGGGCTTTTGCAGAGTGGAGGAGAAGGGTTTGTCTCTGCTCTGCTTTCAGCAGTGGATGCATGTGGGTTTTCTGGGGAGATAGTTAATGGGTGGGTAGGAAACAGTGGTTCCTGTTTGCCACTGCCAGGTTTCCCTGCCCCTCTTGGATGAGCTTGCAGTTGGTTATTTGGTGTGTACTACCAGACAGCATGGTAGTTCTGTCTCTAAAGTAGGGATCCAAACATATCCCCACACTGATGCATCAGGGCCAAATCATGATCTCATAGAAATGAAAGGGGGCTTTGTAACTTGGTGGGGATTAGACTTGACCTTAGCAGAAAGTTGCTGCAATGTGTAGGAAACTTTGTTTACAAAAATGTTGAGTCTCTCTCTCTTCAACAATCAGCCTTTCTGCCTGTAGCAACTTTCGTCACCAAACTGTCAACACTTCAGAAGACTTTCAAAGGTGGATACCCTGGGCCAACAGTAACAAAAAAAAATTGGAAAAAAATAAACCTTTTCATGTAAACAAATATTGACTTAAATCAATAAACAGTATTTGGCTTTTTGGAGAGACCAAATGTTGACTTGTTTTGCCCTTTGAGTAGCTCAACTGTGCAATGATTAATAGGCTAATGTAAGGTTCAGAAATTATAAACATGTACAGCAAAGTGAGTGTACAGGAAACCTAATGCAGGATTTATCAGCTGTCAGTGGGTATTTTGTGGCAAAAACACTCCTCCTTAAAAATAGGATTGAGAAAGAATTTGTAACTTACAGTAATCTACAAATCTTGAGGAAAATACAAGTTTTAAAATATTATCTAGATATACAACATCTCTCAGCAGTTGCAATGTTTCAGTGATATTTATGCTGGTTGATAAAAATAAGATCAAGCACAAAGTTGAAAGAAAAATCCTTCTTTTCTGCAGGAAGAAAAGATTTACACCATATGATATCATAATTTTATCTAATGATCCCTTTGTGAGCAGTTAGTGGGGGACAAAGCTGAGAGCTTTTCAGGCATTCAAAAAATGGAAAGGTCTATGTAACAGCTAAATGCTAAGAACCAAATGAATCTTCTAAAAATGTTCACTATAGCTTGAAAGCAATGCAAAGTCTTGTGCTGCAGCAGTTAAGTAAGCTGGTAACATGATGTCCCTAGCCTCTGTATGCCAGAAGCTGGGAATGGGTGATGGGATGGATCACTTGATGATTACCTGTTCTGTTCATTCCCTCTGGGGCACCTGGTATTGGCCACTGTCGGAAGACAGGATACTGGGCTGGATGGACCTTTGATATGACCCAATTTGGCCGTTCTTATGTTCTTAACATACATAGCAGGGCCACGCTGGAAAATATAGAGCAATCCAAGTACTATATTTTCATCAGCCCACAACTTGTTGTTATGGACATTTTCTTCCAGCCAGGTTCCTCTAAATCTTATTCTGTCCAAATTTGGCACCCTATTACTATTCCCAAGCAAAAACTATTTTCATTGACTGGCCATCCTCCTCCCAACACGAGAAGTAGCCTAGGCAGTACCTTGGATGCAAAGGTAGGAACTTTGTATCCCCAAAGAGAAGAGAAGTGTGTGTATGTAAATGGTGCTGGTAGATTTTAGGATTATGGTAAAGATTTTTATGCGTCATTCAATTGTGTATCAAACATTCCGTTTTTGCCATTTAATCATAGAATATCAGGCTCGATTTCCTGTATCTTCTGAGAGTCCAACAGACAGCATGTATCAAAGCTCTCACTCTAAAGCAGAAAACTGGCCCTGTAACCCAGCAAGTGGCCTGGATGACCAGGCAATAGGTCCAGTGGCCTAGACTGTGACTGTTATTAAATATCTGAAACTTAACCTTCTCTTAATTATAAACGTTCTCATGAAACCTTCAACTTGTCACTTCATTTTTACTTGCAACTCTCAGTTTAGTTTTCTGTAATAAATAACATCATGGCAATAAACAGTAATACAATGCACACAGAACATGAACTGGGTTTGTCATCACTTTTTCTTCAGTAAGACCATCTGCTGTAGTATATAGCACTTATGCAAACTGATGTTCAACTGAACAAATTACAGTTTTCCCCAGACATTTGACTTTAACTAAGATTGCACTGTGTATCTTACACCTGTCTAGGAAGAGTGAAAGACTTTTAGACACATAAAAGTAAATGGGATTACTAATTTGTCCTTTAGCTAGATGTTTGTCTCACTTGACACTAGGGAGAGCGAGCAGATGTAAATGCTTTTTTAGATGCACAACAAGAGAGTTAACATTATCTTATTCACTCAGAGTGAATACCAGGCGCATGTGCCCTCACACACAAGCTCAAACACCGAGTAAAGAACCTTGGAAGTAAGTAGTTAAAGATTAACTCGAACAGCAGGTCAGGACTGAAATGTGAAAGGACACTCAATTTGGAATGTAATCTGTTTCAACCAGTGGCTAAAAAATATGGTTCCAAACAATACATCAGCCCTTACATTTTTGCGGTAGTGCAACCACTCTATTTTGTTTTATTTGGTTTCTGTTTTGTTGGTGTCTTGCATAGTGCCATATGGCAAACAGGAATCTGACTACACTAATATAATATATGGAGCTATACCTATCTCATAGAACTGGAAGGGACCCTGAAAGGTCATTGAGTCCAGCCCCCTGCCTTCACTAGCAAGACCAAGTACTGATTTTGCCCCAGATCCCTAAGTGGCCTCCTCAAGGATTAAGCTCAAAATTCTGGGGTTAGCAGGCCAGTGCTCAAACCACCAAGCTACCCTGCCTCACTGTATAGCACAGTGAAGTATTGTGCTATACAATGCACATAGAAAACAAACTTAAAAATGTTTTTAAATCTGTGGTCTTTTAAGGATAGTAATAGGCCTATCTTAAAATAGTAAGTAAACAATTTGCAGACTTGAGTGATATTTTGTTTTTGTAAGGTGTCTGTCTCTTTAATTATTATTTTGACTAGCTAGAATTACTAGATTTTTGTTTTTGTTTTTTAGAACTACATTCCACAGGCCGTATTCAGCGCATAAGGTTGGTCTCTTGGGCTATTGAAACCTGACAATGTTATGGACACCAGCTGGACAGCCTACCAAATGACATTAGCAGGTCTGGCTGGTGTGTGAGGCTGTGGGATGAACTAAAGTTATCAGATCTGTGTATGTGTGTGGACTTAATGTAAATGAGTTGCCCATCCCCTGGGCACTCCTAATTCTTGGTTCAACTTCTCTTCCTATGTTGGGGCCATGCGGCTCTAACCCCTCAGACAGAGACCAACACCTACAAAATCTCCACCAAGCATTCTCAAAACTACAATACCCGCACGAGGAAATAAGGAAACAGATCAACAGAGCCAGACGTGTACCCAGAAGCCTCCTACTGCAAGACAAACCCAAGAAAGAAACCAACAGGACTCCACTGGCCATCACATACAGTCCCCAGCTAAAACCTCTCCAATGCATCATCAGGGATCTACAACCCATCCTGGACAATGATCCCACACTTTCACAGGCCTTGGGTGGCAGGCCAGTCCTTGCCCACAGGCAACTCTAGCTTTTGAATTTCATTTCCTGTTTGGTCAGCATGGCGAGCTCAGCAGCACAGGTGACCATGCTGTCCCAGAATCGCAAACGAGCTCCAGCATGGACCGAACGGGAGACACTGGATTTGATTGCTGTATGGGCAGAACTCCGATCAAAAACAAGAAATGCTAATATATATGCCAAAATTGCACAGGGTATGATGGAGAGAGGCTACACCAGGGTCACACAGCAGTGTGCGTGAAAGTTAAGGAGCTAAGACAAAGGAGGCAAACCGTCACTCTAGGTCAGAGCTCCATACATGCCGCTTCTATGATCAGCTGCATGCCATTCTAGGAGGGGACCCTACCAGTACCTCATCACTGTCCATGAATACCTGCAAGAGGGGAGTCTCACGCAACACGGAGGAGGATTTTGTGGAAGGGGAGGAGGAGCAAAATGCACAGCAGGCAAGCGGAGAATCCGTTCTCCCCGGCAGCCAGGACCTTTTCATCACCCTGGAGCCAATACCCTCCCAAGTCAGGTTCCTGGATCCTGAAGGTGGACATGACACCTCTGGTGAGTGCACATTTGTAACTACACTACAGGAGTTAAAAGCAATTTTGTTTAATATTTAATTTGCCCTGAGGACTTGGGATGCATTGGCGGCCAGTACAGCTACTGGAAAAGTCTGTTAAAGTGTCTGAGGATGGAGCGGGAATCCTCCAGGTCATCTCCATGAAGCTCTCCTGGAGGTCTCTGAAAGACTTTGAAGAAGGTTTCTAGGGAGGGCTGCCTTATTTCATTCTCCATGGTAGGACACTTTACTACACCAAGCCAGTAGCAAGCAGTCTAGAATCATGGCAGCAAATGGTCCTGGGTTTTGGTCGCATTCATGCAACATTCGGTCTTATCTTTCTGTGTCAGCCTCAGGAGAATGATATCATTCATGGTCACCTGGCTGAAATAGGGGAATTTTTCTAAGGGAACAGTAAAAGGATCCCGTTCATGCTGGGCTGTTTGCGCTTGGCTAAAAGGGATCATTTCTGAGAATAGCCACGCGGTGGGGGAAGGGATGTGCTGCACATCCATCCCCAAACCGCAGCACCCTCCTTTTAAATGACAAACCCAACCGGCATTGCTTGCTCTGGGAAAGGAGGGCACTGCAGTTTGAAACCATTCCCACATGTTATGAAGGCGTAAGAAGCCAACCCTGTGTATCCTTTGGCTTACCATGGCTGCCTGGAAACCGAATTCTGTTGCCCAGCTGTGTGTGATGTGTGACCATACTAGCAGGTGCTCAATATTAAAAGCAAAATACGACCTTGTACCTAAAGCACATGTGTGGTTGGCTGTGAATTGCGTGACTCACTGTGAAAGAGTCTCCCTTTTGTTCTCAGAAATGTATCTTCTTAAAGTTTACTCTCCCTCTTTATCCTCCCTTCAGGTGCAAATGCTTCTCTGCTCCCCGTATCATCTCCATCCCTGAGGTTATCACAGATTAGAAGGCAAAAAAAATGCACTCACGATTACATGTTTTCAGAGCTCATGCAGTCCTCCCTCACTGATAGGGCACAGCTGAATGCATGGAGGCATTTGGTGGCAGAGGCTAGGAAAACATTTAATGAGCATGATCAGAGCATGCAGGAGCAGATGCCAAGGCTAATAGGGGAGCAAACGGACATGATCAGGCATCTGGTGGAGCTGCAGGAAGGGCAACAAGAGCACAGACTGCTGCTGCTGTATAACCACCTGCCCTCCTCCCCAAATTCCATATTCTCCCCACCCAGATGCCCAAGAGGCGGATGGAGTGGGGTGGAGGCAGGCTCTGAGCACTCAGCCACTCCACTCCAGAGGATGGCCCAAGCAACAGAAGGCTGTCATTCAAACAATTTTGATTTGTAGTGTGGCTACAATAAGCAATGTGGCCTTGTCCTTCCCTCCTCCCCAACCCCACCTGGGATACCTTGTCAGTCATCTCCCTTTTTTAAATTAATAAATAAAGAATGCATGGTTTCAAAACAATAGTGACTTTATTTCCTTTGCCAGCTGTGATCAAAGGTGGGAGGGGGGTTGGCTTACAGGGAATTAAAATCAACAAAGAAGCTTGGGTTTGCATCCAGGAGAAACGCACACAACTGTCACACTGTAGCCTGGCCAGTCATGAAACTGGTTTTCAAAGTCTCTCTGATGTGCAGCGCACCTAGCTGTGCTTTTCTAATTGCCCTGGTGTCTGGCTGCTCAAAATTGGCAGCCAGGCGATTTGCCTCAACCTCCCACCCCTCCATAAATGTCTTCCCCTTACTCTCACAGATATTATGGAGTACACAGCAAGCAGCAATAATAATGGGAATATTGTTTGCGCTGAGGCCTAACCTAGTCAGCAAACAGTGCCAGCGAGCTTTTAAACATCCAAAGGCACATTCTACCACCATTCTGCACTTGCTCAGCCTGTAGTTGAACTGCTCCTTACTACTGTCCAGGCTGTTTGCGTACGGCTTCATGAGCCATAGGAGCAAGGAGTAGGCTAGTCCCCAAGCATAACTCTTGGCATTTCAACATCCCCAACAGTAATTTTCTGGTCTGAGAAGTAAGTCCCTTCTTGCAGCTGTTCAGACAGCCCGTAGCTCGTAAAGATGCAAGCGTCTTGCACCTTTCCCGACCATCCCACATTGATTTCGGTGAAACATCCCTTGTGATCCACCAGTGCTTGCAGCACCATTGAGAAGTACCCCTTGTGGTTTACGTACTGGTTGGCAAGGTGATCCGGTGCCAAGATAAGGATATGCATTCCGTCTATCATCCCACCACAGTTAGGGAATCCCATTGCAGCAAAGCGATCCACTATGACCTGCACATTTCCCAGAGTCACTACCCTTGCTAGTAGAAGGTTAGTGATTGCCTTGGCTACTTGGGTCACAGCAGCCCCCATGGTAGATTTGCCCACTCCAAATTGATTCCCGACTGACTGGTAGCAGTCAGGCATTGCAAGCTTCCACAGCTGTTGCCACTCACTTCTCAACTGTCAGGGCAAGTCTCATCTTGGTATTCCTGTGCTTCAGGGCAGGGGTGAGGCAACTCACACAGTTGCATGAAAGTGACCTTACGCATGCGAAAGTTGCGCAGCCACTGGGAATCATCCCATACCTGTAACACTACGCAGTCCCACCAATCTGTGCTGGTTTACCAAGGCCAGAATTGGCATTCCACTGTATCAACCTGTCCCACTGCCACCATGCAGACCCAATTGCAACATCCCATGCTTTCAGGAACATCTGTGTCCATGTCCTCCTCACAACTGTCCTCGTGTTGGTGTTTCATAGCCAATTTCTGCACATACCGCAGGATAATGTATGAGGTGTTTACAATGCTTAGAACAGCAGCAGTGAGGTGAGCAGGCTCCAAGCTTGTCGTGCTATGGCATCTGCCTTGGTAACCCAGGAAAAAAGGTGTGAAATGATTGTCTGCTGTTTCAAGGAGGGAGGGATAGAGTGAGGGAAGACTGTTGCAGGTCATTTGGGGTACATGTCGTCAATGTTTTTGCCCTATCAGGCATTGGAAACTTAACCCAGAATTCCAATGGGCAGCAGGGACTGTGGGATAGCTACCCACAGTGCATCACTTTGTGAGTCAATGCTAGCCACAGTATTGAGGACGCACTCCACCAACCTACTGTGCTTAGTGAGACATACACGATCGACTGTATAAAATTGCTTTCGAAAGATCGATTTCTATAAATTCGACCTAATTTTCTAGCGTAGACTAGAAGGATCATCGGAATTAAAGCCAGACATTCAGAAGTTCTGTTTCTAGTTTTGCAACTGAGTCACTGTGGAGCCAGGAATAAGTCACTTACTTAATCTGTTTCCCTGTTTGTAAAATGGGAAAATACTTAAGCATACTTTCCTATCCCATAACCATAAGTGCTGAGTATAATTATTATTGGTGCTTGTGACAGATTAACGTGGCCATATACATCTGTCTGCGTACTCCATTTTGTTTTATAAACACCATCTTGATTCTAAATTGCACTGTGCCTTCAGGGTATTCAGGTGTTAGCAGCAACTCTATATGCCTACTATCGGAGGGTTAGCAATGGAACGCAATCAGTCATGATTAACCTGGATGGTCTTCCATTCAGATGGAAGCAACCTAGAATAAGCCCAGGGGAACCACTTTTCCCAGTCTACTCTTCAGGTGAGCTGTAACCAAAAAACAAATCACCTACAAAGGATATGAAACCACTGAGGAGCTGCTCTTAGCAAGGGCTCTCTCTCAGTAGGCAGGAGGAGACGGCAGCTCTTGGGACTCTGAAAGGACTGACCAAAATCCAAAAGGCTCGGAGAGCAGGTAGGGAAGGTTTTTCATGCAGGATTTTTTTCACCATAGATTTGTGTATCTCTTGTGCTTTGTCTATGAATAAAATCTGATTTGGTCTAGAAATTCCTTTGCAAGGTCTGGGTGTTCTTTGCTTTAACTGTCATGTAGTCTCCAAAGGGTGAAACAGTAATCCTGAGAGTTTGTGGCTTTGGAACTTTTGGGAGCATGCAATTGCTACTAGGGAGGCTTGGGAGAGCCAAGATTTCCTTCAGGGTCTAGACAGTTGGAATGCAGAGTTCCCATATCTCAGCAAAGAGGCTAAATAGAGGATCTGGATCTCGGGACTCTGCTGAGAAGCCCAGATCTTGAGGAGTGATGAATCTGTCCAGACCTCACTAGCCTAGAAGCAAATGGGATCCAAGTTTTGGGTCTATTACAGCAACCTAGTGAGCATCCACAAGAGGTCACTGATCCAAGGCTGTAACAACACCATATGTAGGGCCCTACCAAATTCATGGCTACGAAAAATGTATCACGGATTGTTAAATCTGGTCTCCCCCTGTAAAATCTGGTCTTTTGTGTGCTTTTACCCTATATTAAACAGATTTCACGGGGGAGACAGTTTCTCTAATTGGGGGTCCTAACCCAAAAGAAAGTTTCAGGGAGGGGTCGCAAGCTTATTTTAGGGTGGTTACAGTATTGCCACTTCTGTGTGGCCTTCAGAGCTGGGCAACCAGAGACTGGCGGCTGCTGAGGGCCAAGGTCTGCCGGCAGCAGCGCAGAAGCAGGGTGGCAATACCTTACCATGCCACCCTTACTTCTGCCAGCTGCCACCGCTCTCCAGATGCCCAGCTCTGAAGGCAGCACCGCCACCAGCAGCAGTGCAGAAGTAAGGGTAGCAATACCGTAGCGCCTCCCCCCCAATAACCTTGTGACCCCTTTTTGGGTCAGAACCCCTACAATTACAACATTGTGAAATTTCAGATTTAACTAGCTGAAATAATGAAATTTATTATTTTTAAAATCCTATGACTGTGAAATTGACCACAATGGATTGTGAATTTGGTAGGGCCCTAACTATATGATGCTCCTTCCTTTTCTTCAGCATTCATTGTGCTGGAAAGTAGAAGAGTAGAAGTAGTACTTCCCAGAATGTCAGACAGAGTTCTTTGTTTCAAACTTGCCAAATATCAGAGGAGTTGCCGTGTTAGTCTGGACAGAGTCCTGTGGCACCTTATAGACTAACAGACTAAGTGGGTATTCACCCATGAAAACTTATGCTCCAATACTTCTGTTAGCATCTTAGTCTATAAACTTGCCATTGTGACTAGACATATCCATGAGAAAACTAGCATAGCTACTTGGAATAGTGAGTGCAGCTGCAATTTATAATGTTATAAGCCTAATTGTTCTTCCGTAAAACTTGCTTACCACTCAGGTAAGGTAAAAGTATCAGTCTCTGGTCCTTAGGGGCAGTCAACCAAACCACGTCGCAAATCATTGCCTATATTAGCCTGTAGGTAATGCTGCTTCTATATGAAAGTTTTCAGAGGCCAGAAAGGGGAATCCCATTTGTGCCTTTGAAAATCTCCCCCCCTAGTGCATATTAAATGAAGAAAAAAGTTAATGCAACAATGGTCATAAATTTAAATAAATAAAAAAATTAAAAGCTAAGTCTCTCATAGTCCTTAGAGGAGTACTTGTGGAACGTTAGAGACTAACAAATGTATTTGAGCATAAGCTTTCGTGGGCTGCAACCTACTTCATCAAAAACATACTCCAACGTGAAAATGCAGAACTGGAATTAACTTGCAAACTGGACACCATCAGATTAGTCCTGAATAAAGACTTGGACTAGTTGGGTCATTACACAAGCTAAACCTAATACTAATTACATTACACAACCTAAACCTAATTTCCCGCTACTGTTACTCACACCTTCATGTCAATTCTCTGAAATGGGCAACTCTCATTACCACTTCAAAAGTTATTTTTCCTCCCTTGGTATCCTGCTGTTAATTAAATTGTCTCATTAGACTGACCTCACACTTAGTAAGGCAAGTCACATATGTTCATGTATTTTTACCTGCTCCATATTTTCCACTCCTTGCATCTGATGAAGTGGGTTCTAGCCCATGAAAGCTTATGCCCAAATAAATGCATTAGTCTCTAAGGTATCACAAGGACTCCTCGTTGTTTTGTCTGATACAGACTAACATGGCTACCACTCTGAAATCTGTCACTATGCAAGCTTCTAAGGTAGACACTCAAATATCCTCATAAATTGCCTGTTCATATTATGCATGAGTGTATAGCTGTAATCTTAAGGTGCCATTAACATAGTTTTTGTATTTAATTTCAAGAGGTAAAAATTGCCCTGCTTAGTGTTTCGTGAGACTAGGTCTTGCACCTCATTGAAGTGAATAGGCAGGGGAGAAGAAAGCTCCACCTTTTGCTTTTGTTGTTTAGCTGGAGAAGTGTTCTGCAGCACTTTGTTCTCCTAATGTTAAACTGGTGCTGTCTTGAGTGTCTCTGTGTGTGTAACTGTCTCATTGGAATACTCTTTCCTGCACTTAAATTTTCCTAGCAGTAGCCTGAGACCAGAAGTCTCTGACTCCCATGTCACGTAGAGAGAATGTACAGTTTTTCCATCTTCCACCTCCACAGCTCTTATATCAGAACTCTATTAGGCAGGTTGGGCTTTCTCTATCTGACCTACATCTGACAATCTGATTGTGGTTTCGAATATTTTTTTATGCCCCTGAAGGGCATGTCTAGACAGCAATCATGGAATGTGATTGCAACTCATGTAGACACACTAGAGCTATCTTTAATCTAGTTTGCACCAGCCTGCCCATAACCCTGGGTGATTACTTGTGAAGCTAGACCACAGTGAAGTGCCGACTGCTGCAGCTTCACGGCTCCAGCACACATATTAGCTAGATTTGAACATACCTTATCAAGATGATGATCACCATTTTACATTCTAATGTAAATCACTAGTCCACCTCTGATTCTCAGAAAACATTTTCCTCAGCAAGTTGGATGAACAAGTGCATGGAAAGAACATTTCTTTGATTTGGACAGTCTTTTCCTGCTCTCTCTTAACAAAGGAAAATGTATCAATCCTCGTCTTAAATTTTATTTGATTTAAGTCTTTCTCCTCCTTCAACTGATGTTGAAGGTTCTAAAGGTCTCAAAGGTTAAAAAGGAAGAAAGAACAAAGATTTGCGGTGAAGTTCTTCAATCAATCTTTTAAAAGAATTAGAAAAAGACAAAGCACCAGAGAATGGGTTCCCTATCCAACAGCAGTGCTTCTTTCCTTTTTGAGGAAGGGAAACTTTCTGACTCTGAACTTGAGGGCTCGTTGCATGAGGTACATGGTAGGTTGTTTTTCTTCTGAATCTTCCAAGACCATGTTATAGGTTATTAGCACGCTGAACATTCAGCCTGAGGCAAAGAAATCCAGAGAAAAGAAAGACAATATGAAAATCAAGGTAGACAGCATAACTAGAAAGCATTTCCCCTCCGGTTCAAAAGGGGAGCTTTTAGATTCCTTTATGTTCATCCCCTTGTGCGGCCATCTTCACTGAGATGAAATGACTGGATAAGGCCAGAAGACTCAGTAGGAAAATCCAAAAGATCTGCTCAGTAAAGAAAAGCAAATTGAACTCTCTCTCTCCTTCCTAAGATCAGTGCTGCTGTTGTCTTTCTCGTGAGAGGGAGTCTGGAGACTTCTGCTTACAGCAGAGTGTTTCTTAAAATGAAATATTGAGATGTTTTGTCTAGCCATCTAAATTCTTTGCAGGGATTTCTCATCATGGACAAATGATCCTGTTACATAACTATATTCCTTATTGCTGAAAATGAAAGCTCGGATCCATCTTGCCGAAAATATCTGGTGTTGTACCTCTTGTTTCGGGTAAGCACTTACTTTTTGGTTTGTTTCTAGACCCTGCGGCCCAAACATAGTACTCAGAAGACATCTGTGGCTCAGGTTGTGGAAGTGGCAATTCCTCAGTCAAACAGTTACTTAGTGCACCTACCACTTCCACCTATTGAAGAAAATCTCTGCTTCAGAAGAAGAAACTTTCAGGTTTTTTCTATATATCTTTGAATGTTCCCAAAAGAGACTGTAGTTCTCACAATGTCCTAGTTTTCAAGGCTTTGAACACATTTTCCAGAAAGTCCCCAAACCTGATTCACAATGGAAACTGCCATCTACCAGGGAATTTCCTATCTTCTATAGATACCAAATTGATCACCAGAATACTCACAGGACATTCCTGAGGAACCTTTCTCCTTTCTGTCATTTTTACTATAAAACCTTCCTGCATTTCCCAGTCTTTGCTTAAGCCCATAACAATCTCACTGGAGGAACTATGCTGCTATGGGGAGATCTCTGGACTTCATCTAGTTTAGAATGTCAAAATGTTAGGAGCAAAATCATGTCCTCCAACTCCCAAGAGAATAACAAGAAGGAAACGTCAATAGTTCTATGAAACGAGGAGCCTTCTTTCAGTGAAAGGGAGAATGTGGTGCTCGTTCAGACTGGCAATTGAACATTTTTTTTTCACTTTGTTCTGCCTGCCATCTTTCCTCACTGCTGAAGATATGCCAGTTTCATAAAGAAAGTTAATGTATAATATACAATATAATAGGCTTTAAACAAAAGGCTTGTATCTAAAAGGAACTTTTTTATTTACAATAGATTTCAAGGTTTAGACTTTGAAAAGTGACAACAGAAGGGAAAAACGCTGTTTCTAGATTCAATCATTTTATCTACAGGTAACATATATACAGTACTTTAGTGAGATATAAGTTTCCCTGCCTATTATCACTGAATAACTTATGTCTTTATTGAAGGACAGGCTCGTCAAATAAATGTAAATGCTACATACTTATATCACTTTGAGCAAATATTGATGATCATTCAAGCATTTATTTCACTCTGCCTTACATTAACTACCTAATAATTGAGTTAGTGCTCTTAATGTGGATCTACTGAAGTTTGCTCTTTGAGGGGCAATTAATGGCACACACTCCTGTAATACATTTTTTTTATTAGAATACATGTCATCCTCTTATACTGAAGATTCTTTAGCTTAATATAGAGAATTTTGCTGTTTTTTTCTTGCTAAATAGAACAAAAATGTTTAATATTCCATAGAAATGAAAGTATATACATGCATTTACAAAACAAAGATATTTGTAATTGGGTTGTCTTTTCACAAACAAAGCAGCCTACTGGATGAGGTTCTGGTTGCTGTTTTTGTTTACTGCTTGGTGAGATATTGGATATTAATGTAGGCATGAAGGACCATTTATTAGTGGAACTAGATCTTCAGTTTCCAACCTGTAACTTCAAACACTTGCTCTTCCTTCTAGCTGCTCATTGAAACATAGAGTTTATAAGATCTGATTTTTACTTCTACTGAAGTCAATGAATATTTTTCCATGAATGCCAGTAGAATCAGGATTAAACCCATACATAGCAGGACATACAAGATCACTGACTTATCTAGTCTCGTGTATATTTTGTACGTTTGCTCTATTATTTCCACTAATGGCTGTGTCATGGTATAATTCCCCACTCTGAACCTTAGCGTCCAAAGATGGGATACCAGCATGAATTCCTCTAAGCTCAATTACCAGCTTAGTACTTGTAGTGCTGCCACCAACCAGGAATTCCAGTGCCTGGTACACTCTGGTCCCCCAAAAACCTTGCCCGGGGACCCCCAAGACCCAGACCCTCTGGATCTTAACACAAGGAAAGTAAACCCTTTCCCCACCGTTGCCTCTCCCAGGCTTCCCCTCCCTGGGTTACCCTGGAAGATCACTGTGATTCAAACTCCTTGAATCTTAAAACAGAGAGGAAAATTTACCTTCCCCCCTCCTTATCTCTCCCCCTCCCAGACTCTCCCTGAGAGAGAAAGTAATCCTAACACAGAGAGAAAATTAATGTTTCTCTCCCCCTTCCCTCCTTTCTCCCCACCAATTCCCTGGTGAATCCAGACCCAGTCCCTGGGATCTCACCAGAATAAAAAAAAAAAAATCAGGTTCTTAAACAAGAAAAACTTTTAATTAAAGAAAGAAAAAACAGTAAAAATTATCTTTATAAGTTTAAGATGGAATATGTTACAGGGTCTTTCAGCTATAGACACTGGGAATACCCTCCCAGCCTAAGTATACAAGTACAAATTAAAATCCTTTCAGCAAAATACAAATTTGAACTCCTTCCAGCCAAATACACATTTGAACTCCTCCCAGCCAAATACTCATTTGCAAATAAAGAAAACAAACATAAGCCTAACTCGCCTTATCACCTAATACTTACTATTTTGAATCTCTAAGAACCTGTATCAGGGAGATTGGAGAGAAACCTAGTTGCACGTCTGGTCACTCTCAGAACCCAGAGAGAACAACAACCAAACACTAACAGTACACACAAAAACTTCCCTCCCTCAAGATTTGAAAGTATCCTGTCCCCTGATTGATCCTCTGGTCAGGTGACAGCCAGGCTCACTGAACTTGTTAACCCTTTACAGGCAAAAGAGACATGAAGTACTCCTGTTCTATTAACCCTTAACTATCTGTTTATGACAGGCTGTACTTCCCCTTGTTAAATATCTTCAGTGATGATGCCTTGGATGCCTGGTAGCCTGTTCCACTGCATAGTTATTCTTAAGTACTTTTCCTGTTATCTAGCCTAAACCTTTTCCTTCAGTGTTAGGATATTGTTCTTTCTCCTGCCGTCTTCTGAGGCTGAAGAATTCCTTTCCTTCATTTATATTGTTACCTTTAAGGATTTTTAGACTGCACTCATGTGCCCCTGAGTCTCCTGTTTCTAGACTATAATTATATCTCCGCCGAGCCCTGCCCACATTCCAGTACCAAACATGTTAACTAAAATTGTTCCTGAGTGTGTTTCTGCATAAAATGGGTTTATACATCTGCACTGCAGAACTTATGAAGAGGCACTGACAGTGAATGCTGCTCTGAATGGTGTTCAGTGTGGATGGAGGAGGGAAGAGGAAAAAACCCATTCATTTTACACCTCAGAGACAACCCCGCAACAACCACTCCGCCATAGCCCCTTTTCTCTCATTTACCCTCTATTTATCTTTTGAATTATTCTGATTGGAAGGGGTCTGATTCTCAGCAAATGTAACCCCCTTTCCTATCAGTTTCTTCAGTGGCACCAAGCTAATCTGCTTCCCTTTGAGCTCTTTGAGCTCTTTGAAAGTGGCCCTTTCTCCCATCTTTCAAGAAGGTGGAGTACCTTATCTGACCCTCCCCTCAATACTCTGTATCACACAACAGGGGGACTCAGATGCCAAATATCCCTCCTGCTAGAGCCTATATACTTTACTGTAGGAAACGTTGACTAAATCACTAGTCCCCTTCCCCCCATTGGCTAGTGTTATCCACAACCCCAGTGCAGAGCTGCACGTGAGAACATAGGAATGGGTCCCTATGTGGTGGAAGCTGTGTTTTGTCTATCCATTTGTCCACCTATGGTGTTTTTGTAACATGGTTTCCCCTTATCCATAGTATTGAACTTTGTTAAATGAAGATGGTATTGAGGACCTTGTGCTGTAATAGTTAAGCCTTCTAGCCAGCTTACCTTTAGTTTTCTTATATGTTGTTAGCCCTGTGTTGTTAGTTTTTGTCAAACTCTCTGCCATCCAGATACTGAAGATGTCACGCAGTTGGGATCTGTTTTTCTTTCTTCAGAGGTGTATGATTTACATTTTTTCGCACAGATTTTTTAATCTGTTCTCCCGTGTGGGGTCACTGAAGATATAAACAAGGATCCTGCATTAGGCCTTGGAAAGCCAAGAGGTAAACAAACAAAAAGTACAGACAGAAGCCTCACAGCTGCTGGACAGTTAAGTCTGTCAGCAGCTTCCCTTCAGAATCCCACTGCTGATATACCCTGGGAGGGTAACTTTCAGCAGGCAGCTGCATTCCCAGAGGGTGGTAGAGATATAAACTCAGTAGGAAGAAGATTGGGTAGTTCATGAAAGGAGCCTGAGGAGGCCAAACAGGTGTATTTCTTAACTGACTCCCTTAAGAAACTGTCAATGCTGGAAGATCATCTTAATGACCATAAGATGCAGAAAGCATCACCTGAAGTATGGCTGATGTGAACTTCCATTTTATATTGGAGACTGAATTGGGTTGTGAAGATTCTTCTTCCTCCCTGGTACAACAGTCCTTACAGTTCCAGTACTGACTCCATGTTATATGGTTCCCGTTTGGCAGCTTTACCATTGATAATTGCTCTCTGCTCTTTGTTTGTCAAACCATATCTAATCTATGCTGTAGCTTTTTAAAAAAATCTATTTGGTTATTGTATAATTCCTTTGGCTATGTGGCACTAAAGAAAATGCTTTAGAGAAATACAAATATGTATTCACTGCATTCCCTTGGTCTAGTAAACCAATAATTACACCAACGCTGTTAGATTTGTTTGGCAGAGCCTATTTTTAATGAACATATAGTGTTGGATACATGTATGCTTCCCAAATCTTAATCATAATGGAATCCATGTGGTAGAGGAACTGATACCCTACTCTTTTTGCAATGAAACATTTGCTTGCTTAAGGCCTATGAGATCTGGCCCTGAGTATCTCATACTGTTTATTAGGATTTTACAAATGCTTTCACAGATACTGCATCAATTAAATGTTAGTTCAAAATAATCTTGAAAGTGTTACGTAACATACAGTACAAAGTGAGTAATCTATGCCTGATAACAGGAAACATTAGCTTCGCACATGGTAGTACAAGAGTCTTATTATTTATTTTAGCAACCAGTAATCTGCTGCGATTAAAGTGCATTGTGGGGAAATACCACATATTTGGGAACCGGGGAGCAACTATATACATATTAACATCTTCACAAGTTTATAAATGGAGGCAAATTGGGGCCTTCAACTAGAATTTATTAGCAACTCTGCACATGTAAGAAAAGAATCCGGATCTCTCCCATAGCTGTTCTGTAGTACTAATGGGAATAAAAAGTAGTAAAAGCTTATTTTTGTGCTCTGAAGTCGGCAGATAAGACTCAGTGTGTGAATATATATAAAGCAGACCTACTGATTGAGACCAGTCAAAAACATACAAAAGTATTTTCGTTAGTTTTTGAAATTTTCTGTTACAATTTCATCAATTTAAAAAAAAATATTTTTCAGTTATGAAGATTTTTGGTTTTGTAAAAATCCCATTGTATCATTAAGCTGACAAATCAAACCTGACAAAAACCAAGATAGAAATAACCCCCAAATTCAGTAAATATAGAAAAATTAACAAATAAATGAAAAAGCTCCTCCTGTAGCCCACATGAGAAATGGTGACTACTGAACACACACACACATGCGCACACACACACACAACTAGCAAGCAAAACTTTTCTCTCAGAATCTCTGTCAAATGTTAGAAAACAATAATTGATTTCTTTTTTAGATTTATTCCTTGAACATCTTTGAGGTTTATTTTAAAAGGACATTTGTCAATGAAAAATGCTTTTATGTGAACCATTGGCTATCTCTATTGTTGCATAATATGACATTTAGGCCATTCTAGCCAGGATATATTTCTGGAGTTGGGGGTTTGGGAGAACATATTCCATTCCCCATGGGACACATATAGCCTGTGAGTGGGCTCCCTTTTACAAGGGGATCCCAGATTGGATAGTTAGCCTTGCCTGTAGGAGGGACTGAGATTGGCTGCCTGTGGGTTGGAGCAGTCTGTAGAGAACCTGCAGGCAGGGAGTTGGTCTTTCTTGCTTCTCTTGCATTCCACACTTCAGATTTTGCTGCTTAATTTATT
The DNA here is from genome assembly GCF_025201925.1 of Gopherus flavomarginatus. Classification (NCBI taxonomy): domain Eukaryota; kingdom Metazoa; phylum Chordata; order Testudines; family Testudinidae; genus Gopherus; species Gopherus flavomarginatus. The sequence continues at coordinate 259,081,145 of NC_066618.1, forward strand.
GAAATTCTGTTATTTTGACAGATGCACCCTATGCATGCCCACTATTAGGTCAGGTCTTTTCTGGGTTATCATTACTGTGTGTTTTCTGCACCTTGCATTCCTCACAAAATGCAGGATCTGTAATGGAGAACTGCAGGCACTAAAAGGTATGATCCTATCAATGAGAACTTATGTACTTGCTATGGGAATAGGCAGCTAACTTGCAACTCATTCTTCTCAAGATTTTTTTTTTTATTAACTCCACTAATAATAATCATCATGCCCCTTTGTGTAAAGTTCCAGGCCAGCTACTTTATCACTAATTTCTGTGGGACTGCCCTACTGAATGAGGGTAGGGTCCTGTGAAAAAAAAATAGTATGTGATCATATAATTAGACTGTATAACAATGCACGTACAGATAGGGGCTAAATTGAAGCGGTACAGGCAACCTTAATTCTGGCATTTCCTAACTTCTGAGTGCTTGACTTTGCAATCTGAATGTTTTTCATATAGTTGTGTGTATAATGGCGGAAATAAATTCTTGTAAACATTCTAGTGTTCATGTCATCAGTTTGTTTCCTTCTTCAACAGGGTTAGGCAACCTACAGCATGCGTGCCAAAGGTGGCATATGAAATGATTTTCAGTGGCACTCACACTGCCCGGGTCCTGGCCACTGGTCCGGGAGACTCTGCATTTTAATTTAATTTTAAATGAAGCTTCTTAACCATTTAAAAAACCTTATTTACTTTACTTACAATAGTTTAGTTATATATCAGAGACTTATAGAAAGAGACCTTCTAAAAACATTAAAATGTATTACCGGCACGCGAAACCTTAAATTAGAGTGAATAAATGATGACTTGGCACACCACTTCTGAAAGGTTGCCAACCTCCGTTCTACAATCTTAGTGGAGTTTTTGTAAAGACACATCTACCCTTTCACCTAGGTTATGGTATTATAAGGCCTTGACTTGAGAGGCATTTTCTTTGGCAGCATCTGATTGAAGTTGAAACAGTGATTTCTGTGAAGCTTGTGTCTGGGGCATTTTAGGTTGCTCTTGGAGATTAGGATTAGCAATCAAGAAACAAAGTAATGGGCTGTGGAAGGTCAAAGACTCCAATACAAATTGTCAGAATTGACTTCTGCAAGGAGCACTGCAGCAGTACATCTGTTCTTCCCCATCCTTTAGTGACTCCATATTGGTCTATTTTACCCAGAATGGACAGCAGACTAATAGAATGTCAGTTTCTTTTTCTTTTTTGTTTTGTTCTTTTGTTTTTTTCCTTTCTACCATTCTTTTGATATGTGCCATGTCTGTCTTTTTCTAGTTATATTTCCTTACACTCATGTAGTGAAAATTATTGTCAGAGCCTCCTGAATTTCCACTGCTGGTTTCCTTAACACTCAAGTATCTCATGAATTGGTATATATTTGGATTTTTTAAAAAATTCTATCATTTTTTGGGTTTTTTTACCTCATTCTTGACAACTGTTCAGGATGCTCATGCATATACTGAGTGAAAAGCATGACTTTATATTACTTTTATTAGGTTTGTAAAGGACAAATCTTGCTAGATGCACTTACCTTTGTCTACCAATTCTAACTACAAAAAAAGAAATGAACTCGATAGATCTAGCATCTCAGGACTTAGCATCTATAAAAAAAGCACCTATCATAGTGGCATCTAAATGCCGCAGGAGTTAACGTACCATAGACTCTGACAAAAATAATTCTTATTTTTCCATTGGATAAGAGCGCTGCCACATTGATAGGACTTTCTGATGGATAATTAACTAAGATAAAAGATATATGGTAATGGATCAAGTTGAAGGTGAGTGTTGCCCACCTACAAGTAGGAAGTTTCAAGAATTGGGGTTAGTCTCGTTTTGTTTAATACTGTTGCCTCTTTGGCTCCAACAGTTAGCCAATATTCATGACTTTGCCAGGTTGTTTCCATTATGAGAAGAAAATGATGATAGTCAGGTATTTTCTGTGGTGCAATCTTGTTTATTTACAAAGAATGTACCCAGAGTCCCATTTCCCTTAACACAATAGAAACAAACGGCATACCATTTTCTTGCTCCCAGCTTCCAAACTTGCATCTCCAGTGAGTTCTGTGCTCCAGGAAGCTCAGTCTCTCTTTTCCTTCTCAGGACCATTCTCACAACTCACTTCTCTGCCAGTGTCCTGACTTTCTCTGCTTTCTGCCTCGCATGCACAGCTTGCTTAACCATCCCATAACCCCTGCATTTGCAGTCAGTCCCAGGGAAAGCCTTCTTGTGTTGGGTCTTGCTCTTACCACAATTTACCAAGGATTGTGGTGGATTCTCTATCACTGGCCATTTTTAAATCAAGTTTTTCTAGAGGATATGGTCTAGTTCAAACAGGAATTAATTCAAGGAAGTGCTATGGCCTGTGTTGTACAGGAGACAAGACTAAGCGCACGTCCAGACTAACCCGCGGCATCGGCGGGTTAAAATCGATTGCTCGGGGATCGATATGTCGCGTCTAGTCTGGACGGGATGTATCGATCCCCGAGCGCGCTTACATCGATTCCGGAACTCCATCAATCCGAACGGAGTTCCGGAATCGACACGGAGAGCCGCGGACATCGATGCCGCGCCGTCCAGACGGGTGAGTACCTCGATTTTAGAAATTCGACTTCAGCTACGTTATTCCCGTAGCTGAAGTTGCATATCTAAAATCGATTTTAATACCTAGTCTGGACGTGGCCTAGATGATCAGTGTCCCCTTCTAGTTTTATCTATGAATCGCTGCACAAATCTTGCCAGATAGTCCAGTGCCTTGGGTGGTGGCTTGTACTTTTTCAGCTACCGCTATGTAAAAGGGGCTTAATTGCTCCTTTCATTTAACCTGAATGAAGCATGCTTTGCACACTCATTGACTTTAACCAGCTTTGTGATTGACTAATAATCAAAGATTTACTTGATGGTAGCCATTAACACCTTCCAGTCTAACAATATGTTTGATCTAGGATTGGGAATATACAGCACTGTGGCATTGCCTCATTTTCAAGTTGATGATGCTTAGAGTCCATAACTTACACCTTTCTGAGACAGTAGCAGAGTCTGATACTAACTGAGCTAGTTGCTTGCCAGGGGATTATTTGTCTGCCAACTGCAAATTCAGCTTGTTATGTGTACTCTGTTGCTTTAAAAAAAAATAATTCACAGCAACAAGAAGTTAGTTGGAAAAGCTAATGGTTACCATCTAAAAAAAATTTAATGGTGGAGAAAATAGTTTGTTGACGTAGCCAAGGTTAACTTTACCTGAAAATGTTAGACTACCCATGAGGCTCTAGGGTGTATACATCTTAATTTGTCAGCTAGAAACTTTAGTCACGCTTACAGAGTAACTTCTAGGATGGAGCATCTGAAGGAAATGTAATCAATATTTATATTAGAGAAACAAATATGCTTTTAGTTTTTAGTTGAACATTTGGGAAATCACAGTAGAAGAAAAATCAATACAGGTGGTGATAAAACGGAATTATGACAGTGCAGTGTATGCTGCCTATCGGTGCTAAGAAACAATGCTGCCAGGAAACCCAGGTGAATGGATTCATTAAAATGTGATGGTTTTGAAATTGTTCTTTATTTTGTATCAGTTGTTGCACTGCGTGCTTTCTCAGAATGTGAATAGATATAAGAGGATTTGTCACTTATCTTTCATCTTGGTTATTTTTTGGAAACTCTCATCATCAGCATCCTGAGTAAAGCCTCAAACACACCACAAAATATTAAACATAACTTCTAGCACTGTAGCTGAAAATTGTTATTTGAAAATGTGCTTTTTGTGTCTGCACATACTTTTAAAATTTATTATTTTTTGTGACATTACTGTATGTTAAAGGACAAAACAGAAATAATTATGCAAGGTCTGGGCTAATGAGTCAAAATGAGTATTTCCTACCCAGAGAGGATGGTATAGTACATTAAACACAGATTCCTTTGGCCATCAATCTGGATTCTGCCATCTTTCTATTATTCCAAAGTACTGAGCCCCATGCAGTGGTGAAAGTAGGGTGATACAGTCCGGCACGCCGTACTAGTAAGATATTTATAGCCCATACTCCATACCGGAAAGACAGGAAGAGACACAGAAGGAGCTGTACCGCCCCCAGACCCGTCTCCAGCCCTTCAACGCAGCTGTGTCTCCTGAGTCCTGTCTAGGGTCTGTACAGCTGCCCTGCAAGAGGACAGGGCTGGGGTCAGGACTGCTCCTTTTACCACTGTGGTTCCAGAGAACCTGGTGGTTCAGAAGTCTCTGGTGCAGCGGGAGGGTGACAGAGCCCCTCCCCCCTCAGGTAGTGTGGGATGGATCATGAGGGGCAGGGAGAGAGCGTGGAACCCTGGGCTGGGGGCAGGGCCTGGAGGAGTCATGTTGGGAGGTCACGTGCCCCCCACTTTAGCTGGTGCAGCGTACTGGTAAGAAATGAATTCTACTTGCACCATCGGTCCCCTGTAATGTAACTGTGTATATCTTTTCAGATGAGAACTTAAATTGAAATCACATTAGCTCTACATGGACCTATGAGACCTTGTGGCATTTCTTGTAAGATCAGGGATTTACCTAAGCACTTTTGCCAAAATACATTCTTGCTTCCTTGTTGCTGATTCACACTCAGATGGCTGAAATTTAGTGGTGAGTGAAGTGTCTCCCTTTGCATATAGAGCACAATGCTGCTGTTATTACTTAGGCAAAATGCTATTAACTTAGTTTAATCTTTTCAACTGAATACAGAGTTTTACTGAATAGGGCTGCGGAACTGGGATGGTAGGATCTGATTTAGCAAAGTATTGAAACATGCTCTGCTGAATCAGGACCATAGTTTTTGAATAGTATTTTGACCCTTTAGGAGGAAGCTACTAAAGTAATTGAAAAGGACTCCATCAATTTACAAATCCCAGTTTTGTTTGAAAATTTTGTACTCACTATAGTTACAAGTAACAATGAAGATTACTGTAGCTCAAAAAATCTTGAGGACCAATAATTGTGCATTTTACAGCAATGTGTGTTTAGTCATTAAAGACAGTCAATCTCCCCTCATATTTGTGCAGGTCTCTTATCCCCATTGTGGCATAAAAACACTTTAAAAAAATAGGTAAATGTGATTAGAAAGGTAAAGAAATTTGGTTGGAGAAGGGGGCCTCAGTATCTCTAATACTAAACTACTTTAGTTCTTTCTAAAATTGATGGTGTTCCTTAAATGTTTGTTCTAAAGACACAGTGTTATCAGTGTAGTGTGTTTCATTAATGTTGTCTAGATTGCAAGAGGCTTTTTTTATAGACTCATATGAGAAACATTGGAAAGATCTGTCCAAGTAATCAAGTTAATTCCCTAGCCATTGGAATTTTTTTCCTCAATAGTATTTTCTAGTTTTTATCCAGTCTGGAAGAATTTGAGAAAGTAGCATTTCTCTTCTGAATTCTTGCTAAATGTGTGAAAGTGTGAGATTAGTTTCATGTAAACATACTCAACTTTTACAAATTGTATGCTTAATTGCTAAACACAGTATTAACATTTCCAAGAGCGAGGCATTTTTAACATGCCAAAAATAAATAAATAATACACTACGCAGAAAATGGTCAGTATGTATGCCCATGATCTGGTTTGAAAGCAGCAATAAAATCTATCCTTCCAACCTTACCACACTAGTTAGGAAGTTCATAGAAACAAGAGTTGGCTTCAAAGTTTTCAGCCTCTTCAGAATCTTGCCTAATAGGCATGGCGGAGTCTCACTGCAATGTTAATATTTGTCATTCCAGTCAGCATTGTATAATTATGTGACAAATAGTCATAAACAGGGACCATTAAGCACATTGCTTCAAATGGCTTCTTTGAAATTTGGGAATTCCCAAATACATCTGAAATTTAAAGTGCTAAAAGCTCTAGTTACTGTTGACAGTTTTGGTCCATAATGACTCTATTGCCTGGTTCTGCTTTGGGTATTAAAAAATCAGCAGTGGCATGAGACAAAATAAGATGTCTCATCCTGGTTTTTGAAAACTTTGAGCAAATTTAAGACTGATGTAAACAAGCACTTCAGTGGAGCTATTCCTTGTTACATGAGTCCAGAATTTGGTTTTGTGTGTTTGCATTATTTGGTCAGCAGATATCTAAGTGAAAGGGTTTTATTGCTTACATTGTATACAAAATTTAGGGTGTATTGTGTGAGAATTTGTAATTGTTTTGTCTAATTTGACATCTTTTGTTGAACTACTGTTGCTTTATAAATGAGTTGAGTTCATGCTGCCATTTGCAATAATGTTGTTAAGATGATGCTTATGAAAAGTGAAGTAGACAAGCATTCTGCCAAGATCAGAGCCAGGTTTTGCTGCTGATGTGGTGGTCTAACTTGAAGTCCATATAATAAAATAATATCTTTCCCAGACCATTTTATATTATACATGCAAAAATGCTACATTAAAAGAACATTATTAAGATTACATAGTTAATCGCTCAAAAATTAAGGAATAGCAGAATTAAGATTACCAGGGCAACCTTAATTCAGTCCCCTTGTGCATATTCATTATGATAGTCTTTTGTTACATGATCATACTATATTTTTCCAGTACAGGTCCCCTTCCTCATTCAGTGCACAGGATGGGTAGTGCTCTTGGAATGTATCTGAGTGGTGTACTGAAGAAGACTGTTGTCCTTAGGACCCCTACTTCATTTGTTGCAGACTTTGGATAGTGTGTAGTGAATGAGGCAGGGGGTTTCAGGAACAGAAAGGATGAGCTCATGGTGAAAACAGCAGAATGCTGCTCTGGATGACTGGATTCTGTCCCTGCCTCTGCTACAGAGTTCCTTTGTGATGCTGGGCAAGTCACTTAAACAATGCTTTTTACAGGCAGTCACTAATGGTATATTCCTCATTTTCTGAGTGCCTAACCTGAGACCCTAGGTTCTGATTTGCAGAAGTGCTGAGCACTCACAGATGCAACTGAAATCAATGGGAGCTGTGCTTTGAACATATACACTGATATATAATTAAGGCTATGATTTAGTCATGGGTATTTTTAGTAAAAGTCATGGACTGGTCATGGTCAAGAAGCAAAAATTCACAGCCCGTGACCTGTCCATGACTTTTACTAAAAATACCCTGGCTACATCCTGGGGAGGAAGTTGCTGCTGGGGGAGCACCATGAGGAGTCACTGCTGGGGGCAGTGGGGCCAGAGCCAGCGGCAACAGCAGCCAGCCGCTGCTCAGGTGGTCCCCGGGGCAAACTGTTGGAACTGCCCAAGCAGCAGCCGGTGCAGCTGGCTGCAGGGCTGCCTGAGTGGCTGACTGCACAGCCGCTCTAGCAACAGCCCGTGTGACTGTCCCCAGGGCCACCTGAGTGGCTGGCCCTGGAGTCAGCTGCTTGAGCAGCCCTGTGGTCAGCCACAATGGCCACTGCAGAAGTCATGGAGCCCTATATATAATGCCAAATACTCTGAAAATCAGATTCCAGGTATCTCACATTCAGCACCCAAAATTAGTGGATACTTTTGACTTTAATCTTTCTCTGCCTCAATTTCCTGTTTATTAAATGGGGATAATACCACTCCCTCACTTAGAGGGCCTTGTGAAAATGCATGAATTAATGTTTGTGAAGCATTCAAATACTATAGCAATGTTTGAATAGCTTTTGGTAAATAAGGCATGAGGCTGCACATTGAACAATGATGAGAAAATTGAATACTGAATAGCTGCTCATTAATTGAGCACTGTCCATCCTGTGAACTAACTGAAGCAGGTGTCCTGTGGAAACATAGTATGTGACCATGTAATTAAAGACTTTCATAATAGATATGCACCAGGCGACTGAACTAAGGATGCCTCTGTAACTTTAATTCTGGCATTTTAAAAATTTTGAGTGCCTGACTCTGCACTCTTAATGTTCTTTTAACTTTTTTTGTGCATAATTTCATAGGGTTTTAAAAAAGCAAACTGAAAACACAAATCTCAGAATGTGGTGTCCTATTGACACCCATTTGGACCATCAGCAGACTTGGAACCTTTACATCCACCACACCACCTCTGTCATGTGAGCTAATGCCATCTACTATTGCTATCAATTACTGCATAGCTCACCTCCCCGCAAGAGGATAACATGTTGCCACTGGGTTTCAGAGATATTTGCTGACAGCAGAGGAATGGTGAGGTTCAGGAATCTTTGGTTACATTCCTACCCTGTCCTTGTCATGTGTCTTCCCTACATCTGGCTCTTTGTTCCATTCCCACTCTCCTTCCCAACAATGCCCAGTCTCTACTGCTCAGACTTCTCATCCCAGCCCCAGTCTTCTTGTCCAGTAATCCCAGTTCTTCTCCTGCACTCTGGTTCTTTTTCACATCTGTCTATCCTTCTCCTGGTTCTTAGTTCCAATCTCTTTGCCCAGCCAGACCAAATCTCCCCCACCTTCTCATCTCATCTCAGTCTCTTCCCTCTCCCACTTGTGTCCTTCCCCATCTCCTTGCCTAGCCAGTCCCAGTTTCCCTTTCTCCCCATACCCGCCAAGCTCCTTGTTGTAATCTGTTCCTCCTTCCAGTTCTTCCTCCAAGCTGCTTGGTATCACCAGGGATTGCACTGAGAACACAGGAGAGAGTGTCTTTCTGCTGGCAAATTGGGTGTCTGGAAGTGGCCCCAGCAGCCCAGAGCTGCAGTTAAAGGGAAAGTTCTGCCTCAGCCCCAAGCAGGAGCATGTCCACTGCAGATGGAATTTTGGGGGGAATTAGCTGTAAAGTTGTAATAGGACTCTGTTGAACATGCAATTTTTTAAAAGTTTATAATTTTGGCCAAATTTAGGTGCATTTTCAAGGGGATGGGGATCTGTAACACATAGGCCATCTGGCTGCCAAGGTTCATGACCCTGCTCCAACTTGTGGGGATACTAGAGCTTTTAAAAAAAAAGTCACCAGAACATAACAGGGATAAAATTATGTACTTTTCACTAGACTTGCTGAAAATGGCAAACCATTTTGGCTGAAATTTTCCACAAAAACCAAAACAAACCAAAACAACCCACCGCACCCTAAGACAGACACTTGGCATGGAAAATTTCAACCCAAATAGTTAGTATGGCCGAGTTTATAAGCAACTGAAAACAAAGTCTTACAATGGGAACTCTGTCCCCTCAATGCTCTCTTTGATAAAAGAATGAATAGAAACTAAGAGCTGAAACTTGCGAAGTTTCTTCTGTCCTGCTCAGGAGAGACATGGACCCTACATCTAGTAGATATGCTATTTAGTTCCCTAGAGTCTATTAAAACACTCATTTTCTCAGGACTCCAGATTGTGATTGGATTCTGAAGTTTTCTGAGGCAGATACATGATATTTATTCATGGTTGCGGTGTGTTAATTTTCCCTGAAGTCACTCATATGACTGCTCTTCAAAGACAACACATTATTGTTTTCCAGTCTGATGCTGACATAAATAAAGTAGTGAATTTAAATGTCAGTGTCTGTCACTTTTCTGTAAGACTGGAAAACGAAAAACTTATTTTTGTGGTCCTGAATACTTTCCACTCTTCTTCCTGGTGTAGTAGTCATCAAGTAGCAAATCCTCCAATATTTAAGAACCCACTATAACACACTCTAACGCAAAACTTTAGCAGTGATTTGTGCTTCCTGTGGATACTCAGGATTATCGGGCACCTCGCTATTACCTGCCCTTACTGTGAGGAAGCCTTGTTTGTGCCTGCCGGAGGTCAGCTCCCATGCTCCATGAGCAATACAAGCACTCTCCTCTAGGCCCTCACTGGTGGCATGTAGAATGCTCAGAGTCTTTCATTGTGGCAGGGGAAGGCTCCAGCAGTGGTGAGCTGCAGAGCCTTTCTCCGCATCTGGAGCCTTTCACTGTGGTATGGAAAGGCTCCAGCAGCGGGACACTACATTGCTGACTGTAGATGTGGGAGGCACTCCTTGGGCACATAGAGAGCTGTGTTCTGTTGTGTCTGTACTTGCCTAAGCAGTGCCTCACTGTCTACACTGCTATTTATACCCATGTTATCTGTGTGTGCAGGTTAGCAGTGGGCACATTCAAAGCCTCGAGACCTCAGAGCATCCCCCTGGAGTGTTCAGCTCCTGGTGCACTGGACCCTTACAGTATTCACAGATTCACTACTTACAAAGAAACCGTGCACTCCAGCTTAATGGTTCCACCTCAGATACCCAGGCCACTTAACACCCAGCAATTAGATCTGTGAAACAAGTTTATGTAAGAAAGCACAGAAATCCAAGTAATAGCAAGTAAAAGTATTGGAAACAAATGGTTGCAGATAAAAGAAAATCATAACTCATTCTAGAGCCTAGACTTAACTAGCTAGATACTCTCCTATCTCATAGAGTAACACTCACCAAAATCCTTGCAGCGCTTTACAGCCAGGTTAGCTGAGATCCTCCTTTCATGAGACACATTGTCAGCTTGCCTCCTAGGTGAAGGACCCAGAATGTTCCTTTCCTCCCTCCACAAGATGTACAAGTTCCATCCTTTGTCTTTATTCACAAACAGGACACCTCCTGTTGTTGGTTTCATCTTGTAGATTTCTCAACCTCTTCTTCTTTGGCTCAGTATGCAAGTAGGCTTGCATCATGAGACATATCATACACGAATGACCAGATCAGGAGTTAGGTGTCTGCTACCTCCTGTCTGAAAAGAATATTTCTAAGGTAGATCACCTCCTGGTGGCCTGCCATAACGCCAAGATCTTAAGAACACACAAATTTTAGTATAGATACATAACTCCATAGGTATTATCCGCACATCCATTTCTCAGTGATTATGACAACTAGTGGGCTACTGGCTCTCGGTAGTGACCTCACATGACCCCCTCCAGTGAACTATCATGCATATATCTGACCCAGGGGATCCCTGTAAACCCTCTGTGCCCTCTGCCAGTTAGGGTGACCAGACAGCAAATGTGAAAAATTGGGACGGGATGGGAGTAATAGGAGCCTATATAAGAAAAAGACCCAAAAATTGGGACTGTCCCTATAAAATCGGGATATCTGGTCACACTACTGCCAGTCTGTTGGCAACAAAGATCTGTGGGTCACAGTGACCTTGGCAGTGTTAAGACTAGCCTTGGCAGAATACTATTTTTTAATTTCTTTGCAATTTGGTGATTAATACCAATTTTTAATTTTTAAAAAACATTTAACTTTTTATTTTTACAGTTGTGAGAAATTAAGAAGGGGTAGAGTTGGGGTTAGGGCAGCACTGATAGTGTGGTGGCCAAGGGTTCCCAGCATTGACTGTGGGGCGACAAGGGGCTCCCTGCATGGGTGAGGCTCCAGGCACTGAGACACAAGATGTGGGAGTCTGTGGTCCTGACCTGGCAAAGCGGAGACCCCCAGCCAGGCTGCAAGGAGAAGAACAAGCCCTCGGCTGTGGGTCAGGCCACCTGGTTGCTGAACAGTTCCTGCCTGGGTAGGAATCCCTTCAGCAGTGGAATAGCCTCCCCCACGGTCTACGGCTTCTCCTCCATGTAGTCCTAGCTGGGGGTCTCCACTCTGTCCCGCCAGTACCAAAGCTTTCCCTGTGCTTGTAGGGACCAGGAGTTGCTGGCCCTGTGGTTGTTCAGGGAGCCCTCTGCAGCACTGCTGTCACAGCCCCATTCACTCACTCCTGCAGAGGGCTCCCTGCCCTGCTACAGGGCTAGCGACACCTGATCCCTGCAGGCACAAGGTGCGGGGAGAAAGCTGCACTCACCTGACCTTTACAGATGGATTTTTTACATCAATTTCAGTATGTCAGCTGAAATCGATGTTAGCCAACATTTATCATTTAAATTGAATTCTGCCACACTAGTTAAGACAGAATAACTTCCCAAGGGAACGAATGTGAGATGTGCTGATCTGTTGGTACAATGGTTATAAAAGTATACAAGGTTACTGTTAAATATTTGTGTTAGAGTACAAGTTTGATGAAGTTGGTTTATGTAGAGCTTTTGGATATCTGTTGGAGGTGAAAGTGAAAGTCTTAAGGAGGGTTGGAATGCGTCAATATAGTTTTATTTACTAATAATTAATTACACAAAACATGCTGTGTTAATAACCCTAGACTAGTTAAAATAACTGCAAAATTACATCATTAACGCAGTCTTTTTTATTGTTGTAGCCCTCACACTGGGTGGCAGCAGTACCAGTCTGATGTGCCGAAGATTCCTACAGCTTGTATTTCAGTGGAAGATGCCGAAATGATGGCACGGATGTCTTCCCGAGGCACCAAGATTGTTGTGACCCTGAAGATGGGAGCCAAGACCTATCCCGATACTGGTTCCTTTAACACCGTGGCAGAAATAGTCGGGAGCAAGTACCCAGAACAGGTTAGTGTGAATCTGGAAAAACAGTGACTTGTATTTGAAAACTAGTAACTTTCATTTGCCAGCCCACTGCACTCTGTACATGTTGGCTTTGATATTTGCTTTCAAAACAGCAGGTCAAATTCAGGCTTGGTGTAAGGAAGAGTGTGGTACACCTGCATAAGGATTACTAGGTTCTAAGGTGAGAGAGCTCAGGTAAAATATGGAACTTGAATTGCTCCTTTTTATTTTCAGCTGTGTCACAAGTTCATCTTTATGAAAGTGGTTCATTCCTTATGTGGATATTTGCCTTTAACAAAAACAAAACAAAACTATGTTAACAGAGGTTAAATCCTAATGCTAGTGAAATAAGTTTCAGTATTTTAAATGACAAGTTAGCTGTATGTATCAAAATAAAAAAAAACAAACTACATTTGGCCATATAGTGCCCTTGAACTTCCTTGTTCATTTACTGATCTGGTAATCTGCACTAGGTCTTCTAGTCAGCATGAATAAATGAAGTGCTCCTGTAAGTACAAAATACTTTGAAGAGAGGCTGTAAACCCATGCAGAGATAAATATCAGCTGTTGAATTAACTTAATTTTTAATATAAAAAAGAATTAGCCCTTTAATGAGCTAATTGGTTCTGATCACCACTGTATTTCAGTGGAGTTACTCCAGTGTAGAACTAGAGTAATGTTCTGGTGAACCTAGCTAACTAGCTGCAAGTTCAGTTTAAATGTTAGCCGTTTTGAAATTGAAAGCTACTATCTTAAGGTTTTTTCCACTTTCTCCATTTTTTTTAATTTCCAGTTTTATAGCTTAAAATCAGCCAAACCAAATTTGTGGTGGTAGAAAACTTGTTCCTGAGATGTGGCCTTTTAATGCCAAAGTTACATCATGGAATACATTTTTTTGGTTGTACATTTATAATGGAAATGCTGATGTAACCTTAATTATGGTAGCACTAGAAATCCCTGCTAAAATCAAGCTACTAAGCCAGAATCATTTTTTAAACTTCAGTTTTCTAATTTTAATGAAATATAGGAGTACTATATCTTTATCATAGTCTTTTAAAAATCATACTTGTTTCATATTTTTATTTGCTTTAATAGCATTTTGTCCTTTAATAGTGTTATATCTTTAGCTACGGCTTTGAATTATGACAGCTAGGAACTCTAGAGAGAAGTTGGTGTAATCCTTTTTCTTGCCAAATGATCAAGCTTCTGAAAACTCTGCTATGGCCATTGTGGTTGAGCGGTTAATATGCCATCAGTTATGAATTTTGCTACATGAAATGCAACCTTACTGAACAAAGTCTTAAGTCTTAAATTGTTAGCTGTAACCTAATTTATGTCACATGAATTTTTAGCAACACTTCTGAGTAGCTATTGTATTTACCCTTCCTGAATCATACTCGATGTATATCAAAATTATAGTATTTCACTGCAAGCATTATGATATCCAAAAATTGAAACCTAAAAGATTTAAAGCAGAAGGCCCATGTATATTCTCTGTGGCTATCTTCACCTGTCTCTTTCAGTAGCCCAACAGGAGAAATATTCTTGAACTGAGCAGCAAAGATTTTGAAACCTTACGTGGAGATTTAGCCACAAGTTCCCTGCTGATGTTAATGGAAGTGGTGGCATATACACCTTTAAAATGTAACCCAAGAAACAGAAAAAACAAGTGAACATTGAGGGTTTTCAGTACTTCTTTTCCACAGGAGGTTAATGGATGTTTTGCCACACAATTGATACACTGTTACTCTGGTAAAAACTGGAACCATCTACCTATTCATGCAATCAAATGCAATATAGAATTAAACTCTTATAGTGCACTTTATGCCAAAGAATCTTGGAATGCATTAAAAACTCGATGGACTAGAAAGGTGCTGTTTTTATGAGCCAAAGTTTCAATTAAAGTTTTGCATTAAAACAATAGCAAATTTGGCCTTCTGAACCTGAGTGAGAAATCAACAGTGGGAGACATAAGTATTATAAAAGCTTCTAAAGCCATATGTTTTGAACAGTAAGCAGGGACCTTCAAAATACCACCATTAGCAAATATGCAACTAGTTGGGCACCTATGGTAGAAAATTTAAGGTATGTATTTGTCTGTGAAGATCACTGCATGATGTAGAGCCAGTCTGATGTTGTGCATTGTAATATGTATCAATGTTTGTACATTAGAGATTTTGGTAACCATAGCTGTGATATGGACTTCACTAGACTTTAATACAATGCAATGGGAAAAAAATGTTAACGTAAAGTTAAGGTTGCTTGGCAGTATGATGCCCCTTTGCAGAACATTGAGTTGAGCAAAACTGAAATTTCTGAACTCCAGGAGATGTGATGTTAAAGTTGCCCAAGCAATCTTAACTCAGCAAAGCCCCAATATGCCCATTAACATGTGTACCTTTACTCTGCCAACCCCACAATTGCTGAAAGGTACAAGCTCTTTGCCTCCTTTTACAACCCATTCACTCTCATCTGCAGGATTCCATCTATTAGAAGGACAACAAGGAAAATTTAATTAGGGTTGGGCTGCAGAGTGGTTGGGTTGCAGTGGCAGACCTGGAGGTACAGGAAGGGTTGGCTGCTGCAGGGTGATTGGGGTGCACTAGCAGACCTGGAGGTGCAGGAAGGGTTGGCTGCTGCAGAGTGGCTGGGGTGCACTGGCAGACCTGGAGGCGCAGGAAGGATGGGCTTCAGGGTGGTTGGCGTGCAGAAAGGTTGGGATGCAGTGAGGTTGGTGTGCACTCGGAGAGCTGTGTGCTGCAGGAGGGTTGGGGTGCACTGGCAGAGCTGAGGGGTACTATACCTCCTTCACTTGAACTTCAACATTCTCCCCTCTCATGAAGCATTCACATGTCTAATTTTTCTCCCAAACACTTTGATTACATTCCCCCAAAAATGAAATTGCCACCCATTACTCACAAATTGCAGCAGCCTCCAGCCACTCAGTTCAAAACTCCTTTTGTCTTACATGGGGATAATGATTAATTTATCCTTAGATACGTTAATTGAAGTGTGAGTTCTCAGCCATCAAGATGTTTGTGATTCATCCAGTCATTAGTACCTCTGTTTAACAGTACAAGTCAACAGAAGAAAACAGTTTGTTTTTTGTTTTTGTTTGTTTGTTTGTTTGTTTTGGAGGGGCACAATAACTTAGGAATCCCTTGGTCAAATGACTTCAAATTTGGATCACGAGCCCTACCCTGAAATCTCTATGAGGCACACCAATTTTCAAGGCAATCTGAGTAGCCATTTGGATTTTAGAGCACTTATAAAATTTGAGTTTAAAGTGTAAGAAATATAAGGAATGGAAACCCTTTGGCCTTTTTTCCATATTGACTCATACACACTGTAATATATGTACATTTTCTTAAATACCATTCTCAGTTTGGGTCCCCCAGATATTTAGTAGGTGCCATGCACTACCTTGGGTAAAACTTGATAGATTGAGAGTCTTTTGAGCTGCATCACTACTATAGTTTGATCTCTAGCTCTGACCAAACTAGAAACATTTTTTTAATTGCTGGGGGAGGCGGCTGCTTTTATCTCCAGAACCCCTGGCTCAAATGACTCTACATTTCGAACACTAACCCTACACTGAGCTCTCCTGAGACACACCAAATGTCAAAGAAACACAATGAAGTCTGTTGATTTTAGAGGACTTAGACAAATCCACTTTTAAGGAGATGACATGACACCACCTTACCTGTAATAGTGCTCCTGATCCATTATATAATGAAGTTACAGGTAATAATAGCTTATTAAATCTTCTCAAAAGATTTGTAGCATTTTTTTAAAAGGCCACCACAAACTTAAATCATATTGGTTTGAAAACTTTATCGACTATTGTTACAAAAAGCTGTGAGAAATGATAAGACAGAGTCTGTTTGGGCCAAAATCACTTTGGGGAAGAAAATTACTAGAGGTTCCCCTGACATAGTATTTGGGGTGTACGACAGACCACCAGAATCTGGTTTGGATATGAATAGAGACCTGTCCTACACATACAGCTAAGGGTAGCATAAAATCCCTCCTTACTCTGTAAAGGGTTAATCCCTCCTTTACCTGTAAAGGGTTAAGAAACTCACATATCCTGGTTGGCACCTGACCAAAAGGACCGATAAGGGGAGAAGATACTTTCAAATCTGTGGGGGGAGGTTTTTGTTTTCGGGTTCCTTTGTTCTCTCCAGGTCAGTGAGGAGCCAGAGTAGGGAAAATACATCTCCCTAAGCCATATCTGAACTAAGCATCTAATATTACAGAAATAGTAAGTAATACTAAGGAAATATGTTAGATTATCTTTTGTTTTAACTTGTGGATTTTCCCTGTGCTAAGAGGGAGGTTTATCTCTGTTTCTGTAACTTTAAAGTTCTGCCTAGAGGGGAAAATCCTATGTGTTTGGAATCTTTTTTGTTACACTGTAAAGTTATCTTCCATCCTGATTTTACAGAGGTGATTCTTTTATTATTTTTTTTTAATAAACTTCTTTTAAGAATCTGATTGTTTTTCAGTGTCCTAAAGACCCAGGGGGGTTAATCTGTGCTCACTTTGTAACCAATTGGTTAGGATATTATTCTCAAGCCTCCCCAGGATAGGGAGTGTAGGGGCTTGGGGGGATATTTTGAGGGAGGTAGGGATCCAAGGGGCCCTCCCTCAATGTTTGTTTAAATCACTTGGTGGTGGCAGCGATACCAAGGGCAGGGAAGGAATTTGTGCCTTGGGAAGTTTTAACCTAAGCTGGTAGAAATAAGTTTAGGGAGTCGTTCATGCAGGTGCCCACATCTGTACCCTAGAGTTTAGAGTGGGGAGGGAACCCTGACAAGACCCCTTTCATGTTTTTAATGAAATAAATACTACTGGGAATTGTGTGATTATGGGAGACTAATATGTCAGATACAGCTTGTAGGACAAGTGCTACTAATAACAATAGGGCCCAGATTTTCCTGGGTGTGATAGCTGGCAGATTTCTTCACCAAATAGTCACTGAACCAACAAGAGGTGAAGTGATTTTAGATTTGATATTAGTGAGTAGTGAGGACCTCATAGAAGAGCTGGTTGTAAAGGACAGCCTTGGTTTGAGTGATCATGAGTTAATTCAGTTTAAACTAAATGGAAAGATAAACAAAAATAGATCTACAGCAAGGGTCCTTGATTTCAAAAGAGCTAACATTAAAAAATTAAGGGAATTAGTTAGGGAAGTGGACTGGATTGAAAAACTCAAGGATCTGAATGTGGAGGAGGCTTGGAATTATTTTAAGTCAAAGTTGCAGAAGCTATCTGAAGCTTGCATCCCAAGCAAGGCAGGGGAAAAAATCGTAGGGAAAGTTTGTGGACCAAACTGGATGAGCAAGCATCTGAAACAGGTGATTAAGAGAAAGCAGAAAGCCTACAAGGAATGGAAGATGGGGGAGGGGGAGGAGAGAGAATCAGCAAGGAAAGTTACCTCTTTGAGGTCAGAAAGTGTACGGATAAAGTGAAAACTGCCAAAAGCCAAGCAGAGTGGGACCTTGCAAAGGGAATGAAAACCAATAGTAAGAGTTTCTATAGCCATATAAATTAAAAGAAAGCAAGGAAAGACAAAGTGGGACCACTAAACACTGAGAATAGGGTGGAGATTAAGGATTATCTAGGCATGGCCCAACACCTAAACAAATGCTTTGCCTCAGTTTTTTAATGAGGCTAGTGAAGATTTTAGGGGTAACAACAGGGTGGCTAATGGAAACAAGGATGTGCAGGTAGAAATGACCACATCTGAGATGGAAGTCAAACTCAAACAGCTTAATGGGACTAAATCATGGGGCCCGGATAAATCTCCATCTAAGAATATTAAAGGAACTGGCACATGAAATTGCAAGCCCAGCAGGAGTGGCGCCAGGGTTTCTGACGCCCTAGGCGGATGGCCATTTTGCCCCCCCCCGCAGTCATGCGAGTGAAGGGTCCACTGCTGGAAAGGCTCCGGTGGAGCTGCCACAGTGATGACGGCGGGCGATCCGCTGGTCTAAAGGCTCTGGTGAACCTGCCGCAGGCATGACTGCGGAAGGTCCGCCGGAGCCTTTAGACCAGCGCACCGTCCGCTGAAATGACTGCGGCAGCGCCACCGAAGCCCTTCCACCAGCGGACCATCCGCCGGCATGACTGCGGTAGGTCCACTGGACTCGCGTGCCGTCCCCCTGGCAAAATAGCGCCCTCCAAAGATTCTGGCGCCCTAGGCCATTGCCTAGGTCGCCTAAATGGTGGCGCCGGCCCTGAAGCCCAGTAACAAAGATTTGTAATGAATCTGTAAACTTGAGGGTCATACACTATGACTGGAGAATTGCCAATATAATTCCTGTTTTTAAGAAAGGAGGGGAAAAGTTATCCAGGAAACTACAGGCCTGTTAATTCCCTAACCATGAAGTTGCAAAATAGTCAATCTATTGAAAAGTTTTCAGAACAGAAAACTCATAACTTTACCACACACTCATCCTTTGATAACTTGTGCATACTACACTTGATTTTCAAGTTAATAAGTGGGGAAAAAATGCTTGTCTAAGTACAGTGCAGAGAATATACATTTTTAATGGCTCCTATTTCTGTGATCTAGTATAAATACTGTACAACATAACAGAAGGGTATCATTAGCTCATTTAGGACCATGCATAACAAGACTGCTTCACCCTGCTTTTTGCGCCTCTGTTTTATAGAATAAGTGTGGCTCTACTTTGAGTATTACAAGCACAAAATGTATTAATAAATACTGTATTCCACTTAGCCAAATTTTAGACTAGATAGAACTTTCTAAGTGACAAATCCTAGTAATGGCCTGAATTATAGTGATGCTAAGATACTGGGACATAAAGTTCCTTCCCAATAAATGATTAATATAACAGAGCCTGTTCCACAAGAGAAATAGCCGTTTATGTACTTACTAGTTCCTCTTCCTCTCCCTACTTAACAAAAATAATCTTCTCCTGCAATTTGCAATACTGGGAAAATCTCCAGGGAATAAAAGACCATGAAAAATGTCCATGTTTTGGATCTGATACACATACATAGCTGCATGCATATAAGGACAGGAACTATTTGTAGGCAGCAACTGGAAGTTCACTGACTGTATATAACACTCCTGTTCCGGGGTGTTGTTTTATGGCCTGTCATCAATTCTAAATATGCTCACAAAATGTTTATCCATTAGCCCTTTGATGTGGCTTCCAGAAATCCATTTGGTCAGACCAAATCATGCATATGATAGAAATGTGAGTAAGGACATTTTACAAGCCCGTTGCCATGAAGTTGTGGATTCCATTGTTAAATTTTTGCACTATGGCTTTCTCACTCCTCTCATTCAGTTTCCATATTGAAAATGTATGTAAGCACTGTTTCTAAGCACTGCCATTTGAGCCTCTTTCCTGTAGCAGTAAATTGAAACTTGGCCCCTACCTCCCTCTGACAAGACTTTGGCAGTTAATTTCAGTCATCACAAGGAGGTGTGGCTTTTTGAAAGTGCCAATTCATCACTTCATAGAAGGCCTAATAGCAAGAGGAAGTAGAGATAAAAATGTAACTAAATGAGCTAATATAATCAGTTTTTTTAAATTTTTATTTTAAGATTTATGTTCATGTTAGTTCCCACCAAAATAAATCGTACCCCTATTTTTTCATTTCTATGGGACTTGGGCATGTCACCAGGTTTAATATGAAGGCAGACAACTAAATATTGATAAATGATATAAGTTCTTGTATATAGATGCAAGAAGTCAAAATACTAAGGCGGGTAAACTTGAGTGCCTGGTCTTAAATGAGGCTATTGATATAATAGGCATCACAGAAACTTGATGGAACAATGATAATCAATGGGACACTGTAATATCATGATACAAAATATATATGAATGACAGAGAGAGTAGGTTGTGCTGATAGGGGAGTGGCATTATATGTGAAGAAAGCATAGAGTCAAATATACTAAAAATCTTAAATGAAGCAAATGGGACCATAGAATCTCTATGGATAGAAATTCCATGTTTGAATAATAAGAATATAGTAGTAGGAATGTACTATTGACCACCTGATCTGGATGGTGATGCTGACTGTGAAATGCTCAGGTTGATTAGAGAGACTACAAAAACAGAAAACCCAATAACAATGGGGAGATTTCAGCTATCCACATATTGACTGGAAACATGTCACCTCAGGACAGGATGCAGAGATAAAATATCTAGACACCCTTAATGACTGCTTCTTGGAGCAGCTAATCCAAGAAACCACAAGGGGAGATTTGATTTAGTTCTAAATGGTGCACAGGCTCTAGTCTAAGAAGTGAAAGTAGCTGAACCACGCAGTAATAGTGACCATAATGTAATTAAATTTAACATCCTTGGAGGGGGCAAAATATCAGAGAAACCAACCACAGTAGCATTTAAATATACAAAACTATACAAAAATAAGGAGGCTAGTTAAACGGACATTAAAAGGAACAGTCACAAGAATTAAATGCCTGCAAGCTGCATGAAAACTTTTGAAAAACACCATAATAGATGCTAAAACTATATGCTAAAAACTATATGCTACAAACTTTGTGCTAAAATGCCACCAGGGATAAACAGCAAAGTAAAAGAGGTGGTTAAAGACTGTGATGGGGGACTCCACTCACCGCCAGGCTGGCGTCTCCTCCAGGCTGCTCTGGGGCTTAGCTCATGAAGTTGATGCCCCTTCCGATGGTCGCACGCTGTCACCGGGCCAGCTTTAGGCCAATCCCCTCGATTCCCTGGAATAGGGCCCTGCGCCTTTTTAATTTTTAATTTTTTTTTTACATATCTGGTGGCTGTCTGGGTCTTCGGCAGCATTTCGGCGGCGGGGGGTCTGGAACGAGTGAAGAACGCCTTGCCGTTGAAGTGCCTCCTGTCATGGTGTCTTTCCCCAATCTGAACCTTAGAGTCCAAAAAATTGGGGTACCAGCATGAATTTCTCTAAGCTTAATTACCAGCTTAGATCTGATAAGCTGCCACCAATCAGGACTTGGAGTGCCTGATAAACTCTGGTCTCCCCAAAACCTTCCCTGGGGACCCCAAGACCCAAATTCCTTGAGTCTCACAACAAAGGGGAATAAACCATTTCCCTTCCCCCTCCTTTCTTCCTCGCAGATCTTTCCCACCCTGGGTACACCAGGAGATCACCGTGCTTCAAACTCCTTGAATCACAACACAGAGAAATCAGGTTTCTCCTCCCCCTTCCCCCTCCCCCCAGATTTTATCTCCCTGGGTTATCCTGGAGAGATAGACAGATTCAAGCTCCGTGACTCTAAAACATAGAGGAAATTCACCTTTCCTCCCCCACTACTCCTTCTCCCTTCTCCCCACCAATTCCCTGATGAGTACAGACTCAGTTCCTTTGCCTTAACACGGGGAAAAAATTAATCAGATCTTAAAGAGAAAACGTTTAATAAAAGAAAAGAGAATAAAGAAAATCACTGTAAATTCAAGATGGAATATTACGGGGTCTTTCAGTTTATAGAAACAGGAGAAAAAGCCTCTTCCAGCAGAAATACAATTTAAAATACTTCCAGCCAAATACACATTAAAAACTCTACCAGCCAGATACACATTTGCAAATAAAGAAAACCAATTAAAAAGACTAAACCGCCTTTCTACTTGCACTTACTACTTGAATAGAAAATTAGAGCCTGTAGTACATCCGGTCACTCTCAGATCCCAGAAAGAACACAGACAGAGAACAAAGAACACACACACAAGCTTCCCTCCACACAGAGTTGAAAGTATCTTGTCTCCTGATTGGTCCTCTGGTCAGGTGTTGTTTGTTAACCCTTTACTGGTGAAAGAGACATTAACCCTTAGCTATCTGTTTATGACACCGCCAAAGACCCAGAGAGAGTGAAGGACACCCTGCTGCCGAAGCGCTGCCGAAGCGCCGCCGAAGACCCGGACCGCTCCTGGGTATCTGAATCCTAAAGCCAGCCCTGGCTGTCACTCTATCTCTCTCAGGTCAGCCCCAATCTCACTCCAAGAACCGTAGCATCCTCTTCATGACTCGGTCTTCCAGCCAGGTCACTAAACACCTTCTCTTCTTCTGGGGAGATTGGGAAGAGTCTCTTCTCTCAAACAGGCTCAGGCAGTCTTCCTATGCACTGCTCTGCTGGTGCCACTTCCCCAGTGGCTGGTTGGGAAACCCAGGCCCACCCTCTACTCTGGGTTCCGGCTCTGGGACTCCAGTCAGCTGTCAAGGTCTGTTCTAACCTGTACCTGCTGCATTTTCCTGAGCTTCTTCCTAACCTTTTAGCTTTCTCTCCTTTCTCTGGGTCTGCCAGCCTCACCACTCCCTCCTCCCAGGGAGCAACTGCAGGCTACATGTCCCTGCAGCCTCCAAACACTTCTCCGTCTCCCCAAGGGGTGACTGTAGCCTTTCCCAGCATCCTGCTTCTCTTGCCAGCTTCCTGGCTTATACAGGCCCTGCCTGCTCCTGCACAGATGAACTTCTAATTAAGAAGAATGCATCCGATGAAGTGGGTATTCACACACGAAAGCTCATGCTCCAAAACGTCTGTTAGTCTATAAGGTGCCACAGGATTCTTTGCTGCTTTTACAGATCCAGACTAACACGGCTACCCCTCTGATACTTCTAACTAAGGCTTCTGTCACAGTCTTAATTCCCCCCAGTTTGCTGCCTACTAGGCTAATTGGTCCCTCTGACCTGCCTTAACCTTTTCAGGGCAAGTGTGGGGAGGACATGCCTTCACAAAGACAAAGACATTTTTAACAATTGAAAGTTGAATCATACTGAGGAAGATAGAAGGGAACATAAACTCTGACAAGTCAGTGTAAAAGTATAACTAGGCAGGCAAAAAAAGAATTTGAAGGACAACTAGCAAAAGACACACAAACTAACAGCACATTTTTATTTTTAATACATCAGAAGCCTGCCAAACAATCAGTGGGGCCACTGGATGATTGAGGTGCTAATGGAGCACTCAGGGAAGAAAGACCCATTGCAGAGAAGTTAAATGAATCCTTCGTATAAGTCTTCACTGCAGAGGATGTAAGGGAGATTTCCACACCTGAGCTGCTCTTAGGTGACAAATCTAAGAAACTGTCTGAGAAAGTTTTGGAACAAATTGATAAATTAAACAGTAATAGGTAACTAGGACCAGATGATATTCACCGAAGAGTTCTGAAGGAACTCAAATATGAGATTGCAGAACTGTTAACTGTGATATGTAACCTATCACTTAAATCAGCCTCTGTGCCAGATGACTGAAGGACAGCTAATGTAACACTGATTTTTTAAAAAGGCTCCATCAGTAATCTTGGCAATTACAAGCCAAAAAAACCTAATTTCAGTACCAGGCAAGTTTGGTTGAAATTATAGTAAAGAACAGAATTATCAGACATATACCTGAACACAATATGCTGGGGAAGAGTCAACTTGGCTTTTGTAAGGGAAATCATGCCTCATCAGTCTGTTACAATTCTTTGAGGGTGTCAACAAACATAGATAAGGGTGATCCAGTTGATATAGTGTATTTGGGCTTTCAGTTTAGAAAGGAATCAACTAAGAGAGGATATGATAGAGGTCTATAAAATCATGACTGATGAAGAGAAAGTAAATCAGGAAGTGTTACTTACCCCTTCTCAGAACACAAGAACCAAGGGTCACCCAATAAATGAATAGGCAAGTAGGTTTAAAACAACCACAAGTAAGTACTTCTTCATAAAATGCACAGTCAACCTGTGGAACCTATTGCCAGGAGACATTGTGAAGGCCTCAAGTATAAATGGCTTCAAAAAAGAATTAGATAAATTCATGGAGTATTGGTCCATCAATGGCTATCAGCCAACATGGTCAGGGATGAAACCCCTCACGGTGTCTCTAAACCTCTGACAGTGAGCATCTGGAACAAGAAGACAGGGGATGGATCACTCAATAAATTTCCCTGTTCTGTTGGTGGCTGCTGTCAGAAGATAAGATACAGGGCTAAATAGACCAGTGTTCTGACCTATTATGTCCATTCTTATGTTCTTGTGTTCTTAATATGATGGATCTTATGGGGAAAAGATGGTTTGTGATGACAGTAATGCCTGCGGTTCATTTCAAAGGAAGGTTGGGTTGTCACAATAAAAACACCAAACAGTTGATGCACCGAAGTTAATTTTATAAACTTGGCTGTTTCAAAAAGTTTTTTTTCCAAACTGCCAAAGGGGCCTAGTTAATTTAAGATTTAAAAAGTACGATAAATTTAATGGTCTAGAGCTTGGCAAAAACATCTAAAACCAAATCTGTCAATTTGAAATTCAAAAGCTAATTGAAACCATTTAAAATAATGTGTCTGGGTAAGTACTAGTGCAAAGTTTGCCCTGCAATTCTGAATTGCTTCTGAGTCCCTAAATAGTTTATACTGGAAACATCATATCTATATCATTGTAAGAAACAGTTCTGTACCCTAACTGATTTGTTTCAGTGCTAGTGTTGTAAAGGGACAATAATAATTAAAACATTTATATTGTTTGTTGTATTTTCCAAATAGTATTATAGATATTGGTGTAACAAAAAATGGGTTGTGGCCATTTTGTAATGGTCAGATGGTACGAATTGTCTGAATTCTGGCTGGAAATGGTCAATGAAGAATTCCTCTCTACTGGCACAAACTTCTCGGGAGTAAGCTGGGGTGTGTGGAAGAATGGAAGTTTGCTATATTGATCCTCTACTGCAGTGTTTCCCAAACTTGGGACGTCGCTTGTGCAGGGAAAGCCCCTGGCAGGCCGAGCCAGTTTGTTTACCTGCTGTGTCTGCAGGTTTGGCTGATCGCGGCTCCTACTGGCCATGGTTCACTGCTCCAGGCCAATGGGAGCTGCTGGAAGCGGTGCAGGCCAAGGGACGTAGTGGCTTCTGCTTCCTGCAGCTCCCATTGACCTGGAGCAGTGAACCGTGGCCACTGGGATGCAGCAGGTAAATAAACTGGCCCGGCCCGCCAGGGGCTTTCCCTGCACAAGCGGCTTCCCAAGTTTGGGAAACACAGTTCTACTGGTATAAGGTCCCTAAGGGACAGTGACAAAAGAACAGTTTCTAGTTACTTTCACACCAGGGCTATGCTGGGGCAGGATCAGGAGCTGTCATAAACAGATAGTTAAGGGTTAATGTTTCTTTTACCTGTAAAGGGTTAACAAGCTCAGTGAACCTGGCTGACACCTGACCAAAGGACCAATCGGGAGACAAGATACTTTCAAATCTTGGTAGAGGGAAGTCTTTGTTTTGTGCTGTTTGTGTTGTTCTTTGTTCGCTCTTGGGGCTAAGAGGGACCAGACGTGCAACCAGCTTTCTCCAATCTTTCTGAAACAGTCTCTCATGTTCAAAATAGTAAGTACTAGCTAGAAGGCGGATTAGTCTTTTGTTTGTTTTCTTTATTTGCAAATGTGTATTTTGCTGGAAGGATATTTTACCTCTGTTTGCTGTAACTTGTAACTTAGGCTAGGGGGGAGGGAGTCCCTCTAGTCTATGTATAGCTGAAGACGCTGTAAACATTTTCCATCCTGGTTTTACAGAGATAATTTTTACTTTTTCTTTCTTTAATTAAAAGCTTTATTTTTTTTAAGAACCTGATTGGATTTTTTTCCTTGTTTAAGACCCAAGGGGATTGGGTCTGAACTCACCGGGGGGGGGGGGGGGGGAAGTGGAGGGAAAGGTTAATTCCTCTCTGTTTTAAGATTCAAGGAGTTTGGATCACAGTGATCTCTCAGGGAAAGTCTGGGAGGGGGAAAGGAGGGAGAATGGTTTATTTCTCTTTGTTTTAAGACCCAAGGGGTTTGGGTTTTGGGTCCCCCAGGAAAGGGTTTGGGGGACAGGAAGTGTACCAAAACACTATATTTTTGGTTGGTGGCAGCGCTATCAGATCTAAGCTAGGAATTAAGCTTAGAAGGGTACATGCAGGTCCCCACATTCTGGACGCTAAAGTTCAAAGTGGGAATAATATCTTGACAGGAGCTATAACTGATTTCCTGTACCCCCCATCCCTGGCACCAAGTAGAGCTTAAATGTTAGAGTGAATTGAGCTCAGTGTGGCAGTCATTCTGCTGTACTCGATTTCACTCCGATACCTTGTTGTAAGTGTGGGAGGTTTGCCACAAGGCAAAGTGCTCTCTGGACTTTATCCTTAGTTTCAGACACAGCTGATAACATGTACATTTCAGCTATCTACCCATCCCAATCTCTTTTTTTTTCTTTGAAGCATGTCAGATTTTTGCCTACAACTCCTTGTTAGCGGTTTGCTCCTCCACTCTACTGCCCAGTGTTTAGAAGAGTGTATAGATCCTACCTTTCCCAAATTACACCAGACTGCTACTAAAATTGTGGCATTAGAATTTGAAATGTAACCTTGAGGAAATTTATTCTCTTGGCCGGCAAATGTATCTGAGTAATGCATAGACTTGTAGTCCTGCTGATTGATTGTAAGAGCATAAGCAGATGCTGTCATAAACGGAAGTTAAGAGTTAATGGAACAGAAGTACTTCATATCTCTTTTGCCTGTAAAGGGTTAACAAGATCAGTGAGCCAGGCTGTCACCTGACCAGAGGACCAATCAGGGGACAGGATACTTCAAATCTTGAGGGAGGGAAGTTTGTGTGTGTGCTGTTAGTTTTTGGTTGTTGTTCTTTCTGGGTTTTCAGAGGGACCAGACGTGCAACCAGGTTTCTCTCCAATCTCTCCAATACAGGCTCTTATAAGTTCAGAATAGTGAGTACTCGGTAGATAAAGCGAGTTAGGCTTATATTTGTTTTCTTTATTTGCAAATGTGTATTTGGCTGGGAGGAGTTCAAATGTGTATTTTGCTGAAAGGATTTTAATTTGTACTTGTATACTTAGGCTGGGAGGGTATTCCCAGTGTATATAGCTGAAAGACCCTGTAACATATTCCATTTTAAATTTACAAAGATAATTTTTACAGTTTTTCTCTCTTTAATTAAAAGTTTCTTGATTAAGAACCTGATTGTTTTTTTATTCTGGTGAGACCCCAGAGGACTGGGTCTGGATCCACCAGGGAATTGGTGGGGAGAAAGGAGGGAAGGGGGGGAGAGAGGTTAATTTCTCTCTGTGTTAGGATTACTTTCTCTCTCAGGGAGAAACTGGGAGGGGAAGAGAGAAGGAGGGGGGGAAGGTGCATTTTCCTCTCTGTGTTAAGATTCAAGGAGTTTGAATCACAGTGATCTTCCAGTGTAACCCAGGGAGGGGAAGCCTGGCAGAGGAAACCGTGAGGGAAAGGGTTTACTTTCCTTGTGTTAAGATCCAGAGGGTCTGGGTCTTCGTGGTCCCCCTGCAAGGTTTTTAGGGGGACCAGAGTGTACCAAGCACTGGAATTCCTGGTTGGTGGCAGCGCTACAGGTTCTAAGCTGGTAATTAAGCTTAGAGGAATTCATGCTGGTACCCCATCTTTTGGACGCTAAGGTGCAGAGTGGGGAATTGTACCATGACAGATGCACTGTAATATTTTTCTTCTCACCCATTCCTTTGTTGTTTCTACTCCCACACAACATTTGACAGAATTACATTGGGATTTTATTGCAGTAATACTTCCAAACAGACGTAAGTTCTACAGAACAATTACAGAAGCTTTGTTTCTCTACTGTTGAAGATTTTTTTATTTTATAAAATTATCCTAAATCCCTCTTGCATTCTGATATTTAGGAGTAGGTGAGGTAGTCCAGCATTTGGCTGCTGTAACCCTTGCCTGAGGCGCCAAAGAAAAAAAGAGCAGAAAATTATGATGTATAAAACAGTAACTGTATATTTATATGGGAGAGGGAGCAAGTGGAGCAATTTGCCCCAGGCCCCGCGCCTCACAGGGGCTCCCATGAGAGTTTTCGGCGGGTCTTCGGTGGCAGGTCCTTCACCAAACACACCTGGATTGAGTGAAGGACATGCTGCCGAAAACCCAGAGCCTCTTCTGCTCCAGGTCTTCGGTGGCAGTGTGGTGGCGGGTCCTTCACTCACTCTGGGACCCACCGCCGAAGTACTCTGAAGACCCGGACTGGAAGGACTCCCACCGCTGAAGACCCCAGGCCTCCTGAATCTTCTGGAAGGCCATGGTCACAGTCCATCTAACCATGCATACATTATCACACGGGGTGGAGATGGAACAGTATTCTGTCATGCAACAAAGTGCTCTAGCCTGTACTGATTTAGAAAGTGTAGTTGAGTCAATGCTACAAAGATCTTTTCATTTTTTTCCTCCCCAGAGCTCTTAAAAATGTTAAATAGAAATAGCATTTTCCTTGTGTTAAACATCTGAACTCAGCAGGGAAAATATTTATGTTGCCTTAGTACTTTTGTATCATTTAGGATTCTGGGCTTTATTTTTAAATTGTATGTCTGGGCCTAATTACCATGGTGCTAAATTTTTGGTTTCAGTGATGTCAACTGGACAAAGATTTACTCCTCTCTGCTTGTGCCAAATGGAAAGCAGTTTAATATGCTGCTTGCAAGAGAAAGTATTTAATGGAATAACGTTTCTGCATTCTAATGGAATTTGTTGATGTAAGATATAATGATAGATTTAGAGATCTACTTTTGCGGTGTGCAGTTCAGTAGATTAGGGCATACACTACAGTCTGAAATGCGGAAAGCAGCTATCATCTGACTTCTTGGCAACAAAATGATCTATGAAATCAGACAAATCTCATATGTCCTTGGAGAAGATGAATTGTGACATGATGTGCTGTTCTTCCTGTCATAGAACATAAAATACTCTTGCTTTTCCCTTTCTATCAAGTAATTGGGAATAGGAATTCAGATCAAGTTAATTGTGTGTGTGAGAGAGAAGGAAGCAAGAGACCTTGAACTATTGACAGTTATTTTTATTTTGTCTTGTCTGATGAGGGTTTTTTACTGTAGTTGGTTCATTGTGCTGGTACAATTTTGCTTCCTCATATTTTTTATCTGTATTCACAGACATCCTAACTTTTTGGATCTCCATTCCATTCTTTTTCATATCTTCTGCTTGATGTCCATTGAGCTATACTTATATGCCAAAGTGCTCCAGGGAGCTGTTCATTTTAACTGGTGCAATATTTAGAAGATGCTTGACTGTCTCCTTAGCATGTATTCTGCATGCATTTTTAGAAGTCTGAAGCTGTGATACCACATAAAAATAGGCTATAGCTTATAAGGAGGTTTTGGAAACAAGCCCAAGTCTGAAAACTTCTTTTCATTCATTAGTTTTGGGGGTTTAAAACTTTAAAATAAGACCTGCAAAAGAAGAAATAATCTAATTTTGCTCCCATCTAGTAAATGTAGCACATTTTTCGTTGGCTAAGTCAGCACTGTTTTAGATACGTATGCGTAAGGATGATGGTGGATTTGAGGAAAGAGTGTTTATCTGAAAAGATGACTAAAGTTTAGCTTTCAGTTGGTTTATTCCTTTTATACAAGCAACTGGTGATTCTAGTACTTTGGGTTATATGAAAGTTATGTAAGGTACATGATCTAAAAATAATTTCATGTGATAGAAACAAAATAATAAAAATAAACCTTTTCTGCCTCTCAAGGAAAGGGTGGAGTAGTGGTGGTATAGTTTTTTCCAAGGTTGAAATGGAGAATGGAATATCATAAAGAGAAGCTTGTGCTTCTATTTTGACCTGGGAGAGAACCAAAAAAATATCCCCAGTACTTTTGGCAAAATTATTTCCTCATTTACATTAGTGTAAATTTTGAGTAAACCCCACTGGAGTTGCACTGGAGCACCGAGGGCAGTAGCTTTTCTTTTGGGGCTGAGCAAAGATCAACGCAGCTAATAAATTCCAAAACTTCAGGGAATGTTCCAGATATCAATGGCAGAACCCTGTTGATTTTCGCAAAAATTGGAAATTCCAAAAGAGGAAAATGGGAGACATATGAAGTCCATGGCATCTGGTTAGCAGAGCCACCAGCTTCAACCACCTCTGTAGTTGTCTATAGATTAAAAAGAAAAGAAGAAGAAGAAGAGAGAGAGAGACTGAGACAATGTTGGGGGATAATGAGCACAGAGTCCCTAAGATGGGGGAGAGAAAGGGATCTTGGTACTGGAGGAGCATATAGACTCCCTGGGGAAGGCAAAATTGGGGGAAGGGGTGCACACAGAGTTCCTGCCATGTTGGAGAAGGGAGGGATGGGGAGGACAAGAGGGGAATGTGGGTGTATACAGAACCCTTGCTATAGGGGGAGGATGGGAGCCCTTGGCATGTGAGGGGCACATGGAGCCCCTGTGTAAAGGGCCCCACTCACTGCAGGTTCACCTCCTTGTGGCTAGACCAGGGAATTATGTTTCAACCCATATGGCGCCCCATGTGATCATAAGAACGGTCATACTGGATCAGATCAAAGGTCCATCTAGCCCAGTATCCTGTCTTCCAACAGTGGCCAATGCCAGTGCCCCAGAGGGAATGAACAGAACATGTAATCCTCAAGTGATCCATCCCCTATCACCCATTCCTAGCTTCTGGCAAACAGAGGCTAGGGACACCATTCTTGGCTAATCGCCATTGATGGGCCTATCCTCCAGGAATTTATCTAGTTCTTTTTTGAACCCAGTTATAGTCTTGACCTTCACAACATCCTCTGGCAAGGAGTTCCACAGGTTGATTGTGCGTTGTGTGAAAAAATACTTCCTTTGTTTGTTTTTAAACCTGCTGCCTATTAATTTAATTTGGTGACCCCTAGTTCTTGTGTTATAAGAAGGAGTAAATAACGCTTCATTATTTATTTTCTCCACACCAGTCATGATTTTATAGACATCTATTATATTCCCCCTTACTTGTCTCATTTCCAAGCTGAAAAGTCCCAGTCTTATTAATCTCTCCTCATGTGGCAGCTGTTCCAAACCCCTAATCCAATTCCAATATATCTTTTTTGAGATGGGGCAACCACCTCTACATGCAGTATTCAAAATGTGGGCGTACAATGGATTTATATAGAGGCAATATGATATTTTCTGTCTTATTATCTACCCCTTTTTTAATTATTCCCAACATCCTGTTAGCTTTTTTCACTGATGCTGCACTTCGAGTGGATGTTTTCAGAGAACTATCCACAATGACTCCAAGATCTTTCTTGAGTGATAACAGCTAATTTAGACCCCATAATTTTATAAGTATATTGGCATTATGTTTTCCAATGTGCATTACTTTGCATTTATGAAAATTGTGTAAGATTCTTTTGTAGCTTTTCGCAATCTGCTTGGAACTTAACTGTCTTGAGTAGTTTTATATCATCTACAAATTGTGCTACCTCACTCTTTACCCCTTTTTCCAAATCATTGATGAATATATTAAATAGGACTGGTTCCAGTACAGACCCCTGGGGGACACCACTATTTACCTCTCTCCATTCTGAAAACTGACCATTTATTTCTACCCTTTGTTTCCTATCTTCTAACCAGTTACCAGTCCATAAGAGGACCTTCCCTCTTATCCCATGACAGCTTAAGAGCCTTTATGTTCACCTATGTGTCTGACAATTTTGTTCTTGACTATAGTTTCAACCAGTTTGCCTGGTACTGAAGTCAGGCTTACCGGCCAGTAAGTGTTGGGATCACCTCTGGAGCTCTTTTTAAAATTGGCAGTACATTAGCTATCCTCCAGTCATTTTGTACAGAAGCTGATTTAAATGATAGGTTACAAACCACAGTTAGTAGTTCTGCAGTTTCACATTTGAGTTCCTTCAGAACTCTTGGGTGAATACCATCTGATCTGGTGATTTATTACTGTTCAGTTTATCAGTTTGTTTCAAAACCTTCTCTGATACCTCAAAATTTGACAGTTGCTCAGATTTGTCACCTAAAAAGAATGGCTCAGGCTTGAGAATTTCCCTCAGATCTTCAGATGTGAAGACTGATATAAAAAATACATTTAGTTTCTCTGCAATGGCCTTATCATCCTTGAGTGCTCCTTTAGCATCTCGATTGTCCTGTGGCCCCACTGGTTGTTTAGCAGGTTTTCTGCTTCTGATGCACTTTAAAAAAAATTGCTATTACTTTTTGAGTCTTTCGCTAACTGTACTTCAAATTCTTTTGTGGCCTTCCTAATTATATTTGTACAATTCATTTGCCAGAGTTTATGCACCTTTCTATTTTCCTCACTAGGATTTAACTTAGAAACACAGTGCCCCTGGCATGGAGGTGTTGAAGTGAGTCCCTGAAATAGAAGGCGATGTGAGATTTGTACATGGGGAACTAGTGGGGAGCAATAGAGAGATGCAAAGAGACCATGGTGCACAATATGTGCTTGGCCTAGAGAAGCTATGAAGTGCATGACCCCCTAGTGTACTATAATTGCTGCAACTCTGAACGTTCTTGGAAGTGTGCATGGAAAAGAGAGAAATTTGTTTTTCTAATGATCGAAAAAGCACCTTTACTGTTATAAAGATCTGCTCATGCTCTGTGAGCAGACACATCTTGGCCATAACAAACTGTCCATGACAGTCACCTATTTAAGATTTATCCCATAAAATATAGCGAGGGAAATGTATAATTTGTGCATCCCTCAAAATGAAGTAATATACTGGTGTCATAAACAGATGGTTAAGGGTTAATGTCTCTTTTACCTGTAAAGGGTTAAGAAGCTTAGTAAACCTGGCTGACACCTGACCAGAGGACCAATAGGGGGACAAGACACTTTCAAATCTTGGTGGCGGGAATTCTTTGTTTGTGCTTCTTGTTTTGTTCGTTGTTCGCTCTTGGGGCTAAGAGGGACCAGACGTACACCCAGACTCTCCAATCTTTCTGAATCAGTCTTTCATGTTTCAAAATTGTAAGTAATAGCCAAGCAAGGCAGATTAGTCTTATTTTTGTTTTCTCAACTTGTAAATGTTTCTTTTTGCTGGAAGGATTTTTACCTCTGTTTGCTGTAACTTTGAATCTAAAGCTGGGAGGGGCAGGGTCCCCTCTGGTCTATATGAATCTGAGTACTCTGTAAAGCATTTTCCATCCTGATTTTACAGAGATAATTTTTACCTTTTCTTTCTTTAATTAAAAGCTTTCTTTTTAAGAATCTGATTGATTTCCTTGTTTTAAGAACCAAGGGAATTGGATCTGAACTCACCAGGGATTGGTGGGGGGAAAGGAGGGGGGATGGTTAATTCCTCCTTGTTTTAAGATCCAAGGAGTTTGGATCAGTGTAAAGCCTCTCAAGGCAACCCAGGGAAGGGAAAGTCTTGGGGGAGGAAGAAGGGAGGATGGTTAATTTCTCCTTTTTTTAAGATCCAAGGGGTTTGGATCTGTGTTCCCCAGGGAAGGTTTTAGGGGAACAGAAAGTGTGCCAGACACTAAATTCTGGCTGGTGGCAGCGTGCCAGATCTAAGCTAGTAATTAAGCTTAGAAGTGTTCATGCAGGTCCCCACTTTTTGTACTCTAAAGTTCAAAGTGGGGAAAAACCTTAACAACTGGGAACAAGAGATTTTGCCCAATAAATTAGTGTCTGCTTAAAGCACAAAGAAAATTCTATTTGAGTTTTTAGTGAAGATGCTCATCCAGCTTGGGAAAACTAGACATAAAAGTGAGCTTCCCCCCATGAATCTGAGAGCTTCTTATTGCATTTATTTGAGAGATGATGCTCCAGCAACTAAATAGTTTATGAAAGAACAGCTATACAACAGTGGATAAAAACGGCTGACATTACACACGAGGCTTCAGTTCTGTTAGTATAAATATAAATACAAGTATATTGTTTTGTAATGGGCTTGGTAATATCATTTTAATTCAGGTGTATATATTGTCATAATATCCATAGCTTTTCTGCAGGGCTCATAGAAATTGGTGAGAAAGTTACCATGATATTGGCACTGGCAAATCAATGCAGGGAAGCTTTCCCTACAATCTCAGGGGTTATGGGTTTGGCAGTTTGTGGGAAATGTGTTTTACCCCATCCCTAGCACTGACTGGCACTTACCTAGCACTTTAAATAACCTCCTTTAATTGTGAAGTAGGTCATAAATGTTACTTACAGTTTACATATGGGGAAATATAGCCTCAGAGACATTTAGGGATTTCACCACAATCATATGCAATATACACAATGTCACGGGCTCCTGGCTCTGATGTTGTTACATAACCCACCAAATCACAGTCCCTCTCAAGCGTGGGGCTTAACCTAAATAATTAGTATTAGCTCCATTTTACAGATTCAAAAACTGAAGCTGATTAAACAATTAAACTTTGGCTTGTTGAATTAGATACCTATTACTGTCTCCACTTAGTTGAGGAACTTTGAGCATACCCATTAGGAACCCTGTTTTTTCTGGAGTTTTATCCATAGGTCTGTATGATATCTCAGAGGCTTAGCTCCAATATCATGCCCATCATTTAAAAATAAATCTAACCGAGGTTAGAGTACAGCACAAATATAGTTTGATTTTTAAAGCCTTTGTTCTTTGTTTGAAATTGGTGTAGCTGAAAGATGTATATAAATACTGTATTGATAAAGATAAATGAGAGAGAAATTAGCTGATGGGAAAACCCAAGATGTTGCAGAGATTACCTTTCAGGTAAACGCCCACATATTTAGGGGCTTAACGGAAACTTTGATGGTGTGGGGTAGGTGGTGGTTATTGCAAAGCAAACAGCTTCTCTTCCAGTATATTTTCATGGTTTGTCTTGTATGGAATTAAATAATCATGAAAAGCTATCCAAACATTTCTTTGAACTGGCAAAAAGTTCATTTCAAGTTCTGGGCAAAGGTTTGCATTGGTTCTGTTTTTATTGGAAACTTTTCCTATTCCAACCATAGTACACAAAACATCACATTATGCATGAGCTAAAGTGATTGGGTATGTCCACACTACCTGCCGGATCGGCGGGTAGCGATTGATCTACAGGGGATCGATTTATCATGTCTCATCAAGACACGATAAATAGATCCCCGAATGCGCTCCTGTCAACTCCGAAACTCCACCAGGGCGAGAGGTGGAAGCAGAGTTGACGGTAGAGCCGCATCCATCGATCCCACACCGTGAGGATGGAAGGTAAGTTGAAATAAGGTATGTCGACTTCAGCTACGCTATTCCCATAGCTGAAGTTGCGTATCTTACATCGACACCCCCCACACAACATACTCATGCCCCCCCCCCCCCCCCCCGGTGTAGACCAAGCCTATATGTAACATACCTAATACAAAATCACAAAGGCAAGGAAATGAAAACTTAAGACATCTTAACATGACATATGTTTTTAGTCCTCCACACAGAGACATGCATCTCACCACTAGAGCAACCCCCATACCACAGACAACAGACCACAACTTTAACTTTGCCCCAGCAGAGATGGCAGCCTTCCAGCACCCCGTTCCCCTATGTCCCCACCATCATAAATAGCCAGACTCTCCTACTCTCTGTACTGACAGTTCTGGAATATCACATTCATGTTTGAAGTAGTGCACACTTCTTTTTCACGTCTTTCTGGACTCAAAATACAAAAATCTTAACGGTCTGCATACACAGCAGTGGTTCTCAAACTATGATCTGGGAAGCCCCAATGATCCTTGGAGACTACCTTGGTGGTCCATAGTTTTAAACGTTTTGAGAGACAAGCCATAGAGGGATTGGGACATTGGGAAGAGAGAGGATCTCTTTTTCCCAAATGGTGTACTGAACAGGAGAGTTAAATAACCACTGCATTTCATCAGTCCTGAAGGAGCTGTCATGATGTATGCCAGGAATGAATATATATGAATATGCACAGCTCAACTTAATCCAAATGGCTGTATTGAAATATCCGTGCCAATTTTCTGCTGGAAACCATTTAGTGTTGTGTCAGTTTTCTCATCTTTGCCCTTTTCTTCCTGTCATGCAGTAATGCTTCTTGGTAGGGGAAGAAATGGTTTCCTTTCATAATGCTCTAAATGTAAGCCCTGTCGTGCCACTGCTGAGTCCCAGTATACACAGTGACTGTGTCTTCATCTAGCATTGTGGTTTGTCCTGGAGAGACCCACATGTGCAGGGATAAATCATAGGGAAGATCAAAGGCAATCTGAGGTGAAGATCCTCCACATGTTGTTTCTAAAGACATTTTTATTCCCCAGTTGATTGCTGACTTGCCAGTCATCTATATGAACCACACCTTGTGAACTATGTAAAGCACGTTTGTTTATATTACAGACTTAAAATAACTACTCTTTGATTGAAAGGACCTGCAAAGATTTTTCCTCCTCTCAAAAAGGGAGCTAACAGTAGAGCTACTTGCTGAAAGCTCAGACTAGCAAGGGGAAGGGAGAGGTATTCAGTACATGACTAATTTCAATCCAGTTAGTTTGTACTATTCTGCTCCACTCTGCTGAGTTCCCCAGAAGGAAGGCGTCATTTTGTAGTATTGGAGCTTACCTCTGTGCCCTTCCACATTAACTGTATCTAGAGGGCTGAGAAGATGTTTCTTTTTTAGTATGGGGTGGTGTTTGAAAAGGCATTTTTTTGTTTTTCCTAAAGGAATATAAAATGTTATAAAATATAAAACTTCTAAAAATGCCACTTACTTGTTCCTCTTTAGATCAGCTGTTTGAAGGACATGTATTCTGTAGGCTCACCTAGTGTTCCACACACAACCTGAATTAATAGTTGATGCCCAAAATAACAGGTGGGGCTTTAGGTTGCAAGCTTCATTTCCCCACCCCACCACTCCTCCACCACCTGTTCCTCTTACATGTAGGTTGATCATAGTTTTGGAGTGGAAATGTTTGAACACTGATCTGGACCTCACTTTGCAAACATTTGGGTGGGGACTGAAAGAAGCTGGTGGGAAGTGGGAAGGAAAAATGGTGGGGGACTCTCTCCTATCCTTCTCCTTCCAGATCCCAAACTGGAGCATTTTATTTAAGAGGGAACAGTATTTATCCCTGTGACCATAGGCACCTCTATATTCACACCCTACTGCAATTATATTGGTACAAAATATGCCTTGTGAGGTATCATTTGAAAATTAATAACACACTGGTTATTAATATCTTTGTCAAATGCATGTGTTAACCTTTTATGTGACATTGTGAATTCCCTCTATATGGTGTTATTAGAATGTGTGTCAGACCAGACAGCCTGCTGATATAGATTTGTGATAAATCTTGGCATACCAAAGAGATTCCAGAAGGCTGGAGGAGTGCTAATGTTGTGCTAATGTTTGGAGAGGGCAAGCAGGATGACCTGGATGGCAGTGGGCCGGTTGGCCTGACATTGATCCAGGGCAGGATGATGGAAAAGCTGATGCAGGATTCAAGAGATGCAGAATTAGAGGATGGGAATACAGTTGATGCCAATCAACATGGTTTTGTGGAAAACAGGTCTTATCAAACAGGTCAGATTTTATTCTTGAATGAGATTACAAGTGACTGCATGGATGTGGTATTCTTGGACTTGGTACCACACAATATCATGATTAGAGGATTGGTGCTATGCAATATCCAAGAAGCACACATTAAGTGGATTAGGAACTGGCTGGCTGGCAAATCTTGGAAAGTGATTGTGAATGGGAGAGAGTTGTTCTGGTGGAGTTCTGCAGGAATCAGATTTTAGGCCCAATCCATTCAATATTTACATCAATGATCTGAAAGTAAACATGAGGTCACTGCTTGTGGAATTTGTGGATGGCATGAGGATTGGCAGAGTGTTAGATGGTGAGGATGGATGGTATGATCTGGATCACTTGGTAGGCTAAGCCCATTAGAACAAAATGCTTTTTTAGTGCAGGCAAGTGCAAATCTGAGACTGGGGAGTGCAGGCCATGCCTGCAGAGTGAGGGACATCCTGAAAAGTATTGGATCTGGAAGGGATTTGTGGGTCGTGGTGGACAGTCAGTGTGATGGTTTGACAGGGAGGGTTGTTGTGGTCCTTGGATGTGTAGGAAAGGGTGTGGTTTATTGGGTGGTTTTGCCTCTGTGTGCAGTGAAGGAAGTGCTGTGTCCCATTCTGAACTCCACATGTTGAGGAGGATGTTGGAAAATTGGAGAGAGTGCAGAAAACACTCAAAAAAAGGATTCAGGTGCTGGAAAACATGCCTTACAATGAGAGATCTAGAGTTCAGTCTGTTCGTTTGATCAGAAGACAATTGAGAGGCGATTTGATTAGTGTGTAAATTACCTTCAGGGGAGAAAATACCTGGTACCAAAGAGCTCTTTAATCTAGCAGAGAAAGCCATAACAAAAACCAATGGCGTGAAGTTGAAGCCAAACAACTTCCAATTAGAAATTAACACAAATTTTTAACCATGAGTGTGGCTAGGCATTGAAACAAATTACCAAGGGAAGTCATGGATTTGCCATCTTTGTCTTCAGGTCAGTAAGGGAAACCTTTCTGGAAGTTGTGCTTTAGCCAAACTCAAGTGTATGGTGTCAATAACCAGGGTAAGTGAATGAAACTCTGTGGTCTGTGTTTTACCAGAGGTCAGGCTAGATGATGTGATCCTCTCTTGTGGCCTTATAGTCAATGAAAACACCTGCAAGTCCCCTGATACATCTTTCCCCTGCTCTATGGGAGTGTGCAGTGGATATAGAGCCACTGTACTCCTATGACTCACTATAAAGCAGCCAGAGCTCTTCACTGTCATTCAGCTGGTGGCCAGTAGGGGAGCCACTGAACAGCAACAGCAAGGAAGGGCCGCAGCCAGTCAGAGTATTATCAGCTCCCATCTGAAGTGCCCAGAAGCAATGCCTCTATGGCCTCCCAGCAGTAATGGGGCTTATTAAAAAACGTCAGTTAAAAAATCGCAGTGCATGGCTTAGTGAACTCGTTGTCCATTCCAGAGGAATAGATGGAGGTATCTGACATAGTATACAGCTCTCAAGAGTTTTCATCCTGGAGGACCTCATCTTCCACCTGAATGAATCCTCTAATAACTGAGCCCAAAACCTCCTATTCAGATTTTCCACCTTTGACCTCTGATCAAGTCATTCCACATCCTTGGGGTTATTTTGGACTTCAGTTCTGTTGGATGTCCAAATGTGTGGTAGAGGTAAACCGTTTCTTCAGTCTGCAGCTGACCAGAAGATGGTGTCATCTAATGGCTAGATCTATGTCAAGTGATGAACCACATATTTGTAAAAGCCACAGAATTAATGCCATTCCCAGCTTGGATTTAAACCACACACCCTGACAAAGCTTCATCTGGTACAAAACATAGTGCTTATCTGCCTAGCAGCACGAGTCACCATGAACTCACCATCCCAATGCTCTGTCTGCACTGACTCCCCACAGAATAGAGTCCGATTCAAAGTTTCTCTTCTTGTATTTAGAATCCTATAAGGAAATGGCTGTAGCCTGAGAGATCTGTAGTTTATCTGCAGCCATGCTCTCCATCACATCGACATCTGGGACAAGTAAACTGACAAGCAATAGGTGGAGGGCAGAAGACAGAACTTTCACAGGAGCTAACATAGAAAAATGACCAGAGCTCACAAGCAAACACATTTCTTTGATTTAGCTTTCTCTCGATAACTTCTACACACAAGCTCTCACACACACTAACAAGACAAGTCTATAAGCGAATCACTTATTTCTCCTACTGTCTTCTGGGATAGAAGAATAGGGAAGAGAGATTTCTGTTTCCAAGTGCTTGAATGGTGTTCAGTTACTATAGTGATGTGGGCTTTAGCAGTCCCTAAAAAGATGGATTCTAAACTTTGCTTTAAAGAGTTTTGTTTAAAATTAGTGCCATAAAAGGTGAATGCATCTTTTCTTGCTAGTTGGAGTTCTTTTGTTGCACAGCCTCACTATTAATTCACTTCTGATACAATCTTAGGTCCTCATGAAAACATGTTTAGCACTGAAATAGAATTGCTTCTATTCACCGAAAGGTGTGCAGTTCACCCATTTGGTTACTCCAAGAGCAACGAGAGAATTCTAAAAGAAATTTTGCAGCTTGGAGTGCTTTGTTTCTGAGTGTTACAGCATAGTGTATGCAATTACAGTGTTTTTGGCCATCCAATCATAAGAATGTTTGGTGAGTGTGTTCAGAGCTGGAAATGATCCAAAGCACATTTATAAACCAGTATCTCAGGCCAACCCATTCTTCCTTGAAATTCTAACCTTGCTGAACTTCTGATGCTGCTCCAACCTCCAGAATGCTTTACGAGTTGACATTATTGGAAGATTTTTAAACTGTAACTAGTAACCAAAATTATTTCTACAAAGTCAGTTTAGTGTTGGCAGGAAAGCTGTTTACTCAA
Source organism: Gopherus flavomarginatus (assembly GCF_025201925.1). Taxonomy (NCBI): domain Eukaryota; kingdom Metazoa; phylum Chordata; order Testudines; family Testudinidae; genus Gopherus; species Gopherus flavomarginatus. Next base: position 259,121,611 of record NC_066618.1, read on the forward strand.
CAGCATGTAGTGAGGACAATGTGCAGTAACTAAATCAGACATGGATTTAATCACTAATTCTTTTTCTGTTTACTATATCTTCAGTAATTGAGACACTACACTTACAGTGCATTTAAGGTACTTAGCCTTAGATATTGAATGAACATGTAAGCAAAGAGTTCATTTTGACTTCTCTCTTGGATTCAAATGCAAAACCTTGGTATAAACTGTAACATCACTGTGTTTTTTTTAAAAAAATCTCCATTGAAGCTAAGAGTTTAACAAAAAACTACCTAAGTCAAGTAATAGAAATCTTTTGACTGCTCTATGATTATATAATATTGATTAGTATTGGACCAATAAAGACCTATAACACAGACCCTTTGACCCAGCAGGTTAAGCAATAGATTTTAAACACAGCCTCCTGAAACCCAGTTATTCTATCCAATATGATGCTTTGAGGATATCTTCTAGCCTCACCCAGTTTCCAAAGCTTAAGATGCTGGAGTATTGTGTCCAGTTCTGGACACATTTCAGGAAAGATTTGGACAAACTGGGGAAAGTCCAGAGAAGAGCAGCAAAAATTATTAAATGTCTAGAAGACATGACCTATGAGGGAAGATTGAAAAAATTGGGTTTGTTTAGTCTGCAGAAGAGAAGACAGAGAGAGGACATAACAGTTTTCAAATACGTAAAAGGTTGTTGCAAGGAGGAGAGAGAAACATTGTTCTCCTTAACCTCTGAGGCTAGGACAAGAAGCAATGAGCTTAAATTACAGCAAGGGTGGTTTAGGTTGCACATTAGGAAAAACTTCCTAACTGTCCGGATGGTTAAGCACTGAAATAGATTACCTAGGCGGGTTGTGGAATCTGCATCATTAGAGATTTTTAAGAGCAGGTTAGACGAACACCTGTCAGGGATGGTCTACAATACCTAGTCCTGCCATGAGTGCGAGGGACAGGACTGGATGACCTTTCGAAGTCCCTTCTAGGCCTATGATTCTATGCAGTGGGCCCTCTGGCAGACCTACTTCTTAAGAAGGAGAAAATCACTGCTCCTTTGTTTCTATTATCCATTTAATCCACCCTGCAAGGTAAGGGAGAGAGTCCAGAAAGTGAAATGGAAGTGTTTGCAATGGTGAGCATAGTGCATGTTCAAAAACACAATGCAGTGTTGAAAGTATCCTTTTTGTTTGTTTGTGTTTGGCTGTTTTGTTTTTGTTTAGAATAAAGAGTCTCCCTATGATATGAAGACTATGGCATTATTTTCAACTTCTTCATCTCACATATGTGGACTCTAAAAATATTGCAACTGAAAGTAGATGCATAACTAACATTAATCATGTTTGTATGATTTATTAGGTATCCTCTGAAAGGAATACTTTCTGATGTGTGATATGGTTTTTAGTGAAAGCAATTACATCCACATACAGTAACTCTTCTAAAAGCCAACCCTGTCACTAGCTGATTTCTTTATGGGTTAAACGGATACTAGCATACCCATGGAAAATTTATTGAGGGAAAAGAACGTATGATTTTTATTCAGCGCATTTTGTGTGGCTTAAATGTGGTTACTAGGTAGACAGAATGATTAATTACTGGTTTATTAACTTGGAGAGAATCCCTTTTGCTGTAACTGTTCTGTTAAAAGCCTGTTGCTGTTTGCTTTTCCCGAGAAGATATTTTATAATTGAATGAACTATTTAAAATGTTGTTGCCTTTAATTGAAAGGCAACCTGTCAGTTTGTTAAATGCTAAATCCTCTTACTGTGAGATTTCTTTTTCATACAGATGTTGGACATTTGCGAGGATAAGATTGGTTGACATGCAGGTGCCCCTTTTCACTATCTGGTGCAGTCTGAAAGGAGTTTCAAAGTCACCTCAGTGTGCACATGTTAACCCCTGCCACACCCCTGAGGCAGGATATCAGTTTTCCATGGTCAACTCTGTCACGTACTGTGGGGAGGTATGTGAATGAGGTGTTAGAACAGGCCCCAGAGGAGATCTATCAGTGCCACTAGCACTATCTCTGTTCCATGTGTCAAAGTTAGACTCAGGACTCACAGTTTGTCAGATCACTCTGTTTTATTAGCACAGCGCTCTGCTAATAACATCCAGATAATGTGAGCACCATGCAAGACACAAGCCATCTTATTTATACAGATAAAAGGGCGAGCACTTAACAAGATAACAAAGGAAGCAGAATCTGATAAGTTTACCTGGGCTAGGCATCCATATCTTATTTCCTTACTAACTATTACCGATCTTCTGTTAATGTTTCACCATTAGCACCCTTGTTTATGTCTAATGTTTCTTTTCCTGGCACCTATATTTCAACATTTCTTATTTCTGCTTAAAGGTACATACAACATTTCTTTAATCCATTCTTATTTTTACAATATAATTCATTCTGCTTTCACACATGTTTTAGCCTGAAGCCTAATTAGGAGAAGCCCAGGATACTGGCAATGTCTAAATGGAGCAGAAGACACTTTGTGAGCTGCTCTGTTAACTTGCTCAGGAACAGAAGATTAATACTAAGTGGTAGGTAGAGGTGCGAATTGTGTTGGTATTTTAAGCACTGCCTGGATTTATGGTGTGCTTTTGGTGGGTAGTAGATTTTTCTCCTTAAAAGAGATGTTGACTATCTCTGTTAGTAGGATATGGACCAAGAATTTCAGGGATTCCAGTACAAAAGCAGACTAGAAAGAGTTCTGTCTTTTAGGCAATGCTGAGAGCAGTCCATGGAATATCTGAGGGTGGAGTTCTGGCTTTGGATGAGGACTGTGTAAAATCCTACTTCTGTTTAGCTTTTGTGTGTAATTGCAGTTAATGTACTTTTACAAGTATAGAATATTTAACAACTGCTACATTGCGACGTTTTATGAGCTTGTTTCTGCCATAGAAGGAAAGTGGGCCTTTAATCAAAGCAATGCTGCTTATGATATTGAGTGCAAGCAAACAAGGTCCCTACAGTTTACTTCTATGTTTGGCAGTTCCAGAACAGAAACCAAACAGCCATATCTGTTTAGACAGCATCCATTCTGTCTGTCCTTTGTAGCGATGCCAATGTTCTCCACATCACTGAGTTTTGCAGTTAAAAAACAGAGACCACTTTACTTTGTTCATGGGACTGAAAGCTGCTTGCAATATGAGATTCCAGCACTGAAATATTTTAGAGCAAATTATACTCTCTAACTAGCAGTTAAAGTAGTCAAGAGTAAGTGAAAAACTTATTTGTCTTGACTTCTCCGATGTTTTTTCAGCATTATGTTCTGTCAGTACATTTCTAAAACCTCGAATACATTTTGATTAAAAAAAAAACCTGGAGGAGTTTTCACTATGTTTTACAAGCAGGCACTTTTGTTTCTTGGGTTGTACTGACTATTTTTGTCACATGGCTTTCTAGTGAACTCTGAGGGTCAGTTAACTATGAAAACTGGGAAGGACACAGACATTAAAGGGCTATCGTTTCTTAAATGTAGCAACTGAGCCGTGAAAAAAAATCCAATCTCATTAAAATAAGCTTCTGTTCAGGAGGACTAGAGTGTAGCAAATGTTGTACCTATCTTTAAAAATCAGGTGACCAGTGAAGTCGAAAAATTTAGAGATGACACAATATTTAAGTTAGTCAAGACTGTGTAAGAAATGCCTAGTCCAACTGCACAGCATGATGGCCAATGACATACTTCAGTACTGAAGGATTGCTGGGGGTGACCCTGTGATAAATGATATAGAGAAGGTAAATCAAGCATTCCTATGTATCCTTGTTATTAACCAGTAAAATATATAGCAGCAAAATATTATTGAAGTTGAGAGCACAGTAAAATTCAAAATAAGATTACGAATTTGGGTGAGTAACAAGAACTTCCATAGTTAAGATCAGGGGGCATAAGATATTTTTTGAGAAGCTATATGAAAAATAGATGTATGTCCAACTTTGTGTTAACTAGGAGGGATGGGACTAAGCCACAACTTCAAAAAAAAATTTCTGATACTAGTATCAGTTCTCTGATAAAAATTGTGATGAATACCAACTCTAAGTCTGGATAAACAAGACATCACATATCTATATCTAAAATCTCATGTTTATATATTCAAAGCTTTATTTAGCCATCTGGATGTGCATATATATGATGAATATTTCATAGTTAAACATTTCAATAGACATTTGCATAATGAGAAAAATATTGGTTTTAAAAGTTTTGTTTGATCAGTTTTGAAAGCTACAGTATTAGATATTTGGTACAATGTGTTTATTTTTAATATTCTAGTTATAGGTAGTAATAACTGCTGAAAGCTTTCTACCCACTATCTGTACTGAAAATCAAGCATGGAGAGATAATATTTGGCCTTGGCTACACTGGAGAGTTGCAGCGCTGTAAACCCACCACCAGCGCTGCAATTTACTCACCATCCAAACTTGCAAGGCACATACAGCCCTGCATCTCCCTGATTGCAGCGCTGGCTGTACTCCTGCTCTGCTTGGGGTATAAGGATTCCACGCTGGTGATGCAGTGCTGCTCTGCAAGTGTGGCCACCAAAAGCGCTGTAATTGGCCTCCAGGGTATTAGGAGGTATCCCAGAATGCCTGTTCAGCCACTCTGCTCATCAGTTCGCACTCTACTGCCCTGGCCTCAGGTGACCTGCCCTTTAAATGCCCTGGTAATTTTAAAAATCTCCTTCCTATTTGCTCAGCCAGGTGTGGAGTGCAATCAATCAGTGAATCTTTCCAGGTGACCATGCCTCCACACGCCAAACGAGCCCCAGTATGGAGCAATGGCGAGCTGCTGGACCTTATCAGTGTTTGGGGTGAGGAAGCTGTGCAGTCACAGCTGCGCTCCAGCCGTAGGAATTACGATACCTATGGGCAGATCTCAAGGGCCATGCTGGAAAAGGGCCATGACCGGGACGCAGTGCAGTGCAGGGTTAAAGTAAAGGAGCTGCGGAGTGCCTATTGCAAAGCCTGCGAGGGAAACCGCCGCTCAGGTGCTGCCCCCACGACCTGCTGTTTTTTCAAGGAGCTGGACGCGATACTTGGGGGTGACCCTGCTGCCAATCCGATGACCACGATGGACACTTCAGAGCAGGGAGGGAAGATGGAGGGGGATGCTCATACATCCCAGAATGATGTTTGCTTTTTTTGCAACAGTGTTACATTTTTTATCCATATGTAGTCTGTGATCCATTATAACCCTCGGATCTTTTTCTGCAGTACTCCTTCCGAGGAAGTCACTTCTCGTGTTGTACTTGTGCAGTTGATTATTAGAACATAAGAATGGCCATACTGGGTCAGATCAATGGTCCAGCTAGCCCAGTATTATATCTTCCTAAGTGTAGTCTGTTGCATTTGTCCTAATTGAATTTCATCCTATTTAATTCGGACCATTTCTCCAGTTTGTCAATATCATTTTGAATTCTAACCCTGGCCTCTAAAGAGCTTACAACCCCTTCCAGCTTGAGATCATCTGCAAATCTTATAAATGTACTCTCTATGCCATTATACAAATCATTTATGAAGACATTGCGCAAAACCAGACCCTGGACAGATCCCTTTGGGTCCCCACTTGATATGCCCTTCCAGCTCGATTGTGAACCATTGATAACTACTCTTTCTGAGTATGGCTTTCCAGCCAATTGTGTGCCCACCGTATTGTAGATTCATCTAGGCTATAGTTCTCTAATTTATTTATGGGAAGATCATGTGAGACAGGTATCAGAGGGGTAGCCGTGTTAGTTTGGATCTGTAAAAGCAGCAAAGAATCCTGTGCCACCTTATAGACTAACAGACGTTTTGGAGCATGAGCTTTCATGGGTGAATACCCACTTCTTCAGATACATGTGAGACGGTATCAAGAGCCTTACTAAAGTCAAGATCTGACATCTACTGCTTCCCTTCATCCATAAGGCTTGTTACCCTGTGAAAGAAGGATATTAGGCTGGTTTGACATGATTTTTTCTTGACAAATCCATGTTGACCGTTACTTATCTTATCATCTTCTAAGTACTTGCCAACTGATTGTTTGGTTATTTGTTCCATTATCTTTCTCGGTACCAAAGTTAAGCTGTCTGGTCTCTAATTTCCCAGGGTTGTCCTTGTTCTCCTTTTAATAGATAGGCACTATATCCGCTTTTTCCAGTCCTCTGGGATCCCTTCCACTTCCATTAGTTCTCAAAGATAATCACGAATGACTCAGATCTCTTCAGCCTGTTCCTTAAGTATTTTAGGATGTATTTCATCAGGCCCTGCTGACTTGAAGACATCTAGCTTGTTTAAGTAGTTCTTAACTTGTTTTTTTCCTGTGTTAGCCTCAAATTCTACCCCATTTACACAGATATTTATTATGTTAATCATCCAATAACTGCTAACTTTTTTGGTGAAAACAAACAAAAAAGACATTTGTCAGTTTGACTATTGCTGTGTTTTCTGTCAGTCTTTTCCTCCTCATATAGTAATGGGCCTACCCTGTCCCTGGTTTTCCTCTTGCTTCTCATGTATTGTAAAATACTTTCTTACTACCCTTTATGTCCCTGGCTAGTTTAATCTCATTTTGAGTCTTGATCTTTCCAATTTTGTCTCTACATGGTAGTGGTGTTTTTAAAAAAATATTCATCCTTTGTAATTTGACCTAATTTCCACTTCTTTTATGACTCTTTTTTGAGTTTCAGGTCCTTGAAGATGTCCAGGTTAAGCCAGGGTACCCTCTTACGATACTTCCTATCTTTCCTATGCATTGTCATGGGTTACTCTTGTTCCCTTAATAATGTATCTTGTGGACCTATGCACCATGATCTACTTAATTAATGCACCTCAAAAAGTGAGGATCCCTGCCTGAATAGTTGCTTGTGCTTAAGGCTGGTTCTGTATTGTTTCCTTGTATCTGCTTTGCTTTTTGTCTGACAGTGTAATCTTATATGTAGCTCCTTCTAGCAAAGCTGATGTCTTTTTAAAATTTCTTTGAAGTGAAGTACCTGATGTTTCTATCACCTAGAAGAGGCTGGGAGAAAATGCACTAATGAAAAACTGAGAGACTCCCAAAATGTCTGTACATACAATCTGTAAGAGAAAACCCTGTGCCTTTTAATTGGCCACATACAATGTGGGTAATTGTACTATATGTGGTAGGACAATAGTTACATAATGATATTGACAACCTGTGTAAAACGTGTTGAGATCTGTGGATGAAAAGCACTATATAACAGCAAGGTGGTATTATTATTATCAGCTATAGCCAGAAAATGCATTTTTTTAAAAAAAAAAAACTCCTTTAACAAGCTTCTGGAATTGGCTGAATATATCCTGGTCTTGCACTTCAAGTACTATACATCCTTGATACTTGTTTCTAAGTATTCATATTTTGTAGTTAGCCTGTTTTGTTCTTAGCCATCAAATTCTTTAGTCTCTTGTGCTTCAATGGAATTTAAACTCACCTGAATGCTTTGAGCAGCTTTCTGGGGGTGAGGACACTCTCTTTCTGAGAGAATCTATTCTCACCCGGCTTATATCTGGTGTTTGTCATGACTTGTTGTAGGAATTGTCTTATTTTGTTTTTTTTCTGACTACTTCTTCTTGGGGCTTACATACTCTGTAGCTACTACTTCTCCTAATTAAAGCCTCATCTGTGTTGTTCAGAAACAGTTTGTTGAACTGTGCTAAAGCAGCTAAATTGTTTTAAACAGTTGGTCCAGCTAATATGGGTGGGGGTAAAGGTGTGATTTTAACTAATTTTAGATATAAGCTTCTCTCATGTGGAGGAGGAATGAATTGTTGTAAGGAAAGAGGGAGAGAGTAGGAGCAGTTGGGTGTCTGTTGTGTGATGGCTAGGAGAATTCTGGGAATTTGTGGCAAGTCTAATTGTTAGACACTGGTCCTAACTGCTGTTTGTATACTGTCATACATGTAACCAGAACACATTTTGGAAACTGAAATAAATAATAAATACTCTGAACAGCATTCGGTCTGGTTATGTTCATCTTAGCTGGCCAAAACCGTATTTAAACTGTTATCTAGAAGTGCATACAAGGTTTATACAATGTTCAGTAAATTGTAGATGGGGCCTAAACCTAGCTTCAAAGGCTTTAAGCAGACACAGAATTTTCTTATGCTTTTCTTCTCTGTAGCCCTGAGAAAAAACTGTGCCTTTCTTTCTCTTCTCACTCAGTTGTCATTAACATACTTTTTCACATCATTTTTTCCACACATTATTCTTCCAATCCTCTCTCACTTATGCTTCTCCTTTCATAACAGCCAAGTTGTTCCCATCCACTATTGACTACTGCAGACATGCTCTTCTAGCTCTGAGCCCTCCATGTGCTGGAAGATTCAAATTATGCAGCAATCCATTACACATAATAGTTTTGGTTTAGGCGACATTAGTTGATTTGCCATCTACCAAGTGATTTAAGTGTGTGGCCACGATACAGTTGTGTTTAATCTTCGTATTAGAATAGTTCATCTGTCTGGAGTGAGAGGAGAAACTACAGAGAAAACCAGAAAACATGCAGATGCACAATGGCCTGTTTTTGTGTATAGTTAACATTTTCCATGGTATTTTCAAATATAAACCTATCTAATGCTAATTCAGTTTATAAAGCATCCTCTGCCAAGGCTCTTGGGGCTCTGAGCTATAATTTAATTCTGTAAATGTATAAGAACATTATAAAACATTAAAACCAATCTAATAATATACCACCCTCATAAACAAAATCATCACATTTGTCATCTGCTCACTATGCTGGCTCCCCATAGAATATTGCATCCGGTTCAAGATCTCAGTTCTTTTCAAGGTTATCAATGAGCTAGGCCTGCGATACTTAAAAGATGACCTAAAACTCAGGGACAAGTAGTGTGGTTGGGAACTGCTGTCCTCTGGCATAATGAAGATGTGTATTACAGGGGTAAAACTTGTTCAGAAGATGGAGCTTTCTTGGGGACTGGTCCGAAACTCTGGATCATTCCAGAATAACAACCATCCCTTCTAAGAGCAAAGTGCACTTCTTTGACTTTGCCTTTACTAATAGAAATGTGCAACACATAGTACTCATTAACTTTTTTCCAACAATTTTCCCCGTGTGGATAGAAAGGGAAGAACACCACATGGCAGTTGCATACTATTGGAAAGCATTCAGACGCCATGGTGATGGAACCTAAATAAAATAGAAGAAAAATCTTAGGTGGCGTGTTAAACTGGAGAGAGAGAGGGAGGCTGAAAATGACTTCAAGGCAAAACAAGTTCCAGAGCCTGAAAATCATGTTGACCAGCTAAGACCTTTTTGAAAAGTTAGAAATGACTGAAAATGGGGCAATTGGAATGAAGTATGTTTAGCTCATATATGCCTTTCCAAGTACTCTGTTTTTAACAATCCAGTATCTAGGTTCAAAATATTTAGGGTTGAAATCTGATTGTATAATTTTTATCCCTTTCACATAAATTTGTGGCCATTGTGACTCAGACCACTTATAGTGTGACATTAACCTTAACATCACCATTAACAAATTCTTTAAATATGGTAATAATATAATTGTTTTGATATGTTTTATTTCTACTGAAAATACTTCAGGAGAAAACTTTTTTTTTCTCACCATGGTTCACCCTTGCTTCTGATGTGAAAAAGAATTGATAGGAGGAAAATTCCTTTACAAATATCTAAGAAGGCTCACTTACTAGATTTAAGAACAGGAGGAGAAGTTATCTTCTATAAAGCCATGAATATTGACACTTGATATTGTTGCTTTACTGATGACTCATTTTTCATTGCCCTGTAACAGTTTGGGACACATACTTCTCAGAAATAGTTACTGGTTATTTAAGCATAATCAGAGAGTATTTAATGTAGGGTATTTATTTTTCTTTAACAGTTTGTTAGTACTGGTCTAGGTGACCTAGCACAATATTTCCTCTTCAAGTATGAGAAAGTTAAATATTTTGACTAGATATAATTCAAGGTGCTGCAGGTTTATTTAAAAAAAAATTGCTATGAATTTCATCATAAGGAAACCTAAATCTTGTAACACCCAAGTAATAGTACTGTGCTTTGTGTGTGTATACACATTCCTCATGTTTATAGACTTTGGAAAAATCGTGCTTCTTACTTTATATATTAGAGTCTTATTGATTCAGATTTTTGAAGCCTTAGGGTTGAATATAAGAAATTTGCATCTGAAAGATTAAATAGACTGGAAATGTAATGACTTGAACATGTATATGTGCTGTAGGAAATGCAATATAACCCTAGTTAACTGAAGGTCTGTTTTAAGAGGTATTTTGGCTGAGAAGTTCCTTTCCTGGGTTGCTCAGAAACTCTCCAGGAGCAGACCTTTGAGATTCCCAGAGTTCCCCTTCTCTCCTTGGATCTTGACCCAAGACTGGGTGCAGATTACAAAACTCACGGTCTGACTTCTGATTATCTGAATCCCAATTATCCCCTAAGTCCTTGATAATTGATGTTTTACAGTATAGTGCTTCATCCTCTCAGAAGGGTTCATTTCCAGTGCTGTCTAAAATGTTTTAGTAGGCAATAATACCCTCAGCCTGCAGCAATATGTAAATCCCACTGTCACATTTTCAAGCTTCCTTCATGGGGAGCATGATCCAGTGATAAGATATTGAACTGGGATTTGAGAGACTTGAGTTCAGCTTCCTTCTGTGATACAAACTGACTTTATAACCTTCGACACGTCCTTAGTACCATAGAAGATTAGAGTTGGAAGAGACTTCAGGAAGTCATCCAGTCCAACCTCTGCTCAAAGCACGACCAATCCCCAACTAAATCATCCCAGCCAAGGCTTTGTCAAACCAGGCCTTAAAAACCTCTAAGGATGGCGATTCCACCACCTCCCCAGATAACCTAGTCCAGTGCTTCACCACCCTCCTAGTGAAATAGTTCTTCCAAATATCCAACCTAGACCTCCCCAACTGCAACTTGAGACCATTGCTTCTTGTTCTGTCATCTGCCACCAGATGACAGAACAGGCTAGCTCCATCCTCTTTGGAACCCCTCTTCAGGTAGTTGAAGGCTGCTATCAAATCCCCCCTCACTCTTCTCTTCTACAGAAGAAATAAGCCCAGTTCCCTCAGCCTCTCCTCATAAGTCATATGCCCCAACCTCCAAATCTTTTCCGTTGCCCTCCACTGGACTTTCTCCAAAATTTTCCACATCTTTTCTGTAGTGAGGTCCCAAAACTGGATGCAATACTCCAGCTGTGGCCTCACCAGTGCTGAATAGAGGGGAATAATCACTTCCCTTGATCTGCTGGCAATGCTGCTACTAATGCAACCCAATATGCCGTTAATTTTCCTGGCAACAAGGACAACTGTTGACTCATATCCAGCTTCTCATCCACTGTAATTCCCAGGTCCTTTTCTGCAAAACTGCCGCTTACCCAGTCAGTCCCCAGCCTGTAGCAGTGGATGGGATCCTTGTTGAACTTCAAGATAAATTGGAAGATTGGGCCAAAAGAAATCTGATGGTCACTCTGGACCCTATCACTACTGTCATAAACAGATAGCTAAGGGTTAATGTCTCGTTCACCTGAAGCACCTGACCAGAGGACCAATCAGGAAACCGGATTTTTTCAACTCTGGGTGGAGGGAAGTGTGTGTCTAAGTCTTTGTTTTCTGCCTGCCTGCTTTCTCTGAGCTTTGGAGAAGTAGCTCTACTTTCTAGTCTTCTGTTTCTAAGTGTAAGGACAAAGAGATCAGATAGTAAGTTCTATGGTTTTCTTTTCTTTGGTATTTGCATGAGTATAAGTGCTGGAGTGCTTTGATTTGTATTCTTTTGGAATAGGGCTGTTTATTCAATATTCTTTTAAGCAATTGACCCTGTGTTGTATCATCTTAATACAGAGAGAACATTTGTACTTATTTTTCTTTCTTTTTATATAAAGCTTTCTTTTAAGACCTGTTGGAGTTTTTCTTTACTTCAGGAAATTGAGTCTGTACTCACCAGGGAATTGGTGGGAGGAAGGAATCGGGGAGATCTGTGTGTTGGATTGCTAGCCTGATTTTTGCATTCCCTCTGGGGGAATAGGAAAGTACTTTTTGTTTCCAGGATTGGGAACAGAGAGGGAGATTCACTCTGTTTGGGTTCACAGAGCTTGTGTCTGTGTATCTCTCCAGGAGCACCTGGAGGGGGGAAGGGAAAAAAGGATTATTTCCCTTTGTTGTGAGACTCAAGGGATTTGGGTCTTGGGGTCCCCAGGGAAGGTTTTTCAGGGGGACCAGAGTGCCCCAAAACACTCTAATTTTTTGGGTGGTGGCAGCAAGTACAAGGTCCAAGCTGGTAACTAAGCTTGGAGGTTTTCATGCTAACCCCCATATCTTGGACGCTAAGGTCCAAATCTGGGACTAAGGTTACCCTTCAGCATATCTACACCATCCCCATCCCCGAGGTTAGTGTCATCCATGAACTTGCAAAGGGTGCAATCCATTCCATCATCCAGATCATTAACGAAGATGTTGAACAAGACTGGCCTTAGGACCAACCCCTGGGGCACCCTGCTTGATACCAGCTGCCAACTAGACATTGAGCCATTGATCACTACCCCTTGAGCCCGATGATCTAGTCAGCTTTTTATCCACCTCATAGTCCATTCTTCCAATCCATACTTCAAGTTGCTGGCAAGAATATTGTAGGAAATGGTATCAAAAGCTCTGCTAAAGTCAAAGTATATCATGTACACCGCTTTCCGCATATCCACAGAGCCAGTTATCTCATCATAGAAGGCAACCAGGTTGGTCAGGCATGACTTGCCCGTGGTGAATCCATGTCAACTGTTACTGATCACCTTCCTTTTCTCCAAGTGCTTCAAAATGGATTCCTGGAGGACCTGGTCCATGATTTTTCTGGGAACTGAGATGAGGCTGTCCAGTCTGTAGTTCCCCAGATTCTCCTCCTTCCCCTTTTTTAAAAGAATAGGCACTATATTTGCCTTTTTCCAATTGTGTGGGACCTCCTCCGATCACCATGAGTTTTCAAAGATAATGACCAATGGTTCTGCAATCACATCAGCCAACTCCCTCAGCACCTTTGGGTGCATTGCATCTGGCCCCATGGACTTGTGTATGTCCAGCTTTTCTAAATAGTCCTTAACCTGTTCTTTCACCACTGAGGGCTGCTCATCTCCTCGCCATACTGTGCTGCCCAATGCAGTAGTCTGGGAGCTGAACTTGACTGCGAAGACCAAGGCAAAAAAAGCATGGAATACTTTAGCTTTTTCCACATCATCTGTCACTAGGTTGCCTCCCCCATTCAGTAAGGGTTTCACTCTTTCCCTGACCACCTTCTTGTTGCTAACATACCTGTAGATACTCTTCACATCCACTGCTAGCTGCAACTGCAGTTGTGCTTTGGCCTTCTTGATTATACCTCTGCATGCTTGAACAATATTTTTATATTCCTCCTAGTCATCTGTCCAAGTTTCCACTTCTTGTAAGCTTCCTTTTTGAGTTTAAGCTCACCGAAGATTTCTGTTAGGCCAAGCTGGTCACCTGCCATATTTGCTATTCTTTCTGCACATCAGGATGGCTTGTTCCTATGCCCTCAATAAGGCTTCTTTAAAATATAGCCAACTCTCCTGGACTCCCTTTCCCCTCATATTAGCCTCCCAGGGGATCCTGCCCATCAGTTCCCCTGAGAGAGTCAAAGTCTGCTTTTCTGAAGTCCAGGGTCCATATTCTGCTGCTCTCCTTTCTTCCTTGTGTCAGAATTCTGAACTCAACCATCTCATGGTCACTGCTGCCCAGGTTGCCACCCACTTCTACATCTCCTACCAATTCTACCCTGTTTGTGAGCAGCAGATCAAGAGGAGCATGGCCCCTAGTTGGTTCCTCCAGCACTTGTACCAGGAAGTTGTCCAACACTCTCAAAAAACTTCCTGGATTGTCTGTGCACTGCTGTATTACTCTCCCAGCAGATGAGTGATTGAAGTCCCTCATGAGAACCAGAGCCTGATCTGGAAACTTCTGTTAATTGTCCGAAGAAAGCCTCGTCTACCTCATCCTCCTGGTCTGGTTGTCTATAGCAGATGCCCACCATGACATCACCCTTGTTTCTCTCACCTCTAAACTTAACCCAAAAACTCTCAACAGGCTTTTATCCAGTTTCATACTGCAGGTCTGAACAATCATACTGTTCTCTTACATACAGTGCAACTCCTCCACCTTTTCTCCCCTACCTGTCCTTCCTGAACAGTTTATACCCATCCATGACAGTGCTCCAGTCATGTGAGTTACCCCACTGAGTGTTATTCCAATCACATCATAGTTCCTTGACTGTGCCAGAACTTCCAATGCTTGTTTCCCAGGCTTCCTGCATCCATGTACCGGCACCCAAGATAACTAGTCGATTGCCCTGCTTTCTCAGTATGAATCAGGAGGCATTCCCTGTTGCACCCTCTTCCTTTGTTTCCTCCCAGTATTGCATTTCCCCTCTTACCTCAGGGCTTAGGTCTCCATACCCCAGCAAACCTAGTTTAAAGCCCTCCTCACTAGGTTAGCAAGCCTTCCTGTAAAGATGCTCTTCTCTCTCTTCGTTACAAGGATCCCATCTCTTTCTAGCAATCCTTCCTGGAACAACATCCTATGGTAGAAGAATCCAAAGCTCTGTCTCTAACACCATCTGCGTAACCACACATTTACTTCTACAATGAAATAATCCCTATCTGGGCCTTTTCCTTCAACAAGGAGGATGGACGAGAACATGACTTGCACCTCAAACTTTTTTATCCTTCTTTCCAGAACCACATTGTCAAAGTAATTCTGGGCAGTATCATTAGTGCCCACGTGGAGAAGTAGGAAGGGGTAGCAGTCTGAGGGCTTGATCAGTCTCTGCAGAGTCCGTCACATCCTGAATTCTAGCTCCAGGCAATCAGCATGCTTCTCGAGTTTCCCAGTCTGGACGGCAGATGGATGACTCAGTCCCCCTAAGAGGGAGTCCCTGACCACCACTACCCATCTGCTCCTCTTGGGAGTCGTGGTCGTGGAACACCCATCCCTAAGACAATGCATCCCATGCCTTCTGGTCGATGAGGTCTCCTTCTGATCCCTTCCCTCAGATGACTCTTTCAAACCATTCTCCGCCATAGTACCTGTGCAGAGAGCTTGAAAACGGTTTCTTACCTCTATCTGCATATGGGGTACATGAGTTCTCCTCTTTCTTCTTCTGGAGGTCACATGCTGCCAATTTTCTTCCCTGTTCTGCACTGCTCTCTCTGATTCTTCAGCATGCTGTGCCTGCAGTATCAAATACTGACTTCTATCCAGAAAGTCTTCATTTTCTCTGATGCAGCACAGGGTTGATATTTGGGTCTCTAGTCCTTTAATCTTCTCTTCCAGTATGGAGACCAGCTTGCACTTCGTATGGATGAAGTCGCTTCCGTCCTCAGGGAGAAAGACAAACATGGCACATCCTATGCAGCTCACAAGAGCCGATCACTCACTATCTATATTGTCTTCCTCCTAAGAGTCTCTTCAAATGTTGTATTTACTGCTCACAGAAGCCTGAAAGGCTAAAACTCTGTGGGAACTCCCCCCAGGCGACCTCGCTCTGTTGGCTTCTCCTCTGTTCACAGCTCTCTAAAATAGAGAGGGACATAACATTTCCCTACTTCACATGAGTGTTGGGAGGAAAAATACATCAGAGATTATGAGATGCTCAGATACTATGGTAATGGGAACCATATAACTACTGAAGAGAAATAGGGCTTTAGCCTCTATTCATGTCCAGCATTTGTTATATATAAATTGGAACTGCAGTCTCTTAAGAGAGAGCCTCCATGTAATCCTCGAACAGGTTTGTATTTCATACCATTGTGTACTTTGAGTGGCTGACAGTGTAGACTGTAGCTAAAGTGACAATAGAATCATTTGAAAATATGATAAACAAAATGTATAATGTGAATACAACAAATACCTGAAAATGCATGTCTTTCTGAATTGCAAGGTATTTCCTGCCTCACCTTGCCGAGTTCTAAAATTCAAGGGCTGAATTAACTGAAAGGAAATTTTGAGTTGAACATTGAGGGAGGCGAAGGCATGAGATTTTCAATGATAAGATGTATTTGATAATCAGTTAACTTCCCAAGGAAGTGATGAAAGCCTTTAAACTTTAATCTCCGCAGTTTCTGCTTGGTTGTTGAGTTGAGTTTTTATTGTTGTGGAATAGTTTTCGTGTTAGTCTTCCAGTAAAACGGCTCTCATTTAGACTGAGACATGGAAGCAGAACTATGTCTTGTGAGGGACAAACGCTTGGTCTGTCAGTTTTACATTAATTCAGAATTTCATCTTGATGTTAAAGGTGCTGAGGCAGCTTAGTGTCACAACCTGTGAGCTAGATCCTTGTACTTCCTGGTTGGGGAAGGCCAATGGGGAAGTACAGGGTCCATGGTCTGCCAAGATAGTCATGTGTCCCTACAAGGATGTGGGTTCGGGCCAAGTTCCAGTAGATGTTCAAGAAGCTGTTGTGAGGCATATAATCAAGGAAGCCAAATTAGGTTTTTGATAGAAAGTCAGACAAATGTAACTATGGGGTGACTAGTTATTACACAATCTCTAGGTATATGCCATCCATCCTTTGCCAGTACAATTGCTGCTCAATGTATTTTGAGTTTTCATCATTCTTCTTCTTTATTCCCAAAGGAAAGTTAATTCACTCATAACTACTTGAAAGCTTTTTCTACAACACAGTTTGTAGGTCTTCTCTTTAGCTCTGCTCTTGTTTCTCAGTCTTTCCCCAGAGTTCTTGAGAGGGATACTTTCCTTATTAGAAGACCACTATAACCTAATATAGGTTTTGGTTGTGGCAATTCTACCTAACTTATAGTTTCTTTTTTATAGTTTTTGTGATGCGTTCAGTATTCCATCACAACTGTACTAGTGTTATCCGCAGAGTAAGAGCATATGACATGCTAAAACACTGCCTGCCATTCTATGAGTGTCAAGGCTCGGTTCCCAAGCAGCAATTTATATATTTCTTCCTCTCAAAGTCTCTAGAGCTGCACTGAATATATATATGGTACTGGCAATGAATCATGGACAACTCTGGGTGACATAAATGATTGTGTCAATATTTTCTGCAAAATTTCCCAAAGTATTTTCTGCAGTACTCCATTTACCCTACTGAATTCTTTCTTCAGTATTTCTACTACTTCCAACCTTCTTCCATGAAACTTTTAAAATTTACTTTTAACTAGAAATAATTGTGAACTTTCTTATGAGGCATTTTAAGCTTTTGGGTAATTTATCTTAGCAGTATGTTAAAGAGCAGCTATAGAGAAAAATACCACCTTAACATTCATAGTTATTCTCCCTCAGTGACTTCCATGTCAAATTTATGCTCGTTTGTCAGAACAGGCAATTTACAGTACTGCTACTGTAGTTGAACCTGGCATCTGAAGATTAAGTTGTGTTATTTCTTCTTTGTCTTTGCTCTAACCATCCCCAGTAATAAAACTTGGAAATAGAAACTGAGCTATCAATTTTACTGATGAATGAAAGAGAATGGGATGCTACACATCTTACTCCATATATATAGTTCTTTTTTAGAGCTGACACTAGTTGTTTTTTTGTCAGTAACTAGGCAGCTATGACTCAAAAGCTATGTCTACACTTTGAGATCTAATTTCCAGCTCAAGGAGACATATCTATACCCATAGAGGGTAGCTCTGGCAGCATGAGCAGCAGGAAAGGTTAGCCACCCTGAGTACAGTCCTGTCCAAGATAGCAGGCATGTAGTCAGGGCAGTTAGCTACTCATCACCATGGCTACACTTCTATTTTTAGTGTGTTAGTTCAATCAGCACTAACTCAGGTTTGTCTCCTCAAGCTGGAATTTAACCTCCAGCTTGAAGTGTAGCGTATCCAAAGGTAAGGTCATATATCTAGGAAGAAAGAACATCTCTCACATTTACCAAATAGACACTCTGTGCTGTAATTCAGTGACACTGAAAATGACTCCAGTCATGGCAGAACACGAGTTAAGTGTGAGTTCCCAATGTGATGCTAGAGCTACAGAGGCAAACACAATTCTCAGACACATAAGCAAGGGAATATCAAATAGGTGTAGGGAAATGATACTACCTCTGCATATGGCATTTTTGTGAGACTTTTAGTAAAAATAGTGTGTTTGGTTCTGGTGTCCACACTTCAAAAAGGATGCTGAAAAAACTGGAAAGGGCTCAGAAAAGAATTAAAAGAATGATCAGAGGTCTGGGAAACCTGCCTGTATAGTGAAAGACTTCAGAAAGTCAATATATTTAGTTTATCCAAGAGAAGGTTAAAGGCAACTTGATAAAGGTCTACATGAGGAAGAGATTTCTGATAGTAGACAGTTCCTTAATCTACTTGAAAAGGCATAATGAGATCCAATGGCTGGAAGCTGAAGCGAGAAATTCAGATTAGAAATAAGGTGCATATTTTTAGCAATGAGAACAATTAACTATTGAAACAATTTGCTGTGCGATGTGGTGAATTTTCTGTCACCTGAAGTCTTTAATCAAGGCTGATGCCTTTCTTAAAGATATGCTCTAGCTCAAACAGACGTTATGGGCTTGGTGTAAATATTACTGAGTGAGGTTCTTTGCCCTGTGTTTAGCAGATCAGACTAGGTTAGCATACTTGTCCCTTCTACCTTTAAAAACCATGAATCTATGAACATGGATATTTTTGAGGGTGGAGGGCTGTTTCTTTTCTGTGTAAAGCCATATTTCCATGTCCTCAAGTGTAACCTAGTTTAAAAAAATAAATGCAGTGTCATCTGAGGTCATCCAACATTCCTCCCCATCCAGATCTGTGCATAGGGTGACCAGATGTCCCAATTTTATAGGGACAGTCCCAATTTTTGGGTCTTTCTTATATAGGCTCCTATTACCCCCTCCCACACCCGTCCTGATTTTTTACACTTGCTGTCTGGTCACCATATCCATGCATAAAAGGGAACTTTCTGTGCATGGATCTTACCCTCCTGTGCCGAAGGTGGTAGGTGATGTCAGGCATCTTTCTGGCACTACTTCTCTCTCAGGCATCCTGGATATTACGGATGGTGCTCCTTGGATCTGGGGTCTCTGCAGGGGAAGGTGGCAGAGTCTGGGTGGAAGAGAGGAGGGGTAAGCAAGGCTTGGGGATACATTTTGTCATCTGGTAACTCAGGATCCATCTGATAAGCAAGAGATAATATGCAACACTTGTACTGAGCACCTCTGAAAATCAGACTCAAGTTTGTCTCAAGATGGACACCCAAGAACTCAGCTGCCCACAATCAGCGGCCACTTTTTGGAAAATGTTACTGTATGTGAAAAATAGAAATACTGTAACAAAAATACATACTTTAAAATAATTCAGAATAACTGTGCACATTAGTGTGATCCTTTTTCTATTGTAATTGATACAGTACTATTTTGATACAGATATATTTTAATTTCAGATTGCAGGTAGAAATATGGGCTGATATTTATCCTTAAATTTGATGGTTACATTACTCATGACTAGAGATATTATAAGGAATACACACATTATATTCATATACGTTATTGTAGGATATGATTGAGGTTTTTCATTATACACCTTCAACATTCTGATTTTTATAGGTTAGTACCTCTTCTCCTATTTTAGAAATTTTACTTTCCATTTGTATGGAAAAGTAAATTTTTTCAGCTAATGATAGTTTATAGCTAATTCTTTATCAAAATCAAATGGCTATCACCTGCTTTACTCTGAACTTGCAAATGTGTTTACATAATAGTGCCTTGCAAAAAGTATCATACAGGAAAAAAGGATTAATATTTGATATTATGTTTCAGTCTCGTCAAAAGTTTATTTTAAAGGATAAGTAATTGCCACTCTCAACATTCAAACATTAAAATACTTTAACAGGTAAGGCTCCTTGAGATTCTTAACTAACAGTGCCCTTCAAGGTAATTAATCCAATACCTATTAGTTTTGCATATTACTGTGATAACCACCATGTTAAATTGTGAAAACTATGGATACAAATATTAATATTGCTTCAATAACAGCCCAAGAGAACACAGCCTGGGGATGAAACTAAATCCATTTTAACACAGAGCAGGATATGAAATGAAGGACAAATGAAAGAGGAATAACAATTTAAGTATAGTACAAAAATCTTCATTTAAGAAAACTCAATCTGTGTTGGACCCAGCTGTCCTGGCAGAATAAATCTCTGTATTAAAATAACATTGTTTTTTGGAGGCTGTTGAGGATGGAGGTGATGGTACTTGATATCACTAACATAGGTCCCAGGATGTTTAAACTGATCATGATTAAACATCCAACATTTAAAAATTGTCTGAAGTTAACATTGCAGATTGGCATGTTGTGATGGGGCGCTCTACTCACCACTGGAGGGTTCCACCTCCTGGCACGTCTGGGGATTAGCTCTGCCAGCTGACACCCCTTCCTGCAGTTGCTGTCTGCCACATTCTGTCTCTTTCACCCCTCTGTTGCCCCAGGAGCCACTGCCTCCTCTTTGCGATTCAGCCCCCAAGCCAGGTTATTCCCTTCCAGGGTATCAAATCATGAGTTGTCTCAGGCAATCCACTCTCCACCGCTTGGTCTATGCCATTTCCCCAGTGGCTGGTAGGGGAACCCAGGCCTGCCCTCTACTCCAGGTTCCAACTGAGAGATTCTCTCCTCAGCAGCCAAGGGCTGCACTATCCTATTCCTTGCTGCTTTTCCCCTGAGCCTTTTAGGCTTTCCCCCTTGTCTGGGTTTGCCAGCCTAAACTCCCTTCTCCGAGGGAGTAACTGTAGACTACCTTCTATGGTTGCAAACACCCCTCCCTTCTCTCATGCATTGACTGCACATTACTTCTGATAGGGAAACCCCCCCCGACCCCACCTTACCCAAGGCCCCAGGCTTTTTTCTGAGAATAAAGTAAGAGTAGGCCCTTAGCTAGAAGCAAGAGTTTTAACTCCTGCTAAACTTGTTTTTCTGTACAAAGGGCACGCTGAGGCAAAAAAAAATGTGGTCAGGGCCCCAAAAAGAGGAACTAGAATTGGATAAAGGGGAACCAGAAAATCTGTTAAGTTATAACAGCTTTTAGTTTATTATGGTTTATTAAGTTGCTTGTGTGGGCGTAAAATATAACTCATGATCATTTGATCAAAGGTACACCAATAGGTATTTTTGGACCCAAGTTCCTCAAAATTTGCTTCAGAACACAGCTGCTGAAACCGCAAGTAGGTGGAAACCGGGTGTCAAAGTCCTGACAATTACAAAAACCCGTAAAAAGGGGAAGTAACAAAGAGCAGGCTTGCAAATTAGCTCATAACCGGTATATTAATAGTAGTTGTTTTTTAACAAATGGTTAAAAGATGTCATTGTATTAACCAAATATGGTATCCTCGGATGTATAAGTTCATATGGTAATGTGCGGTTTTTGGCTTTATAAACCCAGGTATCACTGCTGTAGGGCAGAGCGACTTACCTCTTGTTAGAGGACCTGTCGTCTCTCCATGCATATGCATGTATTCTCTGATTAATCAATAAAGGAGCCTCAGGCTGTCTGATCAACTCAACTGGGTGGTGGTCATTTTCCACAACACTTCCTTAAACCCCCCTGCTGTTACTAGCTTCCTGGCTTTATATACCGGGCCCAGCTCCTCCCCCCACAGCTGGACTTTATTAGCCAATTAGGCCATAGCACTGCCTGGCTTTCCTCCAGGGAGCAGCCTACAGTGTAATTGGTCTAATTTACCCCTTCAGGCCTTGTGTGGTGTGGACACCCAATCCCACATGTGACGTTTGGGGGGAAAACAAGACAACAAAGTCTAGGAAGCATTTGGAATTTTTGTCTGGTTTTATAAATCAATGTGAAAGCCCATGAAATGCTGCCATTTTCTCTTTAGGGAAAAACATAAGACAGTCTCAATCACATTTTTATCTACTTACTAAACCACACTTTTAGAGTCTCAATATAATTAAATTTTCAGCTAGAAATACGTAAAAAGATGACTATTCTTTCTTCTCCAGCAGTTTTCTTTACATAATATTTCAATAAATGACTATAGTACTTGTGAAATGTCTAGTGGATTGACAACGGGCCTGGGAACCAGGTGTTTCTTATTTTGGGGGCCTTAGGTAAGATAACTATGCTGCCTCCGTTGCCTTTTCTGTAAAAGTGGGATAATAATTTCTTAACATAAAGGGATACTATGAGAAAAAATTAATGTTTGAAAATGCAGAATGTATATAAATGTGCTAAGTAATGTAGATCTAAATTCCCTGCAGTTGTAAATTGAAGATAATGGAGCAGCACCTATTTACACCACCAGAGAACTAGGATCTAAAGGCCTCTGCCTAGAGAGACATATTAGGGGAAGCACTAGCAAGTAAGACTGACAGGTTTTCCCACACTATTCCATCAACATACTTCAGCAACCCTGACTTGGAGAAGTCCCTTTAGATATGAAATGATGGTTCAATCTCCGTATTTATTCAGTCCTGGGCCTCTCTGCTTAAATACTGTGGTAAAGACATCCAGGTAAGAATCTAGACAGACAAACCAACCAAAGGTGTCAGTTAGTGCCAAGTGTGAAGGTTTGGGTGATGTGGACAAATTATTTTCCTAGGTCATTAAACAGCCATCGAATGGTGATCACTTCTATCTACTGCCATTATAGGTGGGATTTGAACTGCTGACCTTCAGTTGAAAGGTTCTAAATCCCATTATCAATCTCTGGAGTCACCTCATCTCCCAGTATAATTTTTTTCTTTTTACCTAATGATGCTGCAGCAATAAATGCCATAAATTAGTTATTACATAATTTGAACTGAATTTGAAGACCTAATTCTGCACCATGATATAGACTACTTGTAAGTAGAAGAAGGAGCCTCTGATCTCCTCAGTACTGGATTACACAGTAAAAATATTTCAGAGAGACAGCTTGAATTGTACCTTAACTACCTGATTTCATAGGGAGGCACGTTGCACCATCCAGAATTGGTCCCTAATTTCTGTACTGCTTAATGGCTTTCTTTAACTGACAACAACATTTAGTGTGGAACTGAAAAAAATGTGGACTATTAATTCTGAAATCAATGTCCTCATTACAAAGGGGCACCCATTTAAATTATTTTGTCATACAAGACAGCTTTGACACACACATTTGCCTCTATTCAGTTACCCAAAACTATATATCATAGGATAACTGGACTTTTATTTAAAGTGGAATACCACTAATGGCAACTGTAAAATCTTTAGTGCAAGCCTGCAAAGGGGCTAAGTTATTCAGTAATTGCTAAGCTTTCTGACAAACTGCTATGCCTTTAGTATTACTAAGTAGATCCTGATACTACTGGAAACAGAAAATGTTAGCTTGAGCGTTATGCCTCTGAAATGGCCAGTGATTATCTGTTACTGGTCATGTCTGACTTAGAAATAGATGAGATTGGGATGCTCCAATTATTATTATTTTCATTCTAGTACTGCCCACAATGTGCTAGGCACCCTGCAAACACAGATGTGAAGAGCTTACAATGTAAGGAGAGAAGCAACATATAAAGGAACAGGGGAGGGGAAAGAGGCAATATAACTAATTTTAAGAAATATCAGTGATCCCCCATAGCCAGTAGTGACCCAGAAAGCTGATCTTAGCCAGCAGCTCCTTGAGAGGATCTGAGTAGGTTATGTGGGGGTGTGACAGGGTGCTGAGTGAGAAGCACTTAATCAGCACCTGTATCTCATAATGCTCCAGGTCACTGATACCTGGGTCCAGCTAAGCTGCACCTGGGAAACTGCTACCACCAGCTCATGCTCCCCTGATCCTTTAGTTTGGTCTTTCAGGTAGATCAGAGCAGTGGTTCTCAATCGGGGATCCGTGAGCCCTTTCACGGGGTCTGAGGAGCCCCACAGCTGAAATCCAGTGCCCCAAGTGGGGCTGAAGCGGGGAGCGATGCCAAGCTCCCCTCCTGCAGCTGAAGCCAGGAGTGACATGGGGCTGAAACTCTGAGCGTTGGGGGGATGCCAACTGAAGTGCCTTACCGAGTGGGGCAATCCTGGGGGCAGCTCCACCCCCTACCTCTTCCTTTCCACCGGTGCCCCTCAGGCCCTGTCCTCTGGCCAGATCCTTGGTGGAAAGCCAGAGCCAGGCAGTGCGAGGCAGATGCTCTTCTAGTTAGTGGTGCCATGGAGTGGGCAGCCATGGCATTCCCCCATCTGCTGTTGTTGCCTGGGGTCACGGCTGCTTCTCAGCTCGCATATGGAAATGGTGAGGTTTAAAATCCAGCATTTAATGGGAAAATGGTAATAATTTTAAGTACAAAGAATACTTGGTTAAATTCTGAAATTACATCTAATCTCTGTCTTGTTATCTGTACTTAGGGTGGAAAGGATTAGATTTTTATCAGTAAATGTCATCAAAAATCTATTTTGCCATATACCAACAGAAAAAAATATATTTCTATCGATAATGATCAAAATTTACAGTTAGGCAAAGTAAGAGAAATCTGCTCAGAATTTAGAGTTTGAGCTAAGGATATGTACTTGTTATATTGTGATACATGATGTTGAGCATATGTGTTTTGTTGGTTAAAAAGCGTTAGCTTTTTAATCTTAACACCTACTGTGACTAAATAATTATTTTCTGACCCCCACTCATTGTCTGACCCCCTCCATAATTTCCCACAACAGTGAAAATTTAAATTGATTAAAAAAATTAAAATACTTAAAAACAAAAAAAAATCTGTCAAAATTATATTAAAAAAAAAATCAAATTCTGCCAAGCCTATCTTTACTTCATGTCCCTTATCAGGTAACAGCTTCTAATTAGACAAATTTAGATTAATTTTCTCCCAGACCTTCCCATTTGTCACAAATGGTATCAGCTCAGTGATTTTGAGATTCCCTTTTAATGGGGTTAAGAGAGGTTTAGTTACGATATTTTATGGGAAAAGTATACTTTCAGGTAGCCCTGGACTTCGAATCACTTCATGTTTTGTAAAATTCAACATACAAAATGTTTTATGTATGTTATGATACAGAGACGTTTTTAAGGTTAGTCAGCTTCTTAGCAGTAATGATTTTTGATTCTTGTGCAACCAAGCGTGTCAATTCTGTTTCATGCACAGAAATGTCATTTAATCAGGAGCCTGGAAGCCAAGGTTTATTACACTGGATATTAAATAGAATAGACGGGGTTTTTTTTGTTTTAAGCATTTTTTTCTGTCTGAACATCACTGTGTCTGTAGGACTGCAAATTGGTTAAGACAGTTAGGCTGATTATTTGAAAGCCATTCTGAGTGCTTGTGAAATCTAATAGAAAGGGCTATAGAGTGAAGTCATATTATTTGGAGACCAAAGCAGAAAACTGAATTTGAAGGAAAATTTGTTTTAGATGGAAATAAAATCAATTAAAATTTTTAATGTTCTTGGTTTACAGTTAGGGCATGTCTTCATTAGATGTTTTTTATTGGGTAAACTGCTAATTAATTCAAGCTAGTTAACACCTTGTAAAGCATAAGTGTGGACACTACCAAACATTTTGTTCCAGGTGAAAAACATTTGTGAAACCAACAAGGAGTCCTTGTGGCACCTTTGAGACCAACAAATTTATTTGGGCATAACTTTTCATGGGCTAGAACCCACTTCATCAGATGCAATTCAATTAACAGTAGCTGACCTAACATAGGACCTAACCACATCATCAGGGGCTTGTTCACCTGCACATCTACCAATGTGATATATGCCATCATGTGCCAGCAATGCCCCTGTGCCATGTACATTGGCCAAACCGGACAGTCTCTACACAAAAGAATAAATGGACATAAATCTGATATCAGGAATTATAACATTCAAAAACCAATAGGAGAACACTTCAATCTCCCTGGTCACTCAATAACAGACCTAAAAGTGGCAATTCTTCAACAACAAAAACTTCAAAAACAGACTCCAACGCGAAACTGCAGAACTGGAATTAATTTGCAAACTGGACACCATCAAATTAGGCCTGAATAAAGACTGAGAGTGTTTGGGTCATTACAAAACCTAAACCTAATTTCCCCCTTACTAATTTCCCCTTACTGTTACTCACACCTTCTTGTCAACTGTTTGAAATGGGCCACTCTCATTACCATTACACAAGTGTTTTTTCTTCCCTTGGTATCCTACCGTTAATTGAATAGTTTTGTTAGACTGACCTCTCACTTGGTAAGGCAACTCCTATCTTTTCATGTGCTTTGTATTTATACCTGCTACTGTATTTTCCACTCCATGCGTCTGATGAAGTGTGCTCTAGCCCATGAAAGCTTATGCCCAAATAAATTTGTTAGTCTCTAAGGTGCCACAAGGACTCCTCTTTGTTTTTACTGATACAGACTAACATGGCTACCACTCTGAAACCTGTCAAACACTTATGATTTACCCTAGGCTGACCCCCAGAGTAAATCACACATGTCTGAAGCCTGGAACAAAGAAGTGGAAAATATCTAGGGTGGCCTTTATAAAAGGGTTAACTACCATGAGTTAACTGACAATTGATTAACACAAAGTTTAAAAACAAAACTAAAAACCAAACCCACACCATTTATGGGCTGAATTTATCCACTAATGTCAATGGAATTACATTGGGGATGAATAAAACAGGTTTTAAACATGTCTAGACAAGGCCTTTTCCTAGCAGTAGTTTATGACATTACTCTGCATAAGGTAAGACAATGGAGAACTGGGCTTATGTGTGTTTTGACAAATACATTGTGTTATGATAATCTAGTGATCTATGTAATGCTGTCCTAGCAACATACTGTTATCAGCTGCATGAAACCTTGTTATGGGTTGAGTTAAAAACTTGTTCAAACTGATGTGTGAACGAGTCCTCCATTTAAGATAGTTGTAAGAGACAGTTAAAGAGGCACACCTAAACAAATGCTAATGGAGTCTGCCCAGAAACTAGCACCATGCTGTTGGAGGGAAAGGTTCGACTGGATGTTGTTACGAGGTCTGTTTGGAAGGATGAGGGCATGGAAGAACACACGAAAAGCTCAGACAAGAACAGAGAGAGAGAGAGAGAAGGGGAGGCAAGAAAGGGTTAAAGGTTTTTAAGGCCCAGCTTGACAAAGGCCATGGCTACACTTACAGTTCTGCAGCGCTGGTAGTTACAGCTGTGTTTGTACAGCTGTGTAGGGCCAGCGCTGCAGTGTGGCCACACTGACAGCTACCAGCGCTGCAGTGTGGCCACATTTGCAGCACTTGCAGCGTTGTTGGGAGTGGTGCATTGTGGGCAGCTATCCCACAGAGCACCTCATCCCATTTTGGCGCTGTGGCTTGTGGGAAGGGGACGGAAGGGTGCGGGTCTTTCCGCTTCCTGTTCCAACGCCCCGTGGTGCTTTGCTACACATTCCGAGCAGTTTGGCGGCATTGTGAGTCTGCAGCGCGATTTCTGTTACAAATGGAGCCCGACCTGCTGAGGACCTTGCTGATGAATGTTGCCAGCACATCACGCATGGCAGTGGAGCTATTCGTTCAGCTGCAAAGTGACAGTGAGGAGTCAGACGATGATATTGATTCGCCTGACGCTCAAGACAGTAAATTGCTTGTGGCAGTAACAGATGTGCTCAGCACCGTGGAACGGCGCCTTTGGGCTCGGGAAACAAGCACTGAGTGGTGGGATCACATCGTCCTGCAAGTCTAGGATGACGAGCAGTGGCTGCAGAACTTTTGGATGAGAAAAGCTACTTTCATGGGACTGTGTGCTGAGCTCGCCCCTACCCTGCGATGCAGGGACACGAGATTGAGAGCTGCCCTGCCAGTGGAGAAGCGGGTGGCTATTGCAATCTGGAAGCTGGCAACTCCAGACAGCTACCGATCGGTGGCGAACCAGTTTGGAGTGGGAAAGTCGACCGTTGGAATAGTGCTGATGCAAGTTTGCACAGCCATTAATCGCACCCTGCTAAGAAGAACTGTGACTCTGGGGAACGTGCAGGACATTGTGGATGGCTTTGCACAAATGGGTTTCCCTAACTGTGGAGGGGCAATAGATGGGACGCATATTCCTATTCTGGCACCACCCCACCTCGCATCAGAGTACATTAATCGCAAGGGGTATTTCTCCATGGTTCTCCAAGCGCTTGTGGATCACCGTGGGCGTTTCACTGACATTTACTCAGGATGGCCTGGAAAGGTGCACGATGCACGCATCTTTCGGAACAGTGCCCTGTTCAGGAAGCTGATGGCCAGGACTTTTTTCCCAGACCGCAAGATCAGAGTAGGGGACGTCGAAATGCCCACTGTGATCCTTGGAGACCCCGCTTACCCCTTAATGCCATGGCTCATGAAACCGTATACAGGGAAGCTTGGCAGGAGCAAGGACCAGTTCAACTACAGGCTGAGCCAGTGCAGAATGACTGTGGAGTGTGCTTTTGGCCGTTTGAAAGCCCGCTGGCGTTGTCTTTATGGGAAGCTAGATTTGGGGGAAAGCAGCATCTCCGCTGTTATATCCGCGTGCTGTACCCTCCATAATACTTGTGAAGGGAAGGGTGAAAGATTCAGTGAGGAATGGACCTCTGAGGTTCGACGCCTAGAGGCTGAATTTGCACAGCCAGAGAGCAGGGCTACTAGAGAGGCCCAGGAAAGGGCTTCAAGGATTAGGGATGCCTTAAGGGAGCAATTTGATGCTGAGAGCGAACAGTAATGTTTGGTGCCTTTGCTGTGCTCGTTTTTCCATTGGGGTACAGTATTTACCACTTTCTGCAATAATAAAAACTATTGTAAAAGCCATGAAATCCTTTATTCAAAATACAGTACATAAAAGGGCAGAGGGGTAGGGTGGTGGACTGTACATTCAGAGGTTTGAATATGTCCTGTTTGGATTGCTGTTCAATGTCTGCTGCACTTCAGGATTAATATGCTGCAGTGTCATAGGGGTGGAGTGCACAGGGTAAGGATTGTAGTTATCAGGGCTGGTAGGTGATCGTACAGGTGTTGGGGGCAGCTGGGGGTAGTAAGAAACAGGCTGCTGGAGAAGAGTGTTTTGTGCAAATACTGGGGAACAAGAAAGAGAGCTTTGGGAGGGGCGTGGGTTACCACGGTACAGATCTGCCTGCATGGCTACGAGAGACTGGAAAGAGTCAGTTTGGCAAGCCAAGAGGCTTATCAGCTGCTTCAAGGTTTTTCTGGTAGCCAATTCCTTTCTCCTGCTTTGTGTTTGCCTCCACTCATGCATTTTCTCTCTCCATTCCTGCGTCTTCCTACTTTCTCTGGCGTACTGATTCATAACTGCTTTGATCAATTCTTCTTTTGATTTTCGCGGATTTTTCCTCAAGTTCTGCAAGCGACGGGCAGGCGGTGATCCGGCTGCATTATTCAAGGTCACTTAAAAAAACATAGATGGAAACATGTAATACACAGAGGCTACATTGTTTATTATCACACAGTGAAGGAGTTTGTAGGCTTTTTGTAGCATCATTCCCACATACCTCACATAACATAGAGAGGCCAGGGAAGCTAAGGCATGGCGAGCAATGGGGTGAGTGTTTCTGCCCCGACTTCACCTGGGAAGGGGAACTGCCTGATGGCTCACTGGGGTTTCTCTGCACTGGGTAGAGGAGGGAGCTGGGGGCCTGCACAGGGGACAGGAGGGAACAGGAAGCTGGCGACCTGCAAGCGGGGGGGGGACCGCGAAGCTGCCGACCTGCAAGGGGGGGGGGCGGACCGGGAAGCTGCCGACCTGCAGGGGGGGTGGACCGGGAAGCTGCCGACCTGCGGGGGGGTGGGACTGTGAAGCTGCCGACCTGCAAGGGGGGGGGGCCGCGAAGCTGGCTCCCTGCACTGAGCAGTATCCCTACATTCTCAACAGGGTTTCCTACTGCCAGATATATCACTGCTGCGTGTTACCTGGGAAGAGAGGGAGGGTCTTCTACAGCAATGTGGATTCCGCCCTGGTCCCTATGCAGCTTGCCTGTGTGCAGCAGTGGTCCTCCCACCCCTCGCGGCACAGTGGCGCGGACGAGTTAGCCTGACCGGGACAGGGACCACGGTGGCTCTCCCTATAAACTTGCACAAGCACATTGCCCATGCTCTGGCTGCAAGTTTTCAAGAAATTACCGAGGCCGATTACAGAGACGTGATAGAGCAAATCAATGGGCTATTCCACATTTAGGCATGCATGCAGGCAGCCATAACCCCAACCCTCCTCTCCCAAAACATAAAATCTGCTTACCCGGAACATGCTCCTCTGCTTCTTCTTCACCAACAACTTCCAGCTGCTGCGACTGGCTAGCCTCCTCCTGGCTTGAGAAAAGCTCCTAGCTGCATGCCTCCTGGGACTCTGGGGTGTCTCCTCCACCCCAGTAGTCTCACTCTCTGCTTCCTCTACACCCTCCCCCACTTCTCCCTGCTCTGAACTCTCCATCGTGCTCCTCGAATTGGCAGTGGGGTCACACCCAAGTATGGCATCCAGCTCCTTGTAAAAATGGCAGGTCGTGGGGGCAGCTCCTGAGCGGCGATTTCCCTCACAGGCTTTGCAATAGGCACTGCGCAGCTCCTTTACTTTTACCCTGCACTGCAACGCGTCCCGTTCATGGCCCCTTAGCAGCAAGGACTTTGATATCTGCCCATAGGTATCATAATTTCTCCGGCTGGAGCGCTGCTGTGATTGCACAGCTTCCTCACCCCAAACACTGATGAGGTCCTGCAGCTCGGAACTGTTCCATGCTGGGGCTCGTTTAGGGCGTGGAGGCATGGTCGCTGATTGATTGATTGATTGATTGCACTCCACACCTGGCTGAGCAAACAGGAAGGGGATTTTTAAAATTCCCGGGGCATTTAAAGGGGAGGTCAGCTGAGCCCAGGGCAGTGGAGTGTGAAACGATTACCAGAGTGGCTGAAAAGGTATGCTGGGATACCTCCTTATACCCCGGAGGCCAATAAAAGCACTGTTGGTGTCCACACTTGCTGACCAGCACTGCATCACCAGCTCTGGAATCGCTACACCCGAGGCAGACCAGGTGTACAGCCAGCGCTGCAACCAGGGAGTTGCAGCGCTGGCTGTGCTTTGCAAGTGTGGCCACATCCTGAGTTGCAGCACTGTAACCCCCTCACCAGCGCTGCAACTCTCCAGTGTAGCCAAGCCCAAAGTCCTGGCTGGGATGATTTAGTTGAGGCTGGTCCTACTTTCAGCAGGGGGTTGGACTAGCTGACTGCCTAAGATCTCTTCCAACCCTAATCTTCGATGAGTCTATGATTTTATGAAAGCCAAGCAGCAGCTTCTAAACACAGTGTGACCCTGGAAAAAGCTAGAAAATGAGAATGAGCTTTTGGACTTTCTGTAGCCAAAAGAGGCTTGGGAACTGTGAGCTAAGAAACTACTCCTTTTAGGATTTTGGTTCCTCCTGTGTTCAGGGACACTGGACTCTACATTCTTTGTAAATAAAACTGCATCAAAGAAATACCTGACTACCACAAATTTCTGTTCTCAACTGGAACATCCCCAAGGCTCTGAAATTTGACTAGCCACTTGGGTCAAAAAGGGACAACAATACTAGTCATAAAATCTCTCTTACACCTCAGGACATTTAAAATTAATTTAATCTTCTCCAAACTTTGCTGAGAACAACTGATAGTAATGATGTAAAATGCTGCATGCTTTCAAAAGCAAATGTGCTGTTTGTTTGAATGGTCACAATCATTATGCAGCATTTCCTGAGACAGTCTGCTAATAGCGGATGTTTTTTCTTTCATCCACTAATGTCTCTTCTGTTCTTGGAACAGTTAGATTGGATTCATGAAAGGAAGAACATGTCTGACAAATTCACTTCAAGTCTTTCAAGCACCTTATCAGGCTGGAGAAGGATGAACAAAAAGACCTAATTTATCTGGATTTCAGGAAGGTCTTTGATGGAACAGACAACTGACTGATTTACAAAATGTCATTGTGTTTTATACACATAAGGAACTATTTTAATAGATTAAAAACCTGTTCTGGAGATGAGGAATGTAGGGTATTGTGAAAGGAAGTTGTTTTGTATGGATTGAGGTGGTTTGCCGCAATGAGGTAGACCACCTTTAGTTTTGTTTTTTGGGCAGGGTAAAAGTCTGGGCACAAAAAAGCATAAAAAGACTACAGTGTAAATTAACCCAAAATAAGCAGAGGCCATATTTTATATTAGCCAATAGATTAGGAAATAATTTGAGAGAGGGATGATCATGGATGCTATTGTCTACATACTACACCTCTACCTCGATATAACGCTGTCCTCGGGAGCCAAAACATCTCACTGCGTTATAGGTGAAACCACGTTATATCAAACTTGATTTGATCTGCCGGCACGCGCAGCCCCGCCTCCCCGGAGTGCTGCTTTACCGCGTTGTATCCGAAATCATGTTATATTGGGTGGCGTTGTAATGGGGTAGAGGTGTATATTTCAATACAGTACTCTAGTATTTCCCCAGACAATATTTGAAGCTACTAATATTATAAATGATATATTCTAAAGCGTGTCTGAGAGCAATGCCACATGTGTACTCCATGTATATGAAGATGTTGTACTAATTAGAGGACTTTGTTGACTCTGGTGGGCCAAATGTATCAGTTTTTTGTTGGTAATGCATATAGCCTTCTGTTCTTGCTCTTTTGGTATTTCTCATAAGCTTGCAGATCACTAAACAAAGAGAATCTTTGGATTCTTATAAATGGCAGAAACCTGCCTGCTCACAGTGGCCATACTGGCAGAGTGGACAAATTACCCAGAATGCAAGACTGTCTTTTTGTTCTGTGTTTGTAGCAAAATAGGATCCTGGCCCATTAATAGGACTCCTAGGCATTACGACAATACAAATAAATAATGATACACATGCTTTATGCATGTATGTGCTTAAACGCACAGACCTCAATTTGTAAGTGGGTTCCTCCATCTGAGGAGTTGTTTTAACAATATTTAGATCCTAGCTACGGAATACAGTAGCATCATGTTTGGTTGGATTTGGTTTGGGTTTTTTAAGTTTTTATGTGTGGGGGAGGGAAAAGGACTTCTGAAATGAGTGTAAAGAAATTTTTAAATAATTTTTGGATTGGATTGAATCTAGTGATCTGAATTTTCAGCTGGCCTCAAAAATTGGACCTGCATATTGTGCATACAAGAAAATTGCATTTAGTGTGCCAATCTGGAAGTTACTTTGCAATTTTTCTGATTCCTTGTGGCAGATTCCTGTGGGGAAAAGTATGGTAATATAATTAAAGACCATATTGTAATGTATATACAACAAGGGGACCAACAATTAATGTTATACAAGCAACCTTAATTCTGGTACTTCCTAAGTTATGAGTGATTGACTTTGCACTATAACATTCTTCTAATGTAGCTTTTGGTATCTATTTTCTTAGGTTTTTTTCTTTTAAAAAGCAAACTGAAAAAAACACAGATTTTATCCATTGACTCCAAGATGATACACTAGCATGATTAGAATCTTTTAGATTCACAGCACAGACCTCTCTCTGCCTCTTAAGATAAGAGAGTCACTGACAGCAGTAGTTGAGTGATTATATGGATCAGCTGCTAAGGGGAGATGAGAGATAGTTATGAAACCTATTGGCACAGTCTATTTGCTGACAGCAGAGGCATGTAGAGACTTGCAACTCCTGAGTTCTATTCCAGGTTCTAAGAGGAGTAACCTCTAATGGTTACAGACCAATGTTCCTGTTAGAGGTCTTATTCCTGCACGCCCTCACTTCCCTGGTCCTTCTCGCATGAAGAGAGTAACAATACCCGAAGTCTGAAGGTGCAAACAATTCAATGGTTATTGGGTGAACTTCCAGCAAACTTAAATCCAAGTTCCTTTTTCCTTATTTTCAAATCCCAACTTACTTCCTGTTTGCTCCTAATTTATATAGTAATATTCTCAGCAATGCCTTAACCAATCATTTTACTGAAATTTACCTAACCAATCCTAACATATTGTAACATGATTAGCTAAGCAATTGTATCCCACCACCTTAATTAGTTTACACCCAGCAAAATTTATTATACAGCAGACAGAAACAATCACAGAACCAGACAGATACCCTGCAAATAAACAATAGCAAAGTGGGAACTATAATGACAAAACTATACAGAAGTGAGGATTTCACAACTACATCTATAAAGACATAAGGGTTTCCCAGCTGTCTCTATTGATAAGTCAGTTCTTACCAAACAGAAAACTATCAAACTAAATTTCCTTTTACATCTTCTAGGCTCTTCCCTTTATATGGAGGTGATAGATCAGATCACCTTTCTTCCAGCCCCAGATTGCCTTATTTCAATGTGACTAGTTTGCAATGTGAGGATGTGACCATATGCTTCCCAGCTTATGACTGCCTCTGCTGCTTAGCCAAAAGCCTTAGCTTAAGAACCAGGTTTCAGGATGTCACAGTGAGAGAAGACCCTTACACAGTGATTTTGATTCTTTCTTTTATACCTCTATAACTAGCTAAATGATAAATGAATACCTAAATTCTTAAAGTATAGGCCTTTACAGACAGGCCTGAATATCTATATCCTAACAGTTCCCTCTAATTTTTTCCATCCACGTGCGGAACAAATTTTGTTATGTGCGCCAATATCAAAGTAATGTACGGATGTGTGCCACCAGTAGGAACAACCTAGATATAATATATATATATTTTTAAAAAGTTATCATAGGGATAATTACTCCAGCCAGGAAAAGTTAGGCTTTTTAGAACTCACTACTCAAAGAATTACATTTAAGCGTAAGAGAGAAATAAAAATTATGAAATGCATAGATCAGTCCAGAAACTAAAATAACGCACTTTGAAAGAATAAAATTACAGAGAATATATGTGTGTTGCAGGACGTATCAAGAAGTAAGAACAACAAGAATACAAGTATGTGTTGGGAGGTGAGTGTGAGAGAGACACAGTATGTTGTGTGTGAGAGGGAGAGAGACAGTGTAGTGTGTGTGGGGGGGGAGAAAGACACGTTGCCCCTTGAAGTATGCTGCCCTTTTAAGTAGATTGGCACTCACCAGTCTGAAGCCTGCTTGTTCAGACAAGCAGCAACAGCCAGCAAGCTCCCTCCATCCCACTCCTGAGCCAATCATGTCCCCCTTCCCGGCTCTGCAGAGATGGGGTACAAGGGCAGAGGGTGGGTGGGAGTAGGGAGGCACCCAGACATCAGCACTCCCCTCCCCCTCCACTCTGCAAAGCAAGCCGGAGGCTCCCAGGAGCAGCTGGCCAGGAGCTCCAAGGCAGAGGGCAGGAGCAGTGTGGCAGTGTGGGGAGGGGCACCTGAAATGCGTGGCACTTGATAGACTACTGGGTGGCCGCATGCCTTAAAGGGAACTTAGTTACAGACCTCCTTGTCCATGTCCTTCCTGCCCCACCTCTACCTTTGGCTCCTCATCCCAGCCACCCCATACATGCTTTCTCCTCATCTAATCAACCCACTGCATTTCAGTCAGGGTGCCACACCAGCCATTACAAGGAAGGTCCTGCAGCTCCATGCTGGAGCATCCTCAGTGCAGATAGAATCTTTGGAAAATTTAGCTTTCCAACTCTAACAAGTCTTTACTGAGCATGTGTCAACTGAAGTTTTCATGGGGGCAGCAAAAGGCACATCCCTGATATCAGGCCATTCTTCCTCCCCTTCCTAATGTCAAGCCTCTGTTCCAAACTATGGAGGTTCTAAAGCTTTTTAATTAAACTGTAAGAATGTTTCAATATGGGCAAAACAATACATTTTCCCCTCACTTCATTCTAATAAACTGCTGAGCATTTTCAGCTGAAATAATAAAAAAAAAAAAAGCAACCTGAAGCAGACACAAGGCATGGAAAATTTCATGCCAAGTGATTGAGCAACCTTAACTTTAGGCATAGTTACCCGCACTGCCTATAATAATGACTCAGGTAACAGCAGAGTCCCTTCACCACAACTGTTGGAGACACTTTGCTCAAAAATGAAAGATTTGAGACAGGATGGTAATTGGGAAGAGTATCAGTGTCAAGAGAGGGTTTCTTGAGAAGAGTCTGAAAGTGGCTCGTGTAATGGAAGCTTCTACCTTGTCTTCCTACTAGAGATGTTGACATTTTCCTTGAGTACAATTTTTGCATAATGACTCGAGCAGATCTGAGCAAATATGGCATGGTGAATTGTTTTGTAGTGGCATAAGGCACTCAGACGTGGAAAAGGAGCATGCTCTGATAGATGTATGGGTAAATAGCGATTCTGCCTAGCTTTCATATTAAGTGCAGCCTGATTTATAGGAATTCAGTATATGACTGATAGGCATCTGGTATCAGTCAACAATGCTGGCCTACAAGAAAATAGAATAATTTCCTCTGTTTCATTTCTCTTTCCCTACTGCCCTTTATAAGGATTCTGAGATAGAAAGGCAGTTCCTTCATGGTGAAACTGCAGAAAAGCCAAAGCTCAGACTGTCCTGTTGCATGGAAATCTATCTAATCTTAAAAATATCTTTATAGAATTGGCACATGTAGCCCAGTGCTATTTTACACAGATGTTTGTGGTTTCTCTGTTAGTGAAACTGAATAAATTACTTATATCATTGTATCATGTTTTATGTTCTGTCTGCATCAGCAGACAGTTATATATGGAAATTTGGTGCACATTTAAAAA
Organism: Gopherus flavomarginatus; assembly: GCF_025201925.1. Taxonomy (NCBI): domain Eukaryota; kingdom Metazoa; phylum Chordata; order Testudines; family Testudinidae; genus Gopherus; species Gopherus flavomarginatus. Next base: position 259,158,169 of record NC_066618.1, read on the forward strand.
ATTTTTATATGTATGTACATATACAACGTATGTAGCACATCTGTGGAGGTGACAGCTATGTGACAAATTGGAAAGCTATGTGATAAATTCATTTATCATACATCCTTGATAGCCTGAACTACCTTAGTCCACAAATGCATCTACAGATCCCTAGGACACTTCAAATGACTGCCATATTATTTTAAAAGGGAACTCCCTGCAGAACTGTTTCCATCTGTAACCCTTACCCATATATCTGTATGGGCATATATCAGGATGGACGAAGTGTTTTTGTGAGAGTCCTGGGGGTTGTTTGGTTGGAGGGGCTCTCAGTGGAGGTTGGCTTGTAGCTTGAGTTGCTATAATTTTTTTATAACGTATGTAAAAAGTGCCTAGAGCTTTGGTCACCTTTTACAATATATTTTACAAATCAAAATAAAAGTGTGTGCATGTGTATAACCATTGAACAGTGGTTCATTGATCATTCCTAGAGGGACTTTCCATAACAATGGTTACTGTAGAAATGGGTATACTGTAAAATTTCTTAGACATACACTGGTTGCATTTACTTAATTCTTCTTGGTATTACTATAAGTAAAAGCTCCTCCATAAAATACTCTGACCTTCTCAATCCATTTGAACCTTAGTCTGTTTCAGTGTAATGTTCTGAAGCTGGGAGAGATGCTTTTTGATTGGATTCTGTAATCCCATGAGGGATTACACCATTGTCTGATTCAAAGTTTCCTGCTGTTGCTATAAGTGTTATTTCACAGGAATGAGAAGTAATTCCCTATCAGACTGTTGTGTAGAGATTGTTGCCAGGGAACATCATCCAGTGTTAGTGAGGCGTTCTTTCACTGCTGAAGTAAAGGCATTACATCTATTATAAACTCTGTTTTCAATCTGTTTTTAAACTTGCCCTCAATTCACTTCAGCTGGAAGTTATATTTCCCAGGAGTAAATATTTATCTTTCCAAAACCAATTGCTGGTTAAAATGCTATGGCCATTTTAAAGTTGTGGCACAAACAATTTTTGACATTCTAGACAGTTAACATCTCCTTCAGAGCCTTTACATCTCTTCTCTAAAATCTTTTGAGTTTGCAGATCACTGATCCAATGGACAGTAATGAACCTATGTCAGTCTAGCTACAGTATTAGTTCATGAAGTCTGCATACCAGAGACTCTCGAGACTGTTTTTGATGGTCAGTTTCACCACATTTATTGCATACCCTATCTCTAAATATGTCGGTGAATATCTTTTTTCAGTTGAAATATTTGAAAGCAATTGTCTCTTGCTCATAGCAGTTACTCAGGCTTTGTGTAGGGTAGATTTCAGCTGCAGTGCGTAGCCAGCCTCAGACATTCACAGCCACAGTATATTAGAATTAAATACTTTAGTTATGAGGATCAGAAAGAACTGGATAATACTAACAAATATTAATCAGTACTTACATTATTATAAGTATCAGAGGGGTAGCCGTGTTAGTCTGGATCTGTAAAAGCAGCAAAGAATCCTGTGGCACCTTATAGACTAACAGACGTTTTTGGAGCATGAGCTTTTCGTGGGTGAATACCCACTTCTTCAGATGCATGTGGTGGAAGTATCCAGGGGCAGGTATATATATGCTAGCAAGCAAGCTAGAGATAACGAGGTCAGTTCAATCAGGGAGGATGAGGCCCTGTTCTAGCAGTTGAGGTGTGAAAACCAAGAGAGGAGAAACTGGTTCTGTAGTTGGCAAGCCATTCACAGTCTTTGTTCAATCCTGAGCTGATGGTGTCAAATTTGCAGATGAACTGAAGCTCAGCAGTTTCTCTTTGAAGTCTGGTCCTGAAGTTTTTTTGCTGCAGGATGGCCACCTTAAGGTCTGCTATAGTGTGGCCAGGGAGGTTGAAGTGCTCTCCTACAGGTTTTTGTATATTGCCATTCCTAATGTCTGATTTGTGTCCATTTATCCTTTTCCGTAGAGACTGTCCAGTTTGGCCGATGTACATAGCAGAGGGGCATTGCTGGCATATGATGGCGTATATTACATTGGTGGATGTGCAGGTGAATGAACCAGTGATGGAGTGGCTGATCTGGTTAGGTCCTGTGATGGTGTCGCTGGTGTAGTTATGTGGGCAGAGTTGGCATCGAGGTTTGTTGCATGGATTGGTTCCTGAGCTAGAGTTGTTATGGTGCGGTGTGCAGTTACTGGTGAGAATATGTTTCAGGTTGGCAGGTTGTCTGTGGGCAAGGACTGGCCTGCCACCCAAGGCCTGTGAAAGTGTGGGATCATTGTCCAGGATGGGTTGTAGATCCTTGATGATGCGTTGGAGGGTTTTAGCTGGGGGCTGTATGTGATGGCCAGTGGAGTCCTGTTGGTTTCTTTCTTGGGTTTGTCTTGCAGTAGGAGGCTTCTGGGTACACGTCTGGCTCTGTTGATCTGTTTCCTTATTTCCTCGTGCGGGTATTGTAGTTTTGAGAATGCTTGGTGGAGATTTTGTAGGTGTTGGTCTCTGTCTGAGGGGTTAGAGCAGATGCGGTTGTACCTCAGTGCTTGGCTGTAGACAATAGATCATGTGATGTGTCCGGGATGGAAACTGGAGGCATGAAGGTAAGCATAGCGGTCGGTAGGTTTTCGATATAGGGTGGTGTTAATGTGACCATCACTTATTTGCATTGTGGTGTCAAGAAAGTGGACCTCCCGTGTAGATTGGTCCAGGTTGAGGTTGATGGTGGGGTGGAAGCTGTTGAAATCATGGTGGAATTTTTCCAGAGTCTCCTTCCCATGGGTCCAGATGATGAAGATGTCATCAATGTAGCGTAGGTAGAGAAGGGGCGTGAGTGGACGAGAGCTGAGGAAGCGTTGTTCCAGGTCGGCCATAAAGATATTGGCATATTGTGGGGCCATGCGGGTGCCCATAGCAGTGCCACTGATCTGGAGATATATATTGTCATCAAATTTGAAATAGTTGTGTGTAAGTATAAAGGCACAGAGCTCAGCAGCCAGTTGTGCTGTGGCATCATCAGGGATAGTGTTCCTGACAGCTTGTATTCCATCTGTGTGTGGGATGTTTGTGCAGAGAGCCTCTATCATAACCTTAGTCCCAGATTTGGACCTTAGCGTCCAAAATATGGGGGTTAGCATGAAAACCTCCAAGCTTTGTTACTAGCTTGGACCTGGTACCTGCTGCCACCACCCAAAAAATTAGAGTGTTTTGGGGCACTCTGGTCCCCCTGAAAAACCTTCCCTGGGGACCCCAAGACCCAAATCCCTTGAGTCTCACAACAAAGGGAAATAATCCTTTTTCCCTTCCCCCCTCTCTGTTCCCAGTCCTGGAAACAAAAAGTACTTTCCTATTCCCCCAGAGGGAATGCAAAATCAGGCTAGCAAATCCAACACACAGATCTCCCCGATTTCTTCCTCCCACCAATTCCCTGGTGAGTACAGACTCAATTTCCCTGAAGTAAAGAAAGAACTCCAACAGGTCTTAAAAGAAAGGCTTATATAAAAAGAAAGAAAAATACATACAAATGTTCTCTCTGTATTAAGATGATACAATACAGGGTCGATTGCTTAAAAGAATATTGAATAAACAGCCTTATTCAAAAAGAATACAAATCAAAGCACTCCAGCACTTATATTCATGCAAATACCAAGAAAATAAACCATATAACTTACTATCTGATCTCTTTGTCCTTACACTTCGAAACAGAAGACTAAAAAGTAGAAACTACTTCTCCAAAGCTCAGAGAAAGCAGGAAGACAGACAAAAGACTCAGACACAAACTCCCTCCACCCAGAGTTGAAAAAATCCGGTTCCTGATTGGTCCTCTGGTCAGGTGCTTCAGGTGGAAAGAGACATTAACCCTTAGCTATCTGTTTATGACACGCCCCCCAATTGCAGGACAGTGGGGAAGCTCACTGGCGGCGATTTCCTTCTAGAACTTTAAAATAAACAGATTAATACAACACATGCACCTTTACATATACCCCTAAGTATATACTAACAGACTTCTACATTTTAAGAACACTTTTTAACTACTGAATTCTGGGAAACTGTCACGGGAGAGTGCATCAGCTACTTTGTTAGAAGCTCCTGTGATGTGCTGAATTTCAAAATCAAAATCTTGGAGAGCTAAACTCCAACGAAGAAGTTTCTTGTTGTTCCCCTTGGCAGTATGAAGCCAATTTAGTGCAGCATGGTCAGTTTGTAGTTGGCACCGCCGTCCCCAAACATATGGGCGTAGCTTTTCCAGGGCGTACACAATGGCATAGCATTCCTTTTCACTGACTGACCAGTGACTTTCCCTCTCAGACAGTTTCTTGCTGAGAAACACGACAGGATGGAAGTTGTGATCTGTTGCTTCCTGCATGAGCACTGCTCCTATACCACGCTCAGATGCATCTGTGGTTAATAGGAATGGCTTGTCAAAGTCCGGGGCCCTGAGCACAGGGTCAGACATGAGCATCTCCTTAAGCTGGGTAAAGGCCTTTTGACACTCATCAGTCCACTTAACGCATTTGGCTGGGTCTTTTTGGTCAGGTCAGTCAATGGGGCAGCGATTTGGCTGTAGTGTGGTACAAATCGCCTGTAGTATCCGGCCAAGCCTAAGAAGGATTGGACCTGCTTCTTTGACTTTGGGACAGGCCACTTTTGGATAGCATCCACCTTGGCCTGTAGGGGGTTTATGGTTCCTCGACCCACCTGGTGCCCCAGGTAAGTCACTCTGTTTTGGCCTATTTGACACTTTTTTGGCCTTAACAGTTAGTCCGCCTGCCTGATGCGCTCAAAGACCTTTTCCAGGTGTAGTAGGGTTGTTCGGAGCCAGGAGTCTGAAAAAATGGCCACATCATCGAGGTAGGCAACTGAAATTCTCCCGTCCAGCTAGTAGACCATCTACCAGCCTCTGGAAGGTGGCGGGTGGCATTTCGAAGGCCGAAAGGAAGGATATTGAATTCATACACCCCGCATGGGTGACGAATGCTGACCTCTCCTTGCAGGTTCATCTAGCGGTACTTGCCAGTACCCCTTGGTTAAGTCTATTGTAGAGATGAACTGGGCACGTCCCAACTTTTCCAATAGCTCATCGGTACGTGGCATTGGATAGTTGTCCGGACGAGTTACAGCATTTAGCTTACGGTAGTCCACGCAAAAGCGTATTTCCCCATCTGGTTTGGGTACCAGAACCACTGGAGATGCCCATGCACTGGTAGATGAGCGGATTATACCCATCTGTAGCATGTTCTGGATCTCCCGTTCTATAGCAGCTTGGGCATGAGGAGACACTCAGTAGGGTGAGGTTCTGATTGGGTGAGCATTACCTGTATCAATGGAGTGGTATGCCCGTTCAGTCCGTCCTGGGGTGGCTGAGAACAATGGGGCGAAGCTAGTGCACAGCTCCTTGATTTGTCGCCGCTGCAGACGTTCCAGGGTGGTTGAGAAGTTCACCTCTTCCACGCCACCGTCTTTTTTCCCGTCGTAGTAGACACCGTCAGGCCACTCAGCATCATCTCCCTGGACTGTAAACTGACAAACCTGTAAGTCTCTGGAATAGAAAGGCTTGAGAGAATTAACATGGTACACTTTAGGCTTTAGTGAGGAATTGGGAAATGCTATGAGGTAGTTTACAGCTCCCAGGCGCTCTTGGACCGTGAATGGCCCTTCCCATGATGCTTCCATCTTATGGGCCTGTTGCGCCTTCAAGACCATAACCTGGTCTCCTACCTTGAAGGAACGTTCTCTGGCATGTCTGTCATACCAGGCCTTTTGCTCTTCCTGAGCATTCTTTAGGTTCTCTCTAGCAAGGGCTAAAGAGTGTCGGAGGGTGCTTTGTAGGTTGCTTACAAAGTCCAGAATGTTAGTTCCTGGAGAAGGCGTAAACCCCTCCCATTGCTGCTTCACCAACTGTAATGGCCCCTTAACCTCGTGACCATACACAAGTTCAAATGGTGAAAACCCTAAACTGGGATGTGGTACAGCCCTGTAGGCAAACAGCAACTGCTGCAACACTAGGTCCCAATTATTGGAGAATTTGTTGATGAATTTACGTATCATGGCCCCCAAAGTTCCATTGAACCTTTCCACCAGGCCATTGGTTTGATGGTGGTACGGGGTGGCAACCAAGTGATTCACCCCATGAGTTTCCCACAGTTTTTCCATGGTCCTGCCAGGAAATTAGACCCTGAATCTGTAAGGATGTCGGAGGGCCAACCTACCCTGGCAAAGATGTCTGTTAAGGCCAGGCACACAGTGTTAGCCCTGGTGTTGCCTAGAGCTACTGCTTCTGGCCATCGGGTAGCAAAGTCCACTAAAGTCAGTACGTACTGCTTTCCTCTGGGCGTCTTTTTTGGGAAAGGGCCCAGAATATCCACAGCTACTCGCTGAAATGGGACCTCCATTATGGGGAGTGGCTGGAGAGGGGCCTTGACCTGGTCTTGAGGCTTTCCCACTCTTTGGCATACCTCACAAGACCGGACATACTTGGCAACGTCCTTGCCCATCCCCTCCCAGTGGAAGGACTTCCCCAACCGGTCCTTGGTTCTGTTCACACCCAGCATGGCCACTGGGATGATCATGGGCTAAGCTTAAGAGCTTCCCCCGGTACTTAGTTGGAACCACCAACTGTTTTTGCGGCTGCCATTCTTCCCGGTGTCCACCAGAAAGAATTTCCTTGTATAAAAGTCCTTGGTCTATCACAAACCGGGATCGATTAGAAGAGCTGAGAGGCGGTGGGGTGCTCCGTGCCGCCGCCCACGCTTTCTGAAGGCTGTCATCTGCTTCCTGCTCAGTCTGGAACAGTTCCCTTGAGGCTGGGGTCACCAGTTCTTCCTCAGACTGTGGACTTGGGCTTGGTCCCTCTGGAAGCGATGTAGGTGATGGGGTTGTTTCCGTTGCTGGTGAACCGCTCTCCGCTGGTGCACCTGAGGGTATTTCAGGCTCTGGCTGAGCCTTTTGGGTATGGCTGTCTGTCGCTTCTGCCAGTTTTGGCTCGCTGGCGCCCTCTGGCGTTGAGTTTGAAGATGTAGTTGCACTTGCTGGTGCTGGTTGCTGTGTTCCAGTTCCGGGCCTGGGACTGGAGATGCTGTGGCTGTTTCAGTGGTAGGCATGGAATCCGGGTCCACTACCTCTGTCTGGGTCTCTGGTAACACAGACGGGGCCTCTGTGGACGGCTCAGGAACAGGAATGGGTCTGGAAGCTTGCCTGGTTGGCTACGTGTAACCATTCCCACTCTCTTGGCCCGCCTCACCTGGTTGCCAA